>NC_043961.1:57411271-57726570 GCF_902148855.1 Sphaeramia orbicularis
CACTAATAGGTTAATTGGTTAATCTAAATTGCCCATAGGTGTGAATGTGAGAGTGATTGTTTGTCTCTATATGTTCAGCCCTGCGATGAACTGGCGACTTGTCCAGGGTGTACCCCACCTTCGCCCCTATGTAGCTGGGATAGGCTCCAAGTGACCCCCGTGACCCTAGTGAGGATAAAGCGGGTTCAGAAAATGAATGAATGAAACAAGGAAGTACAATGAGTGTGTTTTATTCACAGTGCAAGAAATGAACGAGTAATTTCGTAGTGGTTTTTCTCTCCATTTCACAGCAGAATGTGCGACGGTATTAAACTGAACTGTGTCAGTGAAGGAGCAGATCTCAAACTAGCTGTCAGTCAAATGGGATTCAGCCTTTCGACCAATCCTCCAATCAGCATGTGTAATCCTGGCGTCCAGCCCGGCCGAGCTCCGCCCACAGCTCCATTCACCCCCAGAGACACCTGGCATCCGGGGGCGGGACACAATTGTGGCATTTATCCAATTACCGTCCAGTTTTGAGGCATTGAAAAAAAACTGTTCCACTCAGTCTCATTGAAGTGCATTGACACCGCGTGTCTTCGGGCAAATGCACTGAACAGAGATCGAATGAGAAAACAGCGCAACGAGAATGGATGAGAAGTTAACGACATCGCGATTTGTGATAAAACTGATTCTGAACGAACTCGTCTGTGAGATGAACGTGTTCTAACACATTTGTAGTCAATGAAATGTCAACACAACCGAACATATTTAACAATTTAATTTTCGTAATTTCAGGGGAAGCCGGACTTCCCTTGCAGTCTTTGAGAAATCGCCTCTGGTCTGAACGTAGCCCAAGAAGTGAGTTGAAGGAAAACCATACATAGGCCTCCATGTACATAGAAGTCAGTGAACAGTTCTAAACATGTGTTACATCTTTAAAAAAATCAGAAATCAACCAAAAGCTCATTTGTGAAGTGAACAGCAGACTTTACTTTTAGCTGAGGGTTTTTCAACCTTTTCATTTTTAGAGCACACAGCAATATCGTCTATATTACCTATAAAACATTACAGTGTTGTCCAAGTGCGGTGCTTAAGTGCAACAAGAGGGTAATATCCTCTTATGATGGAGAATATTGAATTTTTATTCCCTCATGGTATGTGGCTCGTCCTTTCCTATTCCAACCCTGCTTCTCCCGTCTTGTCATGTACACAAGTTATTATTTCCCTGAAACCTGGGGTAGATCTGCACAAAATAACATGAACAGTAAGCCTGGCCTTTATTCGCATGGCACCACTAAAATTCACTGTCAAGCAGTTGCAATAATTTTGGTCTCTTTCGTAGTACTTTTGCTTAGCCAGACCTAACTCCTCACACCGGTTTAGCGAAATCCCAGGGAGAGCGCTAAATGGTGCCAGGGACTTGTCTCAGTGGAACATTGGCATTAGCATAAAGCAGAAGAAAACGCCTCAAAAACCCAGATAGGCCTGCCTTACTGCATGATCCAAATAGTCATCAAAATTTGCCATTTTCAGCAAATATTTACTACCTTGAAAAATGTTCAAGAAGCAGTGGAGGCTTAGACAAAACATTTTCCATCTGATTCTGATGTGATTAGTCAGAATGAGAAGGGCCTTGGTTCCGTGTAGACACTGTTTAACTTTTAAATATACGTTTGAAGGAGTTTTGGATGCTCGAAATTGACCCCACTCAACATAATTTATTTCATGAGCCTAGAATGGAGGGAGAATTATTAATGGAAACTGCATTATTAGTTACCATGCCTCATATCCTAAGACTGTTGAGTGACAACAAGTCTGTTTTCTGTCCAAATTTGGTAACTTGGCCAGCCATTCGGTTTTGTCAGTGGATTCACTAGTGAGAAAACAGTCTGGAACTGGGCCGATCGCTGTACTGCAGAGACATGTACAAGGAAGAGGGAGATAAATATATACAGTTGTCCCTCACTATAACGCAGTTCACCTTTTGCAGCCTCGCTGTTTTGGGTTTTTTTAGTGCAATTTTGCAAGCTTTTTTTTTTTTTTTTTTTTTTTTACAGCTATGAACATGCATTGTGTTCTGTGTCCTGATTGGCTAAGGGACTGTAGCCCCTTGTCAATCAATCTCCTCCATGCCGTGTCTCCTGTACAGTACAGAATACGTTCTTCTTGCCAGATTTACATAAATGTTCCATCGCTAGCAGTGTGACTCTGAACCGCTGTATGTTTGCAAGTTTTCTCCCCGACAAAACCCACAAAGGTAAGGGGTATTGTTTTTGGTTTAGTTTGTTTCTTTCTTTCTTTGTTACGTTTGTCGCTCTACCAGCAAAACTACTGGTTGAATTCACACCAGATTTGGTTTATAGATTGCCAGTGATCCAGAAATGATGTGATTAGATTTTGGGAAAAGAAGGTCAAACTTAAAATTTTTATGAATGTTTAAAATCTTTTTTTCTCCATTTACATATAATGGGTGAAATTTCAAATGTCTGTAGCAGCAAAATTAATTGGTTGAATTCATACCAAATTTGGCTTATAGATTCCCAGTGATGCAGTGATGGAAAAAACAGGTCAAAGTTTCAATTTTATATGAATTTTTATTTATTTTTATTTTTTTTCCATTTACTTATAATGGGTGTTAAGGCTTAGTATTTTTTGTTGATTCTGTCATGAGCTGTGCCATTTGTGATTATTGTATTTTTGTAGTTTTTTGTTCTCTTCCTTGTGTGGGTGTGTTCTGTTTTTCCCTCCAACAGATAGCAGCTGATTGAGGATGAGCTGCAGGAGTGGTATTGGTGTGCTGGCTCTTTCTGATTGGTGCTTCAGGAGATGACCCGGGAAATTTAAAGGACAGAGCTTCATTCCTCCCCGGACTCCTCTCATTTCATCTCCCCTTCTGTGTGCAGACCAGCCTTTTGTACATTTTTTGTTAGAACTTTTGTAAACCTTGTGATCAAGGAGGGAATCCTTTTCTTTAAATTTTTGTTTGGTAAGATTGTTGTATTTTGGTTTCCTTAATTTTGTGTTTGTAGAATATGATTCCCTTACCTGATTTAATTTTTCTTTTTTTGTAAATAAATAACTCATACTGCATTTCCACGGTTGCTGGTCATTTTTTGATATTTTGCCCTGTTTGTTAAGGGACATGGAGGGAGAGGAGTCTCACTTCATGTTGCGTCTCGGCAACCCCTAGACCGAGCGTAACATGGGCAAAATTGCACATGTCTGTAGCAGCAAAACTGTTGGTTGAATTCATACCAAATGGAGTTTATAGATTGCCAGTGACTCAGAATAGATGTGATTACATTTTGGGAAAAGTAGGTCAAAGTTCAAATTTTATGATTTTTTAAAATTATTATTCTCCCATTTACTTATAATGGGGGAAATTTCAAACGTCTAGAAAATATTAGTTTTGTTCAATTTACTCAAACTTGGCACATATATAGAGGCAGTTGATATGCTGACATCAGCACACACATAGACATGATGACATCAGCTGGATCAACGCCAAAATAAGTTACAATATGTGTGAGGGGTGGGGTTTCTTATGCCTGACACCACTTGTTTACCATAGTGACATGAAATATGTAGGGCCATCTGTCTTTACATTTGGTGTTTTGATTTGGATTAAGAGGAAAAAGGTGCAGCATGGAGTTGTATAATTCTTGCATTTTAGGTCAAAGTTTCAATTTTATATGAATTTTTAATTCTTTTTTTTTTCCCATTTACTTATAATGGGCGAAATTGCACGTCTGTAGCAGCAAAACTATTGGTTGAATTCATACCAAATTGAATTTATAGATTGCCAGTGACCTAGAATAGACGTGATTATATTTTAGGAAACGTAGGTAAAAGTTAAAATTTTTTATGATTTAAAAAAAAAAAAAAAATCATTCTCCCATTTACTTATAATGGGCAAAATTTCAAATGTCGATAAAATGTAAATTTTGTTTCAGTTTACTCAAACTTGGCACATACATAGAGGCAGTTGATATGCTGACATCAGCACACACACAGACATGATGACACCAGCTGGATCCACGCCAAAATAAGTCACAATATATGTGAGGGGTGGGGTTTCTTATGCCTGACACCACTTATTTACCATAGTGACATGAAATATGTCAGACCATCTGTCTACATTTGGTGTTTTGATTTTGATTAAGAAGAGAAAGGTGCAGCATGAAGTTGTATAATTCTTGCATTTTTAAGTTTCAATTTTATCTGATTTTTTTTTTTTTTTAATCTTTTCTTTTTTCCCCCATTTACTTATAATGGGCAAAATTGCACATGTCTGTAGCAGCAAAACTATTGGTTGAATTCATACCAAACAAAGTTTATAGATTGCCAGTGATTACATTTTACTTTATATTTTGGGAAAAGTAGGTCAAAGTTCAAATTTTTATGATTTTTTTTATTATTACTATTATTATTCTCCCATTTACTTATAATGGGCGAAATTTCAAATGTCTATAAAAATGTAAATTTTGTTTCAATTTATTTCAAACTTGGCACACATATAGATATGATATCAGCTGGATCCATGCCAAAATAAGTTACAATATATGTGAGGGGCGGGGTTTGTTATCTATCTTTACATTTGGTCTTTTGATTTGGAGTTTGAAGCTGTCTAAATCTTGCATTTTTTCCTTCAGTTTCTGGCTCCTGCAGCTTTAAGTCTATCAGGTGACCTCTTAGATCTACTGTCCTGCTAACAGGATGTCTTGATTTTCTGTCACTCTGTTTCACTTAGTGCACAACTTTATTAAATAACTTAAAATCTATGTAATATATTATTGACAGGTTGGCAGACTATCAAGACTGATCTCCATGCAGCTGCAGCAGGTCATCACCCCATCACCCACTCCTTTTGCTCCTGGATATGTAGGAGCAGAGTACTGTAATAAACACTGCATACTCTTTGTAAAAAAAAAAATATATATATATATATATATAGATATAGATATACTGCATTATTAACTGAAGATGTTTTCTTCTGTCTTGGAGCACAGAAGTACTTATTTGCGAGAAACTTATGCAAGAATGAACCTCTGATGTGTGAGTTCACAGACGTATGGAAGGCACAGGGGAAACACATCCTCATGCATTCATATGTTCAGAGTACATATAGAGGATCCTCAGCATAATGCAACTGGCTTCACTGTCTGTACTGCTTCTCAGGGGGTGTCGTCCACTGTGCATTTATGTTGGAAATCATACTTAAATTCAAGCTGTCTATATCTGGAGAATATCTTGCTCCAACAGTACTTCATTTAGCTGCTGGTCAACTTCACTGTTCCCTTGACTTGTCAAAAAAGACCAACTTGCGCCAACTGTGGATACATCCCCTCCAGCCCAATATGGCTGGAACAGAGTTTTCTACTTTTCTTTGTTTGTTTTTTTTGTTTTTCCCATGGTTAGCGCTGAGTTTTCTTATGGTTTAGGACTGTTTTTTTTCTCAAGGATGAAAAAAGCAAAAAAACTTTACACTCCCTCACACACTGAGACAGGATGTAAAATAGTCGCTCCACCTGTTATTCTCTTATTTAAACACAGAAGTGCTTTATGTTTTATCATTATTACAAAAATAGGCAGAGCGGTAACACCTGCATGTTTTCCTGTTATGGTGAACATTTTAAAAAGAGGAGAAACCGAACCCGTTTTATCTGTTACTACAAACAGATCCTTTCGGTTGTTTTGTTTACGACTCTCTGGATGTGGCTTCATTTCAAACCCTTTTGCTCTCGAATCCACTGCTTTTACTCCCAAGTGGAGCTCAGCCTCAGTAACCCCATATTCTACTAAATATCCTGTATCTTAACGGCCAAACAAATTGCATGTATTGCTGCACAGTGTCCTAGACTAAGTTTGAGTGCAACACTTAAACTTACACATTTTGACTTGCACAGTACACTGTAAAAAGAAATCTGTAATTTAACAGAATTTTCACTGTTTATTTTACAGATTTTTCCTGTATATTCAAGATACAGGAAAATATCAATGAAATGACAAAAATAGACTGTGATTTTACACGTCAAATGTAAAATAACATGAAAAAACTGTAACTGTGAATAACCATAAAATTTCCATTTTTTTAAAAGAATTTTTTTTCGTTTTTCACAGAAAAATACAGTTAAACTACATTTGCAAATGTATCATAATTTCACAAATATTTCTTTTCTATTTATGAGATTACACTGTTAATTTAAAGTTTAATACTGTAAAAAAACAATAATAATAATAAAACGAGATAAAAATTACTGACAATTAACCGTAAAAGAAGTATTTGTTCTGTAAGTTTAACAAGACTTGTTTGTTAATTGACAAATATCTTGTGTAATTAAAGGAGGTTTCACAACAAAAATGTTGAATAATTTTTTATTTTTTTATTTCTTTTTTTTTAATTTAACCTTTATTTAACCAGGAAAAGGATCCCACTGAGATTAAGAACCTCTTTTTCAAGGGAGTCCTGGCCAAGAGACAGCATGAAACACAACACATAGTTACAACATACAATTACCCCATACATTTAAAACAAACAATAGTTTATAGGACAATTCAACCTATGAAAAACACGTGCAAGTCATTGAGTTCTTCTCCAGCACTTTGAGTTTGGATTTAAAAGCATTTTGTGAATGTATAACATGTATAAGCACTGATAAACTGTCCAAATACAGTTTTTATCAGTGGATTGGACAACTTAGTCTCATTGAAAATTATTCCTATATAATATATTTATAGGTAATTTGATTGTTTTAACACATGTAAATATTCTTTATTAAACATTAAAAAGTAAAAAAAAAAAAAAAAAAAAAAAGCAAAATCTCATGTAAAGTTAGGGCAAAAAACTGTATTTTAATTACGGAAAATTACCATATTTTTATGAGATGGTTATTTTCCGTTATTTAACAGTATTTTTTCGGCACCCCTGCTGCCGGAATAATACTGTTTTGTTTTGTTTTTTTTACAGTGTATATCATTTCCAAAATATCAGCCCCGCCTTCTTATTGAAACCACCATCCCATCTTTCAGCGAAGTTTATATTACTCACTATTTTCTTTCTGTTGAACACTTTCTCTGCAGGTCAAAATGTGGCTCATGATTTTTAAAATATTCAAGCTAACTGTGCACTACTTTCTAAATAATGTCTGCCAGGTCCAAATGTCACTTGGCAGTGACGGCATGTATTGTACACACAAAGCACCGCTCCACTAAAGACGAGAAATAACACTTAAACATTAATGCCTATTCAGCTTTACACAGGCTATACATATTCAGTGCTACATATACTGCACATTACGCCCATGCATTTTATATTCCTATGCCTAGTAATTTATTTTTTTTAATCAAGTACCTCAGTGGACTAACAGTTCAGTCCAAGGGCATATGTTGTACCATCTTCCTCCACAACTGAACTTGTATAATGGTTACTATTACGCTTGATCAAGGACATTGGTTTGCTTTGAGCAGAACTATTGAAAAAAAAAAAAAAGTACATATTGAAATAATGACATCTGCTGTCCCTGTATAACAATAAATAACGTGACATGCGTACTTCCTTTCCTTACATCATTAAAGTATTGTCATTTTTGCTTCATTGAAAAATTGGCTGCATGCATCTCTTAGCATCATGACTCACTGGGGCCATCTATCTGTGTTTACAGCAGGGGAGTCGAACCCAGAGTGTTCCGAGAGCGCCTGCGGAATCACAGATTACCACCCTCCTGTTCGCAGGTTACTTTTTAACGATCTAAATTAACCCTTTCATGCATAGGTCACTCCAGTGGACAGATATTCTCCAGCTGTTCTCTTGTATATTCATGGGTTTCGTTCAGGGCCAGATTAACACTTCATTGTACCCTGGGCAACAATATTCAAGGGCCCCATCATCACAACCCCAGGATCCCTATAATCTGGCAAAATACAGAATAAATTCCAGGAATATATGTAAATATACCCCATACTTCAATATCTAACTATCATCAAATGCATTTTATGTACAAATGTGTAAATGCTCGTAGAACTGCAAGTGCACCACTATAGCCTCTTGTCAAGGCCACTCACTTGCATATGATGATATGAAAACAAAACACATTAGCATCAGTATAATCTAAAATTGATCCACTACATTAGAAAGAGAGGGAAGTGTCCTCCATTTTCACAAAAAATAAATAAGAAACCATTTCCAAAGTATCCAGTATTTATTTAAGAACACTTTTTGCCGACACAAATGTATTGAATCGTCAGAAAAAGCCCACAGACAAAACGCCAACATAATCTGATAGAATCAGATATGAATTTTAAACAGAAATCCCCTTGTCACCTCAGAATTCAACAAGACAGTTAAAGGAAGTGTAATGTAAACATCTTGAAATCTGCTTTCTCTCAACAATAAACATATCTCAACATTTTCATGGAGCCACCACAAGGAAAAAATAAATATAATGCAGTATAATCTGCTAAAATAAACATTTTGGTCCCAGTTTAACTTTTACACAGAAAACACATCACAATTCAAGGCATGTCAAGGCAAGGGTTAAACATTTTAATACTAAATACTACATATACTAAATACTATAAACATCTGGAAAACCGTCAATTTCTCTCAAAGAAATACTTATCTGACCAATACAAAATTTGTATTCTAAATGATGGGGAAGTGCATGTTTAAATTTCACATTCCTGATTTTATTTGGCACATCTTACACTGGCATTTTTCTCCTTTTTTAATTTTCGTTTGGCGCTCCCACTTAGCTGCTTCTCCATGTTTGCAATGTTTTGATTCACGTACGTCGCGTAGTTCTTGACGTCTCACATCCCGCTCAGTGCACGCACGTTGATTTGCGTCACCGCTGATTCGCTTTTTGGACTGACCAATGAGGAGAGGGTCTCGGCTCACGGTCACAGACAGCAGGAGCAGGGTTTCTGTGCAGTGCAGTGGCTCCGGGCAGCGGACAGTTTCATTTATAAGCAAAAGATAACCAGATATTTTCTTTATGCCCGAGCTACCCAGGGCCCTTCAGAGGTCGCAGGCCCCTGGGCAATTGCCCAGTTGCCCATATGGTTAATCCGGGCTTGGTTTCATTGTTTTAGTTCCATATCAGCCAACACAGTGAACACTTACGCACCATCCCATACCCTGACATTCAGACCATTACTGTAACTTTGCTGTTCTTGATAAACCTGATCTGCACTAACATGTTTAAGTGTAAATCAGTTGTTATTTGTTAGACAAGAAGGTTTTTTTTTTTTTCATATTATCTCCATGAAGTGAGTAATTACTAGCATTAGAATATGTTAAAATGTGAGAAGGCATCAGATTAGCAGCATTAAATATGTTTTTATTTCATTGTTTTCATCTCACTTTCTGATATTGGGTTTTAAACACGTTTCTTTACTTCAAAATTAAATGCATGGATATTTTTTGTAACTCCATAGAAAAAAAAAACTCAATCGCATTGTTTTTTTCATGCCTAAGGAGGAATAAAAACACTGATGAAAAAAATCTTAACTAAGGTTCTCACAATTCATGCATGAAAGGTTAAATATTCTTACCGATTTGAGACAACGACATCGTTTAAAAGTTGAAATAATCGCAATTTTTTGTTCGTCGTCTTCTCAACTTTTACTCCATACGACGCCATCTTTGTTTTGGCCAGAAGTGCGAACCGAACGATCCCAAAGCACTCAAAGTCTCCGGAAATAGCCAAGCGCGCTCCGCATAGCTTTCTACCGCGAATTGGTCAAAGAAGAAAACGAAAGAAGTCTGCTTGGAGCGTGCAGTAAGGGCGGGAATCGAAAATTTCATTTCATTTATTAAGATCCCCATTAGCAACTGATGATTCAGTTGCTATTCTTCCTGGGGAAAATCCTTCACCAATTATTACCTCCGCCAAGGAGATTATGTTTTTGCCAGGGTTTGTTTGTCTGTCTGTCTGTCTGTCTGTTTGTTTGTCTGTCCGTTAGTGTGTAACATAACTCAAAAAGTTATGGACAGATTTGGATGAAATTTTCAGGGTTTGTTGGAAATGGGATAAGGAAGAAATGATTAAATTTTGGTGGTGATCAGGGGTGGGGGGGCCCACGGATCAGCCTTGGCGGAGGTCTGCGCTCTCCAAGTGCTTCTAGTTGCCATTTAAATTGTGTTAATTGATTTTTTTTTTTTTCCCCAAAACCAATCACAGAAAAAATGCACAATATCTATGTTAACCCTTTCATGCATGAATTGTGAGAACCTTAGTCAAGATTTATTTTTTGAGTATTTTTATTCCTCCTTAGCCATGAAAAAAACAATCGATCGAGTTTTGTTTTTGTTTTTTCTATGGAGTTACAAAAATTGCCATGCATTTAATTTTTGAAGTCGAGAAACATTTGTTTAAAACCAAATATCAGAAAGTGATTTGAAAACAATGAAATAAAAACATTTTTAATGCTGCTAATCTGATGCCTTCTCACATTTTAACATATTCTAATGTCAGTAATAACTCACTTCATGGAGATAATATGCACAAAAAAAAAACTTTTGGTCTAATAACATCTGATTTACACTCAAACATGTTACTGCAGATCAGGTTTATCAAGAACAGCACAGTTACAGTAACTGTATGAATGTCAGTGTATGGGACGGTGCTTAAGCATCACTGTGTTGGCCGATATGGGACTAAAACAACAAAACCTATTAGTATACAAGAGAACAGCTGGAGAAGAACTGTCCACTGGAGTGACCACTGTGCATGAAAGGGTTAAACATGCAGTTATGTTACAAGCCAGACAGCATACTACAGAGGTTTACTAAGAGACCAGACACATACTACTGGTGAAAGCGCAGTTTGCATGAAAATTGTGTACTTAAAACAGTTCCATAACATTGTGTATTTTTCAGTGTCACATTTTGATGGAAACTGTACATAAATACACAAATCTCATGATAATACAAGTGCTAGAAATAAGTAATATTACACAGTTAAAATGCACCAGAGGCCAACAAATAACACCAAATTATCAAAATTTGCCCCCAGCCCCCTTAGGTGAGGTGCACCTGTGGCACGCAGTGGCACATTCCACCCAGCGATAACTCAGTGTGCAAACTTGTGCAGGCTACTTCTTTTTTAGAGCAGGCTACTTAAATATTCTGGGGACACTCTGTAAACCTATGGCCCACAGGCCAAAACTGGCCCACCAAAGGGTCCGATCTGCAGGATGAATTTAAAATTCCACTTGAGATATTAACCTTCAACTGAGTCAAACTTGTTTTAGTCCAGGGGCCACATACAGCCCAATGTGATCTCAAGTAAAAGAACAACTCAGGGCCGGATCTACTAAGATCCAAATTTGCATGTAGTAATTTGCTTGTGCAATCTAGAATTTTGCAAGTGGGGTTGAACTCAGTGGCGGCTGCTTGTCTTTCAGACAGGGGAAGCTCATTGTTGGCTTACATTAAAAAAAAAAATTGTCAAGTTATTTAAACATAAATTCGGCCCTCCGTTCCTTTTTAACAAAACGCTCAGTGACCTTATCGTACCAAGTAGGCGTCTTTTCCAGGGACTGGAACAGTGTCCTCTGAATGTCCAGCAGAGCTGGGCTGCTTAGATTGCCTTGGCCCAGTGTGTTGTGGGTGTAAGACTTCAGCCTTTTTAAACTACAGATGCTCCTTTCACTCCGACCTAGCCAACAGTCTGATTGATTTAACTATCTACAAAACGATATTAAACTCAAACAAGAAATGATTAAATTATGAAACTGAAACAAGAAAACGCTGAAATGATGTTAAATTGAAACAAGGAAGTCCAATGAGTGTGTTTTATTTACAGTGCAAGAAATGAACAAGTAATTTCGTAGTGGTTTCTCTCTTGATTTCACAGCAGAATGTGTGACGGTATTAAACTGAACTGTGTCAGTGAAGGAGTAGATCTCAAAATAGCTGTCAATCAAACGGGATCCAGCCTTTTGACTGATCCTCCAATCAGCACGTGGGATTCTGGCGTCCAGCCCGGCCGAGCTCCGCCCACAGCTCCATTCACCCCCAGAGACGCCCGGTGTCCAGGGGCGGGACAACATCATGGCATTTATCCAATTACTGTCCAGTTTTGAGGCAATGAAAAAAACTGTTCCACTCAGTCCCATTGAAGCCCAGAGACGCCCGCAGTCTACGGACAAATGCACTGAGCAGAGATGGAGGAGAAAACAGACACAGGAATGGAGGAGAAGTGAACAACATCCAGTCTGTTGGTTTGTGATAAAGCTGATTCTGAACGAACTCATCTGTGAGATGAACGTGTTCTAACACATTTGTAGTCAATAAAATGTCAACACAACCGAACATGTTTAACCATTTAATTTCGTGATTTTAGGGGAAGCCGGGCTTCCCTTGCAGTCTGTGAGAAATCGCCACTGGTTGAACTGCAGTTTGCAGCTGATTTACTAAGACTGCTTGTGCAAATGACAACAGGTACAAAGTCTTGGAGACCACCCTATTTAAATGAGGATCTTGCGTGCGTTCCTGATTGTTGTCGTGGAGACAGTTTGCTGTAAAAACTGCTCTGGGATACGCCAGCACTAACGGCATCAGTGACCGGAATGATCCAGATGCACAGAAATGTAACGTTGGAGGAGTTTTGTCATCGAAGGTATTGTATGGCTCCTCCTTATGACTGGCTTCAAATCATCCCCTAGTTCATCTAGATCAGGGGTGTCCAACCCTGGTCCTGGAGAGCCACTGTCCTGCATGTTTTAGATGTTTCCCTCTTCCAGCACACCTGACAGTCGTTATCAGGCTTCTGCAGAGCTGGATGATAGGCTTATCATTTGAATCAGGTGTGTTGGAAGCCGGACACATCTAAAACATGCAGGATAGTGTCTCTCCAGGACCAGGGTTGGCCACCCCTGACCTAGAAGTTCTAAAATGGTGTTGCTGGGCAGCGGCGCTGGATTCATTTTAGAGGTGGGGGGGCTGTGGGGGTAGCTGGATTGAATGACTGTCAGACACACATAATTTTGTCACTCTGTAGCCGAATGTCGGTGTGTATTTTCAATCTCAATCATCAGATCAAGTGGAAAAGTAGCATTTGCTACAAGAGTCCCGTAACATGGGGGGGGGGGGGGGCAGGGCATATGTCTCAGTTATTTTTTTCTTCTGTCATTCCAAAAATGTTCACATGAGGGTGAAAAATGCATTCTCTGCATCTTGTTTCATTGTTTCGATGTCTCCTTCTTGTGACAATAACCACTTCCATGTGTGCGCAATAATGCATCCAAACTGTTTGCACCTCCTTTTGAGACGTTTTAAATAGATGCCGTTTCTATCAGCAAAATTGCTTTTTAGTTTGATAAATTACTTTGCATGTGTTAAATTAATATATTTACATTTTCTCCTCCCAGCACACACACTATTGTATGTAAACACCCATATTACATATTCATGCACTGATCTGCTTTGGCGGAAGTCTGCGTGCTCCGTGTGCTTTTCTAGTTAATTATGTTTATGTTTTACTGGTCCGGCTCAGTTGAGATCAAGGTTATTATCGTTAACGACAACTAACGAAATGACGAAAACTAGAATTGTATAAACATTTTCGTTAACTGAAATGAATAAAAACTATAATTAAAAGAAAAAAAACGATAATTAACTGAAACTGTATTGTGTGTTTACAAAACTAACTAAAATGTATAAAAATTATGGATAAAATTCCCTTCGTTTTCGTCTTTGTCAATGTCGGATTGAAATTAAATCGATTTATTTCACAATTTTAGCTAGCGGCACCATACGGCACTTCACGGTCCGTCACTTCTTGTCACTTGTGGTTTCCAGTCGTCTTCTGGTCCCCACTCTACCTGGAAACATGGAGACTAAAGTTGGGAGAAAGCAGCAGAGTCCTGTCTGGGATTTATATGAATACAACAACGAGGAAGATAAAAGATATGAAAAAAATAGGACCAATGACCCTGTAGTTTACCGGCCAAATTAAAAGCTTTGGGAAATGTATCCAGATGCCATTTATTATCACCCAGTTCTGTGTATTTATTCTATTACAGAAATAGCCCATGTTTTGGTCATATTCCAATCAGATCTGTAAAAAATTCAAATTCCAACTTGATATCATTGATACTGATTTATTGGATCAATCCACTTCCTATCTGTTATAATGGGAACATTTTTCAAAGCCGCACCAAATCCAGAATCAGATCTGGATTGAAATAATTTCAATACCTTGTGTTGACATCATCATACAGAAGCTGTATACCAAGTTTGAAGTCAATCAGAACTGGAGTTTAGGAGAAAAAGACGACTGAAATGTTTTCCCCATAAGAGCCCATGTTAAATTTTCCGTAAGTTCCCGGATCCAGAAGAAGATCCTGATCAGCATGTGGACATTATGTTTTGGTCATCTCCCCATCAGGACTGGACTGTAGAAATTTACACTGGATATCATTTATATTTACTGAGTTATTGCATCCATCCACTTCCTATCTCTTATAATGGGGAAATTTTTCAAAGTGGCACCAAATCCAGAATCAGATCCAGATCCAAATAATTTCCTTGACTTTTGTTGACATCATCATAAAGAAGCTGTATACCAAGTTTGAAGTCAATAGGAAATGTAGTTGCGGAGAAGAAGACGATTGAAATTTTTGTAATGGACGACAGACGCCGCCGGACGCCACATGACGACAATAGCTACCAGCCTGTTAGCCGGTAAGCTAAAAACTAAAACTAATACTAAAACTAAGCATTTTGAAAAAAACAAAAACTAATAAAACTAGCAAACCTGCTCTAAAACGAATTAAAACTAACTGAATTAGAGAAAAAAAAAAAAGTCTGAACTAAATAAAACTAAACTACAATGAAAAATCCAAAACTGTTATAACCTTGGTTGAGCTCACACTGGGCTGTATGTAACCCCTAAACTAAAATGAGTTTGACACTCCTGGTTTACAGTATGTACTTTTCCCACTTGATAAAATACTTCAACTTAGGTTTACTGATTGTGTTACATCTGTCTCCTTGTAGTTGTGTATCTTCTGTATCTTGTGTATCTTCTGTGTGTTGTGTATCCTCTGCCAAATGCATAAACAATGAATGAATCTGCTGTAGCATCTTCAGCTACGTCACTAATGTTTTCCATTTCTAACTGAATATAATTCACAACATGACGCAAAAACCCCGTTTGTAAACATGTGTTAAATTACATGATGCTGTTCCTCTGTTTCCTCTGTTCCCATTTCTAAGTAGCCACACACAGGTACATATTTCACTAATTTTAGTCTTGTTAATGGCCGTGTACTTCAGTGCTCCAGCGAATGATGTATAAAAAAAATACAGTTGTTTTTCTTGTTTAAATGTAATGTTTTGAGTTTGCTTTGTAATGAAGTGTCTACACAACATAATGGAAACGTTAGCAGCAGAGCGGCTTCATTCCACAGTCAGTATTTACACAGTATGTGTTCATGCACAATAGATGCTGTGTAGATCACTATCTTTCCACACCTGCAGTGTTTAAAGCAACGCGTATCCCTTCCAGGCGCCTATAGATTGTTTGAAATTATAAATAAAAAATCTGAAGCAAATATTACTCGTTATGCAGCTGATTTGGTCTCATCCTTTGTTATGCTAGTGTGGCAAGTTGAACGGATTATGGAGAAGAAAAAAAACAACAACAACAGATAACCTAATATACCTTAACATAAATGAAACAAAACAAAATGAACAAAAATTGACAACGCCGCCTGAGATAGGCCCAGGAGCAGAAGGACACACAGGTTCATTCACTGATGAGGCCCAAGTGTTCCATAATATCCAGGGTGTGATTTAATGGGGGGGGGGTCAACACCCCCTCTGGTTTTTACATCCCTACTTCTGCTCAATGAATTTCATCCTGGGGGGGGGGGGGGGGCAGGCAACCAACCAATGTAAATAACAGCAGGTTGTGTCAGTTGTCTTCCACTTATATCCTACATTACTGACACTAACGTTCACCTGAACCCAACTGTCAGCAGTCTCAGAATTCACAAACGTCCTCATGCACTGGGTTGCCACGGTGGGGGGGGGGGGGGACGTGACAAATTCATGGGGCCCAGCATTTGTGTGTTCAGTGGACACAGGTTACAAGTTGTGAACGTTTCATGTAAGATCCGCTGTTTAATAGAGGAATAGAACCCGGGAGTTGGACGTTGAAATTATGTAAAGTTTCACTTTCATTTCATGCCCCCAGAACCCCCCCGGTACATAACTGCCCCCCCCCCCCCCCGACAAAAAAAAAACAAACACTTTTTTTGACAAGTCGCACCCTGCATAGATACATAACAATATATATTTAATAGTTCTCAGTTACATAGTTGTTTGAGTTTCTTCATTATCTTTTTCGTATTTTCAGTTAAAATCATAATAGTTCATTCATATAATTACAGACAAGATAAAAAATTTTAAAAAAGGCACAAGTGAAAAACATGGCAAAAAGGCAAGGCAGCAGGTCGTCCAGGTCACAGCTTCATGTCGAGCCCCGTCCAGACGCACAACTGTACATGGTCAATAGGCCACACTGCACAGTCGACCTGGTCCACACACACACACACACACACACACACGTCTCGCAAATTAAACAAGAAAAGCACTCGGAGAGCGCAGACCTCTGCCAAGACAGATCTGTCACACCCCGTCCCCTCCAATCACCACCAAAATTTAATCCTTTCTTCCTTGTGCCAGTATCAACATTTCCTGAAAATTTCATGAAAATCCGTCCATAACTTTTTGAGTCATCCTGCCAACAAACAAACACGCAAACACACAAAGCAAAGCGATCACAATACCTCCTGGCGGAGGTAAAATGTTACATGACTGTCTTTGTGAGTCCAGGACTGTGGTTTTGTGTCGTGTGTTGTAAATGTTGTTGTACAGACTCTACAAAGTGACTGCCTGTTGTCACTAAAGGATGGTTAACCCAGTATTTCCCACTGATTATCCAGAGTGTGGGGCCCACCTTCATCTAATCAGCCTCATAATGAACTGAATACTGTGAAAATTGTGTCAGAAGGTCTTACTCTTCACGGGTGCTGTGAGACAATTTGGATTTTGTTTTCAACAGGGAGTAGATCACATCATTTAGAATTTATACACATGCTATCTGGTTTGAGAGTCTGGTTTCAACCAGCGCCATATGTAAAGAGTCATGAGATAAGTTCTGTTCTGATTTGGGACTATATATATATATATATATATATATATATATATATATATATATATATATATATATATATATATATATATACACACACACACATATATAAATTTTATTGATTGACTGACTATCTGCAGACATCGAGGACACATCTTCTGGATAATTTTGGTTTAAAGTCAAATACATGACTCAATAAATTACTGTATAAACATGACAGAAAAGAACATTAATCTTGAATAACATGGATAAATGTTCAGTGGAAGAAGGCGTGCACTGAACTCCTGCCAGTAAAGCAGATTGGAATTTTTTTTTTTTTTTTTAAAGCAGATTACTACAGAAGCATATTATATTCACATGAAAAAATTTTGTGAATCAGTGAGATAATTATCTCATGAAAAACAGAGCCAAACTTTAAATGTTTTTTATAAAACAGTTTCTTGGAATTATGAGATAATTATCTCATTAATTCAGCAGCAAAATAATCTGTGCCTCTTCCAAATATGACAGTAAAAGTAGGAAATTCAGTTTTCGTATTAAAAAGTGTTACACCTCGCAGAACAAACACACTATGATCATACAGACTATGAAAAAATAAAAATCGACGCAATTTTTCTAAATTAATGAGATAAATATCTCATGATTACGAGAAATAGTTTTATGAAAAAATCAAAAATTGGCTCTGTTTTTATGAGATAATTATCTCGTTAATTCCGAAAAACAGAGCAGATTTTTATTTTTTCATGTGAATGCAATGTGTTTCCATAGATTCCTGTCTTTTTTTTATTCACATTTTCCTTTCTGAATACCAGAAAATGTGTTGGACTGAATTTCACTGATGATTTTTACCATTGGAACAAATTTTTTCCAAATTAGCAGAATATACAGGGTGGGGAAGCAAAATTTACAATGAACATTTAGTTGTTTTTTCTCAGCAGGCACAACGTCAATTGTTTTGAAACCAAACATATATTTATGTCATAATCATACCTAACACTATTATCCATACCTTTTCAGAAACTTTTGCCCATATGAGTAATCAGGAAAGCAAACGTCAAAGAGTGTGTGATTTGCTGAATGCACTCGTCACACCAAAGGAGATTTCAAAAATAGTTGGAGTGTCCATAAAGACTGTTTATAATGGAAAGAAGAGAATGACTATGAGCAAAACTATTACCAGAAAGTCTGGAAGATACTATTAAAGAAGAATGGGAGAAGTTGTCACCCGAATATTTGAGGAACACTTGCGCAAGTTTCAGGAAGCGTGTGAAGGCAGTTATTGAGAAAGAAGGAGGACACATAGAATAAAAACATTTTCTATTATGTACATTTTCTTGTGGCAAATAAATTCTCATGACTTTCAATAAACTAATTGGTCATACACTGTCTTTCAATCCCTGCCTCAAAACATTGTAAATTTTGCTTCCCCACACTGTATGATTCAAAGCCCCGTGCTTCTAAACCACTGTCTCCATCCAGTCGACAGTTCAGATCCATCTCTGTACCCAGGGGGGGACTGGAACTTAAACAGCTTCAGTTTCATGGTTGGTTTTGTCCTTAGGGCTCACCTTAGGACACCTGGCTTTTCGCAGGAGTAACGCCTGTACGGTTGGGTGTTGACATCAGAGCAGACAGCCCGCTCACAGCCTGCCTCCGTACATCACCAGGAAGGGAATCAGCGGTTCGCTTCAGTGTTCTCCTGTGAGTTACCAGCACAGGTTGTCATAGTGATTTTATTATGATTGATTCATCTTATCGACTCGTACTTCTGTGTGACCCAGTGTAAAATAAACACAGGGAAACGCTCTATGTTACTGCTGGGACCATTTCCTGTTTTTTTTTCCCTTGGCTCCGCCTCCTGCTTGGCTGTTGGACAACACCTGCTGCTTATTTCCCAGAACCCACCACCATGAAGATGACCAGCGGGTCCATCGCTGCAGTGTTTTTGTTTGTTTAAGCTTGTGTTTGTTTTTCAGTAATCCAGCTGTATGTGATTGATGGTTCTTTTTTCCTTTCTGTAAAAACAGGGGTGTCAAACTCATTTTCTTTCGGGGGCCACATTCAGCCCAATTTAATCTGAAGTGGGCCGGACCAGTAACATGATCGCTTAATTGCCATAAACAATGACAACGACAAATTTTCTCAGTGAAAAATTATGTGGAAAAAATTGAAGTGAAAAAATTAACATTACACTGTGAAAATATTTACATTTACAAAACTATTCTTTCACAATAAAATGCAAATAAATACATAAATAAAAACAAAGATGAACAACCTGAAATGTGCAATTTGAACAATATTCTGCCTGTTCCTAAATGTTTGGTGCATTTATGGATCCACTGTGATCTGTAGTTGTCTTAATAATAAGAGATTTAATATTGTAGAAATTGTTCAAATTTTAGTTCCAAACTCCAAAATTTTAACAATATTCTGCCTGTTACCAAATGTTTATGGAACACTGTGTGTAAATGTACATGTATAAATAACACTGGTCAACAACAAATTTATTGTTTAAGTTTTTTGAGCTGATTTAGGATCATTTTGGTGTGCTGAATCCAAAAATCACATTCATTTTGCTCAATCAGGTCAACTTTCTGAACTATGCTACCTATTGGCTTTTAAACATTTTTGCTTACATTTATGGGCATTTTCACATCATATGATACAAAATTCTTTCATATTTCTTGCAATAAACGAGTTCTTAAGATTTTACTTTTGCCAATTTATGATTAATGTTTTTTTTAATATTACAGGTGAATGAAATGGCTTCGACTAGAAGATCTTGCAAAAATAAGCCTGACGTATTCTGCTACATCTGCAGTGAATACACCATTGTACCTAACAGGAATCAAGTGATCAAATGATTTTTTTTCTCTTAAAACTTATTTTGGGTGAGAACTATGTAAAAAATCAACTGATAAAGTCACAAAACTGTCATCAATTTTGTGAGAAGATCACATTTTTCAAAATCAAATTAGAAAAAAAAAACCTGACCTGATTGAGAAAAACAGATGTCATTTTTTGGATTTAGCGGTGCAAAATGGTCCTAATTCAGTTGAAAAAACCTAGACAACTTGCAAAAAACATTTTTTTTTGTAACCCAGTGTAATAACTTGAGGCATAATATTGTTAAAATTGCACTAATTTTTCCAATGAAATTTCTGGGTTTTTTTTTTAGGTTATTCACATCTTTTTTGCAAAATGTAAATATTTTCATAATGTAATTGGGGTTTTTTTGTACTAAAACAAAAAGGAAAAACTTGGAGTTGTCATTATATATAGGTTATTATATCATTATTTTACTGGTCTGGCCCGCTTGAGATCAAATTGGGCTGAATATGGAACTGAACCAAAAAGAGTTTGACACCCCTGATATACGACATTGATTTATCAGTAAAGCCCATGGAGTTGGATCAATGACAGTGGATGGAGACACTGGGTTTATATTCAGTTAATGATATATTTCACTGAAAAAAAGTCACTTTTTCTGCAGTTTTCTCTCTTTTTGATATAATTAATCTTCAATTTTAATCTGAGCTTTTATGAACACCTACATGATACGTAAATTAAATATAAGAAAATACTCTATCTTCACTTAAGAACGCAAATCACTGAGGATAATATTATAATAAATGGTGATAAATCACTTAAGAAAAGTTAGATATAGAGAAAATTTCACTTGGGAACTGACACAAAAGTAGCGCTGGGTTTTTATGGGTTAAAGCAATTACAGAAAAACTACAGCTATTTAATGTTGCACCCGTCAGTAACTCTCCTCATGGAACATTATTTTGCTGAAATAGTCAATTTGTTCATGCCACTAACAGCTCATAAAAAGCATTTACAGACTGTTTCAAAAGAAATGCACCTTTTGATATTTCTTTTTATAGTAGCGTGCACTCTCAGCTCTAGCACAGCTCTCACTTTGTAAGTCGTATTCCAAAAAGTCTGACTGGACTATAATTTTCCAACCCTCTAGAAAAAAAAATAAAAAATAAATGGGGGAAAAAAAGACAGAAAGGAGTAATGCTAATGCTACTTATAATGTTAAATTACAGTCTGCCAGAGGTAAATGCATGCAATGTAAGAGATGCCTGGTAAATATTTACTGTTTTTTTTTTTTTGTAGTCTGTGGCTAACAATCTGCACTAATGAAGCAGGAGGTAATACTGAACTAAAACTAGACAAGATTAGTGATCATTTGGGTCCTGCTTGTGGAATAACCTTCAGAACACATTACAGCTTAATGATTTTCTTCATTTGGAAGAGTTCAAAGCTGTGTGACTGCTATTTTCAAGTCAGACTTTGGATAATGTGTTTGTTGCAGCCGGTCTGTTTGAACATTTTCTGTTTTTCATCTCCTGTCTGTTTTTATCACACTGGAGTTTATCATTTTGGTGACCTTGTATGGGTGCCATCTCATGACCACATCTCCCTTAAAAAAGCAGGACTTCCAGGTGAAATAAAGGTGAATTAAATACTTTGCTTACATACAGTGAACCTGAAAAAAAAAAAAAAAAAAAACAATATTAGGCATTACTCCATAACATGTGTAAGAGTTGTTTTATTACTTTAACTACAAATTGATAAATAGAAGCCTTCCTAAAGTGGTTCTGGCTGCTTAAATTGGCTTCATCATTCACAGTGCAAGTCCAAATCGAACAAATTGGTGGGCAGTTCGAAAAACCAATATGAAAATTTGGTTGTAAAAAAAAAAAACTTGATCTCACTTTAGGAAAGTAAATGACCCTAAATAATATAAACTAATTGTAGCCCATGTAGGTGGGCAGAATCGATTAAATTTTGGAGGCTAGATATTGAAAATTGAGTGAATGCAAGTTCTTTGTTTTTTTTTTTTTTACAATGGTATGTATTTTTTTCACAAACTCAAAAGTGATGGGGGTAGGGTTAGTAAAAGTAATGATTTTACTGATCTAATATTAGAATATACTTAATTGTTGGGTAATGATTTATTCACAACAGAAAAAGAAAGAGAATGGTGTATAATACATACAGATTTATGATAATATCAACTCTGCATAAAGAATTATAAGTCAAATTCTTACCTAGAAGCCAAAAAATCCAAACAAAATTGTCACAGGACGTCATTAACAAACTGAAATCACTGAAACTGATCCTCATTCAAAAGCCCAGACCATCAGCTCTTCTTCTAAGGTTAAAAGGAAGCAAGTTCAATGAAAATGTGCAAGCAGCAACAGGATTAATATGGGTTTTCAAATTATTTGTCACTGAAAAAGGGTCATTTTTGCCCACTTTAAAGCAAACATCATGAAAAAAGTCACACAAGGACAAGTCATACACATTTTTTGAAGTAATATTCTGAAACTACACATTTTTTCCAATAAATTCAACACAAGACACTGCATGAAAGGTATACATTTATTCCACAATATTTTTTTCACAATAATGTCACAATAATGATACTCAAAGTTTCAACTTTGCCATAATGTGTTTGTTGCAGCCAGTCTGTTTGAACATTTTCTGTTTTTCATCTCCTGTCTGTTTTTATCACACTGGAGTTTATCATTTTGGTGACCTTGTATGGGTGCCATCTCATGACCACATCTCCCTCAAAAAAGCAGGACTTCCAGGTTAAATAAAGGTGAATTAAATGCTTTACTTACATACAGTGAACCTGCTGGTGGAAAACAGCAAAAAAAAAAAACAATATTACACATTGTTTATTGACTGACATTTTCTCTTCATTTGCCATCCTGTTTTGCAAACACAGTCATGTACAGGAAAAGTATTGTGGGTGATTTTTTATTTATTTTTTTATCATCACTGAGACATTTTCCCAGGGGATGTACTGAAGAAGGCTGGGCGGACTGCAAGAATATGAAAAATGCTAACTTCTAGTTTATGAGATTTTTTTTTCATTCAATCAAAATAAATAAATAAAGCAAACAGCATCCTCGTGAGCACTTGGGGGTTTGGAATCAGACAAGCAGAGGGCGGGACTTCTGTCTCTGATGTCTGCCTGTTTAGAAAATTATAGCAAAATAATTCAACGGTGTCATTTTCTTTTCAGAGCAAACATGATTCATTTACCACTTAAACGTCCCTGCTAAAGCCCCATATGGTCATGGTCCCATCTTCTTCCCATCTTTCACGATGGTTTCCATATTACTCTGCAGAAGTCAGGTGTTTATTCCCTCCTGACTCCACCTTTGTGTGTCTTTTACTGCCCTGTCATAGACATTGGGTGTACTTGTATTAAATACAGCGCTTCCTGATTAAATATACTGCAACTCCATCAGAAGGAATTTCATTAATTGTCCAATTCAATTGTAAACACGCAACTAGGGATGTAACGATATGAAAATTTCATATCATGGTTATTGTGACCAAAATTATCACGGTTATCGTTATTATCGCAGTATTATAGAAGTTGTGCTCAAAATTTTCAAAAAGTACTTAAATACACACACTGAAATAATTTAACAAAGTTGTATTTAAAAAATAAATAAATAAATAAATAATCGGCACAATTTACTTTCTGTTGGCAGAAACATTTTAATATGAACCCTTAGTGGTCTGAGCCTATTTTGGCTGTTTTTCAGAGCTTTTGATTTTTCCTTTATATACTATATAAAGAAATGTTTACTATACCCATGTTTGGTATCTTTTTTTATATCTCATCTGCCTATTATTTTTTTCACTTTAACCTACTATATCAACATAAAAGGCCAGAAAACACAAAAAAATATAAAATCTGATTTGAAAAAGTTATTTAATTTGTTGCATAAATAACACACAGATGTCTAACAAACCTTTTCAAAGACTTTAAAAGTGAATATTAGTTCCAAATGTTAGGTATATAAAATCTAAACTGTAATAAATTAAAACTATACTCAAATATCTGACATAAAAGCATAGCTTTACATAGTTTTTTTTTTTTCACCCTAAAAGTGCGATAATCAAACACGGTTATCATGATAATTAGAATTTAAACGGTAATACTAACCGTCTGCAATTTTACCGCGGTTTATTGTTATACCGGTAATCATTACATCCCAACATGCAACAAACTGTAAATCTCAAAAACCACAATTAATTTCGGTTAATGAACTACTGCCCCAGTTTTTCTTTATCTTTAAACCACTGTTGGGATGTAACGATTACCGGTATAACAATAAGCCGCGGTAAAATTGCAGACGGTTAGTATTACCGTTTAAATTCTAATTATCATGATAACCGTGTTTGATTACCGCACTTTTAGGGTGAAAGAAAAAAACTATGTAAAGCTATGCTTTTATGTCAAATATTTGAGTATAGTTTTGATTTATTACAGTTTAGATTTTATATACCTAATATTTGGAACCAATATTCACTTTCAAAGTCTTTGAAAAGGTTTGTTAGGCATCTGTGTGTTATTTATGCAACAAATTATATAAATTTTTCAAATCGGATTTTATATTTTTTTGTGTTTTCTGGCCTTTTATGTTGATATAGTAGGTTAAAGTGAAAAAAATAATAGGCAGATGAGATATAAAAAAAGATACCAAACATGGGTATAGTAAACATTTCTTTATATAGTATATAAAGGAAAAATCAAAAGCTCTGAAAAACAGCCAAAATAGGCTCAGACCACTAAGGGTTCATATTAAAATGTTTCTGCCAACAGAAAGTAAATTGTGCCAATTATTTATTTATTTATTTTTTTAAATACAATTTTGTTAAATTATTTCAGTGTGTGTATTTAAGTACTTTTTGAACATTTTGAGCACAACTTCTATAATACTGCGATAATAATGATAACCGTGATAATTTTGGTCACAATAACCATGATATGAAATTTTCATATCGTTACATCCCTAAACCACTGCGTACTATAAATCTCCGGTCATCTGTACAAAAAGTTACACGCTCTAGAGATTTTGAACGGTGGCTCTGGACTACTCCATTTAGGCTGCTACCAGAGGGGGGTCGCTTTTTTAAATTTTTAACTCACCGGTTAAGTTTCGGATGGAAGGACCAAACCAGGAGAAATGAAGAATTCACCAAAAAGAAGGGATGAGGTTTTAAAAACTTAAAACAAAGCCTGATTTATTGCTTCAGGCAAAAATAGAAAAAGTAAATAAAAAGAAAGAAGTCAGTTTTCAACTAGTCTCGCATCAAACACATTATTCATCTCTTCCCTTTGTCTCTGAAAAAAAAAAGTTTCCGTCATTAGATTTTATAGTCTTTAGTGACTCTCTGAAGACTTCCATATTTGGTACATGATCTCAATGGTTGGTCACAGTTGTTGCTGGGTAAAACACCGTATAGGGTCTAAGCATTTTACACATTCGAAAGTTCACCTGAGTTTAACAAGCTCGTTGGACGCCTGTCAATCAAACCTTGGTTTGACATCTGCACAGAGTTCAACTTCGATAGCATAGCTCAACCACAAAGAGTTTCAGAAAGTACGCCTGGTTTAACACCTGCACAATTAGGCTAGCATATCTTAACCACAGAAACTTTCCAAAGCTGCAAAATAAGATCTTTTTACTAGAATCTGACCTTTTCTCCAAGTTCAGCACACACAGATGTGAGTTCAACTTAACCACACACACACAAACCAAACCTTTCACTGACTGTTCAGTACATACAAAATAAAATTCAAAACACAGATACAAAATATAAATGAGAATATAACAACTTAGGCTTGCAAAGAAATAATATAATATTTCATTTCTTCTTTTCCATTTTGGATCATGATGTATGATGTATGATGGTCATCTGACATTTTAGAGCCAGGGCTGTCAAACTCATTTTGGTTCAGTTCCATATTCAGCCCAATTTGATCTCAAGTGGGCCAGACCAGTAAAATAATGACTTAATAACCTATAAATAATGACAAATCCAAGTTTTTCTTTATGTTTTAGTACTAAAAAAAAAAACCAATACAATTGTGAAGATATTTACATTTTACAAAAAAAAAAGATGTGAATAACCTAAAAAAACAGAAATTTCATTCGAAAAATTAGTGCAATTTTAACAATTTTATGCCTCAACTTATTATTTATACACGTACACTACACAGTGTTACATAAACATTTGGTAACAGGCAGAATATTGTTAAAATTTTGGAGTTTGGAACTAAAATTTGAACAATTTCTACAATATTCCATCTCTTATTATTAACACAACTACAGATCCCAGTGGATCCATAAATGCACCAAACATTTAGTAACAGGCAGAATATTGTTCAAATTGCACATTTCAGGTTGTTCATCTTTGTCTTTATTTATGTATTTATTTGCATTTTATTGTGAAAGAATAGTTTTGTAAATGTAAATATTTTCACAGTGTAATGTTATTTTTTCCACTTCAATTTTTTCCACATAATTTTTCACAAAGAAAATTTGTCGTCATTATTCATGGGTTATTGTGTTGTTATTTTTACTGTTGATCACATTGGTCTGTATGTGGAACCTGAACCAAAAGGATATGGACAACCTGGACTGTTCAGGTTCATTTTTGCACTTTCATCCCGCAGGCCGGAATGGAACCTTTGGCGGACTTGGTTGTGCGGACCTGCATGTTTAAAACCTGTGTTTTAGAGCAAGATCTAAAGTCACACATTCATCTTCCATTTAATACGATCCGTACTACACAATGACTTCAGGACTGAATTTTCAATCAATCAATTTTTTTTTTTTATTTAACCTTTATTTAACCAGGAAAAGGATCCCATTGAGATTAAGAACCTCTTTTCCAAGGGAGTCCTGGCCAAGAGACAGCATGAAACACAACACATAGTTACAACATACAATTATCTCATACAGTTACAACAAACAATAATTTACCGGACAATTCAACCTATGAAAAACACGTGCAAGTCATTGAGTTGTTCTCCAGCACTTTGAGTTTGGATTTAAAAGCATTCAGGGAGATCACTTCAGAGAGTTTCCAGTCTTTTAGCAGCATATTCCATTTAAATCAACTTTTATTCAACATATCTTTAGAGTGCAAATACAGTGTACAATAAAACACTGATGTTTCTCACACTGCCAAAACTCCACTGTAGGATAAACACAGACCTACTGTAGTCCTAGCTTACAGTGAGACTTTTCATATGCAAGTTAAGCCTTCAAGTTAGAGTGAAAAATAACATGTTTTTCTTGGATGTTTGTGGCTCATTACACTTAAGCCTGGGGACAGTAATCTATGAGATTACAAATAAGTGGGCCCTACTGCTGCAAGGCAGGATCTGTGCATTTTTGCGTGGGGAGAGGGAATTTGGCAGGCTGCTGTCAAGCCAGTGGATCAAAGTCCTTTCCCCACTGCAGTGGCTCATCACAACAACAGAGAATGAGAGAGAAAGAGGGAAAAGGAAAGAGATAAAGGGAGAGAGAGATCTTGGAGGAAGACAGCTTACGCCACTCATGGTTGGCTTACTGTGCACACTTGCCTCACATTTTAGATCCAAAGCCCATACTGAGCACAGCTCAATAAAGCACTCAAGTCAGCAGGGGAGACTAGATGTGCTGTCAGTGTCAGTACATCCAAATGAAATGTGACAGTGACACATGAGCATGTACAGAAGCAATGCCTCCATGCAAAAATATTAAAAGGATGCCACATATTGGAAATATTATGTTTATAAAAACTGCAACAAACTCGGAGTTTTCCAGCAGAAAAGAAAAGTATACCCCGTCGAAACAACATTAGGTAATGCTGGAAGTTATTCGTTTGAGGTATTTTTGGGATTAGAGCAGGGGTCTCAAACTCATGTTCTTTCAGGGGCCACATTCAGCCCGATTTGACCTCCAGTGGGCCGGACCAGGAAAATAATAACATAACGATGGCCAAAAAACAAAACCTCCTATCTGCAAATTTTTAGATTTTGAGTTTTGAAAAAAGATAAACGACATGCACATCCAAAAATAGGAGGTGTGCAGGATCCCAAAAAAATATTAACTGTGAAAAAATGAAGGAAGGTCCGCACAACCTGTGAGCTCCCAAATCATTTATTCTGTGACGTTTTGGGGCCTCGGCCCAAAACGTCACAGAATAAACTAGAAGCACTCGGAGAGCGCAGCCAAGGCTGATCAGTGGCCCCCCCCGTGGGCCCCCCCACCCCCGATCACCACCAAAATGTAATCATTTCTTCCTTATCCCATTTCCAACAAACCCTGAAAATTTCATCCAAATCTGTCCATAATTTTTTGAGTTATGTTGCACACTAACGGACAGACAAACAAACAAACAGACAGACAGACAAACAAACAAACAAACCCTGGCAAAAACATAACCTCCTTGGCGGAGGTAATGATTTGGGAGCTCACAGGTTGTGCGGACTTTCCTTCCTTTTTTCATAGATTTTGAGTTTTCACATTAAATGGTGAAAACAAGGATGACTCCACATTTTCAGTCTATCTGCAAGATAATCCCGCCCTTTCTTATGACATGAAGGTCACCTGAGAAAAACCTCCTAGACCATACTATAATAAAACTAAACCTTATTTTTGTTTCCTGAAAAAAGTGATTTTTTCAGATAGGAGGTTTTGTATTCTGGCTATCAATAATAACCTATAAATAACGACAACTCCAGATTTTGTCTGTGTTTTAGTGCAGAAAAAACCATTAAATTATGAAAATACTTACTTTTATAAACAATCCAAACAAAAAAGATGTGAATAACCTGAAAAAACGGGACTTTCTTAAGGAAAATAAGTATAATTTTAACAATATTCTGCCTCAACTTATCATTTCTACATGTGCATTATGGATCGCATCTACAAAGACACTAAGCACTGAGGAACAGGCAGAAAATTGTTAAAATTGTGCGTAATTTTCTTTCGACATTTCAAGTTGTTCATATTTGTTCAGGTGATTCACATTTTATTGTTAGAGGATAGTTTGTAAATGTAAATATTGTCATAATTTAATGTTATTTTTTGCACTAAAACAAAGACAAAAATTTGAAGTTGTCATTATTTACAGGCAAAATGTGATTTTTTATTTTTATTTTTTTTACATCAAACTGAGAAAAAAATATGGAGTCATTATTTTTTGCGGGTTATTATTATTATTTCACTTGAGATCATATTGAACCTGAACTAAAATGAGTTCAACAGCCTTGACTGTGGAATTTTGGCACTTTGTAAATTCATCCCAGGGGCCGGATTGGAACCTTTGGCGGGCTGCTTTTGGCCCCCAGGCCGCATGTTTGAGGCACCTGGATTAGAGAATCTGGTATGAAGTGTGACTTAGGCGTACTTGAAACCCCATTATTCACATCTCACATTCTCCAGACCTTGTCATGTAATCCATGTACACTCCGTCATACTGTAGGAGACACTGTGCCCCACTTGAATGTTTGCTCCACAGAGAGCATGTAAGCATAAAATTCTGTTTTTCGCTACAGGCATTTTTCATATGACTTGATATCTGTGGACATTAGAATAATTCTACAGCCCGGAAAGGAAAACAGATTTATGCAGACAAAAACAGAACTTCCATTAACCCAGGCTCTGGGATTACGACCACTACTATTGAGGTGCCCTTGAGCAATCTACTTCATCTCCAGTTGCTCAGCTGGAGCTACACAGTGGTCAACCACAATCTTTTCCAAACAGCCGTGCGATTCCTGCTGAGGCTGATTGTTTAACCACAACTCCTTGATCAGAAGGAGAGGGAGAGAGATCAGGGCCTGGAGAAAACAGCCGACACAGAAGGAGTTGGGAATAATGCAACAGAATATAATGGCCTTGTTACGTACAAATGCTACATCTTTAAACACACGGCTCACATACCTATATTTGGACATTCGTTTGAGAAGTTCAGCCGTGTCTGCGGCGGCTGTCACAGTTAAAACACGCTCGCTCTCCCCGTCTCTCTCAGCATTCATTATTAATCAGACAATGCTCTTTTTGGTTTCATGATCACTTTGATAATCAAGGTTGCGGATGGAAGAGCGCACACTCAAAATTGATAGTTTGAGCATGGACTACTCGAGGGACAAAAGTGTTAATTAATTAAGCAGTAAGGTGAACAGAAAGTACACAGGCTGCGCTCATAATTCTAGAGCCCCTTGAGATGATTGTACAGACCCCCCCAGATGCAGCAGTCATAATCCATTATCGGCATTTGCCACCAAAAAGCTATTTGTTGTTTTTATATTTCAAATCACTGAGCAACCTTGTTTTTAGTGCTTGCAGCAGGCAGCTAGTAAAACCCAGAACATGAACTACTGACACACACCTCCATTTTTACCCATAGAGGTGCCTTTTCTTTTTGATTGCAGTATACACATATTGATACAGCTACAGCTTTAAGCACTGACCTGCCTACTTCAATAAGAGGTGATGATCAGCGCTGGGAGGGTTACTTTGAAAATGTTTTTTTTTTTTCTCTACAGCTCACAGAAAATGTGCTCTTAAATGTAATAACATACATCATAACACATCTGAGTCGATTACTCAAAGTAACATAGAGCTTTACTTCCACATTATATTATTATCATTATTATTTCAATGTGGCAATGTGAATGAACACTGCATTCATAAAACACCACTTTAAACATAGACTGAACCCAAGCATTCCTCTGATTGTACAGCAACGGTTGATGTTGAGCTGTAAATTGCAAGTGGGCCGTATGTAACACAAAGGAGGAACTTTCTTTCAGAAATAATGTCCACTAGTGGTTCAGCTCACTGGGTGGGCAATTTTAGTGTTCAAGAAAAATAAAATGGACCTAAAGGTGTTTCATCAGTTTTGCAAAACAGTCATTGGCCATGAAAAATAGTTTCCATCCTGGGTTCAGAGTTTTTCAATTCAGAGATTGATTTACACTGAACAAAACCATAAATGCAACCGTTTTGTTTTTACTCCCACTTTTCATGAGCTAAACTGAAAGATCTAACACATTTTCTGTGTTGACAAAAGGCCTGTTTCTCTCAAATATTGTTCACAAATCTGTCTACATCTGTGTTGGTGAGCACATCTCCTTGCCGAGATAACCCATCTACCTCACAGGCGTGGCATATCTAGGGATGTAACGATTACCGGTATAACGATAAACCGCGGTAAAATTGCCGACGGTTAGTATTACCGTTTAAATTCTAATTATCATGATAACCATGTTTGATTACCGCACTTTTCCGGATACACACGGCTTATCCATCAAACCTTTAAGTCGTTTGGTTCCTTAGATTATAGAACACTAAAAATAATCACCCTTATGTGGAAAATGTGATATTAAATAACAATAAGGTAGGGCTGGGCCATATGGAAAAAAATTATATCACAATCATTTTTTTCATAACAGACGATATGGATATGTATCATGATATAAATCAAATCACAATTTTTTGTCAAGCTTAAATTTTCTGTTACTCATAAGTAGGGATGTAACAATTACCGGTATAACAATAAACCACGGTAAAATGGCCGACGGTTAGTATTACCGTTTAAATTCTAATTATCATGATAACCGTGTTTGATTACCGCACTTTTCCAGAGAAAACGCCTATGTAGAGATCTGCTTTTATGTCGAATATCTGAGTATAGTTTTAATCTATTACAATTTTAATTTTATATAGAATTTAATTTTATATGAAGGAGATGTGTTGCACTGTGTGAGGTCACACCAGATACTGACTGGTTTTCTAACCTCCCCGGACCCCCCATAACAGTAATACTGCACATTGTAGAGTGGCCTTTTATTGTGGCCAGCCTAAGGCACACCTGTGCAATAACACTGGGTTACAAAAAAATGTTTTTTGCAAGTTGTCTAGGTTTTTTCAACTGAATAATAATAATAATAATAATAATAATAATAATACATTTTATTTATAAGCGCCTTTCAAGACACCCAAGGACACTGTACAACAAGATAAAACAAACAATCCATAAAATACAAAGAAATAAACAGATGAAAACAAATAATTACTATACATAGAAATGAAGTTGTAGAATGGAGATTAGAGTTTATGCTTAATTCGGACCATTTTGCACCACTAAATCCAAAAATGACATCTATTTTTCTCAGTCAGGTCAGGGTTTTTTTGCTAATTTGATTTTGAAAAATTTGATCTTCTCACAAAATTGATTACATTTTTGTGACTTTATCGGTTGATTTTTTATATAGTTCTCACCCAAAATAGGTTTTAAGAGAAAACAAATCATTTTCTAACAGGATTCCTGTTAGGTACAATGGTGTATTCACCGCAGATGTAGCAGAATACATCAGGCTTATTGTTGCAAGATCTTCTAGTCAAAGCCATTTCATTCACCTGTAATATTAAAAAAAACACTAATCATAAATTAGCAAAAGTAAAATCTTCAGAACTCGTTTATTGCAAGAAATATGAAAGAATTTTGTATCATATGATGTGAAAATGCTCATAAATGTAAGCAAAAATGTTAAAAAGCCAATATGTAGCATAGTTCAGAGAGTTGACCTGATTGAGCAAAATGAATGTGATTTTTGGATTCAGCACACCAAAATGATCCTAAATCAGCTCAAAAAACTGAAACAATAAATTTGTTGTTGACCAGTGTAATCACACTGTCTAATCAGCATCTTGATATGCCACACATGTGAGGTGGATGGATTATCTCGATAAAGGAGACGTGCCCACTAACACAGATTTAAACAGATTTATGAACAATATTTGAAAGAAATAGGGCTCTAGTGTACATAGAAAAAGTCTTAGATCTTTGAGTTAAGCACATGAAAAATGGGAGCAAAAACAAAAGCAGTACGTTTATATTTTTGTTCAGTGTAACAATATAACTGTATTCTCATTATCTATTTGAATTTAACTAAATACAGCTTCCAGTTGTTTGTATTCTTGCGCTCTGTTACTCCCTTGTCTTGTTTAAGGTCAAGGATAGATAATCACCCTGTTTCCAACAGAGACTGACCTCAACTGTGATGACTGTTTCTGGTGTGTTCCAATTAGTATTCATTTAATTAAGGAATGCTACAGAGAATGTTGCATCATTGGTTGCTGCTACCGTTTATGTCACTGGGTCTGTCCGAATAGTTAAAGCTGTAGCAGCAGACTGAAAATATACACCGTCCATAAACCACAATGTAAATACATAAATAATATTTAACTTTAATTCTATATTTGAGTAAATATTTAAATAAATACCAAATTTCATATTTTTCTCTTTTTGTGGTTTTTCTACCTCTTTTTCTCTGCACTTGCTTGTTGTAATGTTGCTGCTGTAAACAGATTTTTTTTTTTAAATCTTATTCATCTCTTTCCTCTTGGTCCAAATCAAAAAAGCTAAATATAACTATAGATCAGGGGTGTCAAACTCATGTTAGTTCAGGAGCCACATTAAGCCAAATTTGATTTGAAGTGGGCCGGACCAGTGAAATAATAACATAATAATATATAAGTAATGTCAACTTCAAAGTTTCCTCTATGTTTTAGAGAGAAAAAAGTAAAATTAAGCAATAAAAATGTTTACATTTACCAACTATCTTTTAAAACGATGTGAATAACATGAACAAACTGAAATTTCTTGACATCATTTACGTATATAAACGTACAGATCACAGTGGATCTACAAATACACAAAACATTTAATAACAGACAGAATATTGGTAAACTTGCACTTCAGACATTTCAAAATGTTCATATTTGTTCAGGTTATTCACAGTTTTGTGAAATAGTAGATTGTTTTAGTGTAAATACAGTAAAATGACATGAAAATGTTTATATTTACAAAGAGAAAAATGTGGAGTTGTGAATATTTATCCTCCTGAGACCCAGTCAGTAAACATTTTCGCCATTTTACATTAAATAATTGCCTTAATTGGAAACAGCATGATGCAATAGTTTTTTCAGATACATTTTAAGTATATGTTTTTTTGATATAATGTCCTTTTTAGCGAATATTTTTACATTTTTTATTTTAACCCTTTCATGCATGAATTATGAGAACCTTAATCAAGATGTTTTTTTCCTGAGTGTTTTTATTCCTCTTTAGGCATGAAAAAAAAACAAAAAAAACAATGTGATTGAATTTTTTTTTTTTTTTTTAAATCAACCTGTTTTTCATGGAGTTACAAAAATGTCCTCTCAGCTACACCATGAATTTTATTCTTGAAGCAAAGAAACATGTATTTAAAACCCAATATCATAAAGTGATATGAAAACAGTGAAATGAAACCATGTTTAAAGCAGCTAATCTGATGTTTTCTCACATTTTAACATAGTCTAATACTAGTTATTACTCACTTCATGGAGATAATATGCAAAAAAATAAATATTAACAATTGATTTCCACTCAAGAACCAATCAAGAACAGCAAAGTTACAATAATGGTATGAATTGCAGTTTATGAGATGATGCATAAGTGTCCACTGTGTTGGCTGATATGGAACTAAAACAACAAAACCCATGAATATACAAGATTAAAGCTGTAGAGTAACTGTCCACTGTAGTGACCACTATGCATGAAAGGGTTAAAGTCAAGCTGTGAAACTCTCGTCCACTACAGAGGACAAAAATGCATTGCTGGGTCTCAGGAGGTTATGAGTTATTATGATAGTATTTTACTGATTTGACCCTTTTTAGATTAAATTGGTCTGGATGTGGAAGCTGAAATAAAGTACAGTGAAAGTGAAACTAAGACGCTTTACTAATTCCTCTAACAGTTCGACTCAGTCTGGCTCAGCTCCCGTTGCTGTGCACCTCATTTCCTTTCCCCTACCTTTGGAAACTTGTATTTGAGGGACTACGACGTTTGTTGCCCACAATGGAACCAGAACTGGGCCCGGATGACGTCCTGGTGTTCACTCTGCCGCTAGATTCACAAGCGTCGCTAAGTAGTGACTCAAATGAATCCAATGCTGTGGACAAATGTTTGAACAGATTGGAGGGATTCCACCCTTTTGAAGACATGGAAGCTCTGACAGTGTTCCAGTGGACCTGGTGTCGTCTGTTTTAGACCGTTTCTGCCTCAACACCATGTTGACTACGTTCTGACCAAAACAATGCAGCGTACGCGTGATAATAATAATAATAATAATAATAATAATAATAATAATAATAAACTTTATTTGTATAGCACCTTTCATACAGAAATTGTAGCCCAAAGTGCTTCACATTGATTGAAAAAATACAATATTAAAACACATTAAGATTTGATTATACATCAAGAAATAAAATGAAATTTGAGAGAAATACAATAAAATAAAAATAAATATAAAAACAGCACACATTAAAATATTTGATTATGCATAGAATTTTTGAAGTGCAAGAAATAAGATGAAATTTGAGAGAAATACAATAAAATAAAAAATAAAAATAAAAGCAGCACACATTAAAATATTTGATTATGCATAGAATTTTTGAAGTGCAAGAAATAAGACGAAATTTGAAATACAATAAAATAAAAAATAAAACAGAAATACAATAAAATAAAATAAAAATAAAAACCGCACATTCCTGGTTCCTGAATTGTGACCCCATTTTTATCTCCTTTCAAAGGCTAATGAGAATAAAAATGTTTTTAATTTGGTTTTAAATATATTCAGTGAACTGTGATGTCATAGCACGTGCGCAACGAAGGCGGAATCGATAAGCAGAATCATTAAGCAGACAGGGAAATGATTCCAAGGAATCGAGCTACTGGGATCCGGTTCTCAAAAAGAACTGGTTCTTGATTCCCATCCCTAATTGAAAGGATTAGTGGATCAACAGATATTAAACAGTTTAGATCAGTAGATGTTTGGGTCTTTAAGGGTTAAAGCTGAATCGTGGTTTGAAACAGTCAAAAACAAAAGTAAATCTAAAGGGTTGCCAGTTGCTCAGACTGTCATTATTTTACATTTCTTTACACAAGTTCGTTGGCACGTCAGAAAGTATGTTAATTTATAGTTCTATAATTTGCATAAAATAATGTCTGTAAAAAGACTGGGTAATTTCTGATATACTTGGAGGTGGTATATAACTGAAATTATACATGTCTGGGATATGGATTCATTTAAGGGAAAGACATTAAAGACCATGACAGGTGAAAACCATTGAACAAAGTCTGATTCAAGTTGAGACTGGCTTCTCAGTGCACGCTGTCATCACACATAATGAATCCTGTGTTGAAAATCCCTTCGATTTCCATCTGGTGCAATCAACGGGATTCTAGCACAAAAACTGTTGGACGGAGTTATTGACGTTTAAAATTGCCGAGGGCAGGACCACTTCTGGGTCGAGCAAGAAAAAAGACTGCCTCTCTAAAAGCCCACTCTGTCTTTTCATCTTGCCATAATTATGATATGACTTGGTGCAAAGTTGTACACAAATGGAAAAGTTGCAGCAATATAGAGGATCAGATCCACATATGTGTTACATACATTCATTCATTCATTTTCTGAACCCGCTTTATCCTCATTAGGGTCACGGGGGTCGCTTATCCCAGCTACATAGGGGTGAAGGCGGGGTACACCCTGGACATTTCGCCAGTTCATCTCAGGGCTGAACATATAGAGACAAACAATCACTCTCACATTCACACCTATGGGCAATTTAGATTAACCAATTAACCTATCAGTACATGTCTTTGGATGGTGGGAGGAGCCAGAGTACCCGGAGAGAACCCACGCAGGCACGGGGAGAACGTGCAAACTCCACACAGGAAGTGTGTTACATACACTGTAAAAAAAAAAAAATCTGTAATTTAACAGAATTTGTTATTTAATGTAATTTGTGGGCGACACGGTGGTGCAGTGGTTAGCACTCGTGCCTCACAGCAAGAAGGTCCTGGGTTCGATTCCAACACCAGTCGACGGGGGGTGGGACCTTTCTGTGTGGAGTTTGCATGTTCTCCCTGTGTCTGCGTGGGTTCTCTCCGGGTACTCCGGCTTCCTCCCACAATCCAAAAACATGCACTAATAGGTTAATTGGTTAATCTAAATTGCCCATAGGTGTGAATGTGAGAGTGATTGTTTGTCTCTATATGTTCAGCCCTGAGATGAACTGGCGACTTGTCCAGGGCGTACCCCGCCTTCGCCCCTATGTAAGCTGGGATAGGCTCCAAGCAACCCCCGTGACCCTAGTGAGGATAAAGCGGGTTCAGAAAATGAATGAATGGATGAATTAACAGAATTTTCACTGTTTATTTTACAGATTTTTCCTGTATTTTTAAGATACAGGAAAATATCAATGAAATGACAAAAACAGACTGTGATTTTACAAATCAAATGTAAAATAACATGAAAAAACTGTAACTGTAAATGACCAAAAAAAAATTCAGTTTTTTAAAAGAATTTTTTTCTTTTTTCATAGAAAAATACAGTTAAAATACATTTGCAAATGTATCGTAATTTCACAAATATTTCTTTTCTATTTATTAGATTAAACTGTTAATTTGAAGTTTAATACTGTAAAAAAATAATAATAAAACAAGATAAAATTACTGAAAATTAAGTGTAAAAGAAGTATTTGTTCTGTAAGTTTAACAAGACTTGTTTGTTAATTGACAAATATCTTGTGTAAGTAAAGGAGGTTTCACAACAAAAATGCTGAATAAATGTGTTTTTGTGAATGTATAACATGTGTAAGCACTGATAAACTGTCCAAATACAGTTTTTATCAGTGGATTGGACAACTGAGTCTCATTGAAAAGTATATATGTATATATATACACACACATATGTATCGTCAGTTTCCTGATAAAACCTGCTAAGTGACATTTTGGTTGGGAATAAAAACGTGCTATCTCCCCTATTATAGCTTCAAATGTCAGTCTTCTGTGAAAGTTGTTTACACTCCATCATAAGTACCAACATGAAAGGAACAGATATTGTTTTGTCATATTTCACAGTTTCCTGTTGTATAAACAGTTTTTTGTTTCTCCTGTAAAATTTGCCAGAAGTCACATAGCAGGTTTTATCAGGAAGCTGACAATATACATATATAGGTAATTTGATTGTTTTAATACATGTGAATATTCTTTATTAAACATTAAAAATAAAAAAAAAAAAAAAAAGAAAGCAAAATGTCATGTAAAGTTAGGGCAAAAAACTGTATTTTAATTATGGAAAATTACTGTATTTTTATGAGATGGGTATTTTCCATTATTTAACAGTATTTTTTGGCACCCCTGCTGCGGGAATATTACCGGGTTTTTTTTATGTTTTTTTTTTTTTTTTTTTACAGTGTAGCAGCACTGTCTGGGTCTGAGACTCAAGGCTTAGTTTGTGGGATTGTTGTTAATGGATGGCTAGCCTCAGTGGCAGAGCTTTATTGCAATAACCCATCAGTCAGCTCCCAATCCAGGTCTGGATATGCTCACCTTTACCCCTTCACACCTGTGTGACTGATGGTTTTTGTAGCCCTGCCCATGCAGAGCTGCAGTAAAGAAAGCTTTGTCATTTTCTACTCAGGAGCGCAAGTTAGCTTCTGACCAACATTAGAACCCTAGGATTTCTGTGACCTTATGTCGCCGCTGGAAAATTCTCCTCTGCAAGCTGGGAAGCACGTACTGGACTTTGACCGCGAGGTTGGAAAAGTTGGCGAGAACAAATTCAAAAGTTGCTAGAAGAGTGCACTGGCCATGGCTCCACAAAGTCCAAACAGTAAATGCCTTTAACCAGTGAAGACCCAGTGGTAATCGTGTGGCCGTTCCCAAATGAATTTTTCTCTCTATCATTATTTATTCTAATATTAGAATCTGTATTTTACATTTTTCAATGTAATCAGGTATTTTTCTACATTTAATTTCCTATACTTTACCCATAAAAACCCAGTGCTAATTTTGGAGGAGTTCCCAAATGAATGTTTTTTTTTCTATTTAACCATTTTTAAGTGATTTATCATTACTTATTTTAATATTATCCTCTGCATTTTACATTTTTCACTGTAAATTTTGTATTTTTCTCTATTTAATTTCCTATACTTTACCCATAAAAACCCAGTGCTAATTTTGGAGCAGTTCCCAAATGATTTTTTTTCTCTATTTAACCATTTTTAAGTGATTTATCATCATTTATTATAATATTATAATCTGTATTTTACATTTTTTTCACTGTAAATTATGCATTTTTCTATATTTAATTTCCTATACTTAACCCATAAGGACCCATCATCAGTTTAAACCATCTACTGATCTAAACTGTTTAATACGTATTGATCCACTAATCCTATCAATACATGTAAATAATTGGTGTAAAATACAGTTCGTCGACTTTTCATGATCATCAGATATGACCCATTTGGATGTTTAGAGGCTCTGTAATTACCATGGAAACACCGTCATCTTCTACAACATTGATTCACCAGTAAAACCCATGGAGTTGGATCAATGACAGTGGATGGACACACTGGGTTTATGTTCAGCTAATGAGAGATTTTACTGAAAAAGTCCCTTTTTCTGCAGTTTTCTCTATTTTTGATATAATAACCTTTGCATTTACTCTGAGCTTTTATGAACACCTACATGAGCAGTGAATAAAATATAGGAAAATACTTGATTTTCACTTAAGAATGCAAAATGCTGTGGATAATATTATACTAAATGGCAATAAATCACTTAAGAAAGGTTAGATCACTTGAGAACTGACACAAAAGTAGCACTGGGTCTTTATGGGTTAAGCAATTACAGAAAATACCTAATGTTCACTGAAAAAACACAAACTACAGAGGAAAATATTAGAATAAATGGTGACAAATCACTTAAGACAAGTTCAGTATAGAGAAAAAATAATATTTTGGAACTGACACAAAAGTAGCCCTGGGTCTTTATGAGTTTAGATGCTCATGAAAACTCAATAAATTCAAAGTTTATTATATCAAAACAGAGAAAAAGAAAAAGTGGCTGTTTCAGCCAAGATTTCAATGACTGAATATAAAAACAAGTGTTTTCACCCACTGTCACTGATCCAACTCCATGGGTTTTACTGGTGAATCAATGTTGTAGAAGATGACAGTGTTTCCACAGTAACTACGGAGCCTCTGAACATCCATATGGGTCATATCTGATGACCATGAAAAGACGACAAACTGTATTTTACACCAATTATTTACCTGTATTTACAGGATTAGAGGATCAACAGGTATTAAACAGTTTATATCTGTATTTTGCATTTTTTGGTGTAATTCATGTATTTTCCTATATTTAATTCACAGATCATGTAGATCAGAGGTGTCAAACATGCGACCCGGGGGCCAAATCCGGCCCGCCAAAGGGTCCAATCTGGCCCCTGGGATGAATTTGTGAAAAGCAGAAATTACACTGACGATATTAACAGTCAAGGATGTTAAAATCATTTTAGGTCAATTCAATTTCAAGTGGGTCAGAACCAGTAAAATACTATCATAATAACCTATAAATAATGAAAACTACAATTTTTTCTCTTTGTTTTAGTGTAAAAAAAAAGAGAAAAATTACACAAAAATGTTTACATTTACAGACTAGCCTTTTACAAAAAATGTGAATAACCTGAAATTTCTTAAGAGAAGAATGTGTAATTGTACCAATATTCTGCCTCTTACTAAAGGTTTTGTGTATTTGTAGATCTACTGTGATCTGTACGTTGTGATGCATATGTATAAATGATAAACTAAGGTGTAATATTGTTAAAACTGCATTGATTTTTCTTAAGAATTTTCAGGTTGTTCGTATTTGTTCATGTTATGCTCAAGTACGGTTTGTAGATGTATACATTTTCATTACGGAATTTGACTTTTTTCACTCAAAAACAGAGAAGAAAACTGTGGAGTTGACATTATTTATAAGTTCTTATCCTTTTATTCATATTATTTTACTGGTCCGGCCCACTTTAGATCATATTAGGCTGTATGTGGCCCCTGAACTGAAATGAGTTTGACACCCCTGATGTAGGTGTTCATAAAAGCTCAGAGTAAATGCAAAAGTTATTATATCAAAAACAGAGAAAACTGCAGAAAAAGTGACTTTTTCAGTCAAATCCCTCATTAACTGAACATAAACCCAATGTGTCCATCCACTGTCATTGATCCAACTCCATGGGTTTTACTGGTGAATCAATGTTGTAAAAGATGACAGTGTTTCCATGGTGACTACGGAGCCTCTGAACGTCCAAATGGGTCATATCTGATGATCATGAAAAGACGACAAACTATTTTACACCAGTTATTGACGTATTGATAGGATTAGTGGATCAACAGGTATTAAACATATTAGATTTATTTATGTATCTGTTTCTTTGTTTGTTTATTTGATGAGGACAGTGCATATTAACCCTTTCATGCATGAATTATGGGAACCTTAGTTGAGATTTTTGTCCCAAGTATCTTTACTACTCTGTAGACATTAACATTTACATTTATGCATTTGGCAGACGCTTTTTTCCAAAGCGACTCACAGGGGAAAACCAACCAAATCCCTCAACCAATCAAATTTTATTTCTATAGCGCCAGATCACAACAAAAAATTATCTCATGACACTTTATATATAGAGTTGGTCAAAACCAGACTCTAAGCCAATTTACAGAAACCCAACAGAATCCATGAAAACAACAATGCGATTGAAATTTTTTTATGAACCTCTTTTTCATGGAGTTACAAAAATGTCCACTCAGCTGGACACCATGCATTTAATTTCTGAAGCAAAGAAACATGTATTTAAAACCCATCATGAGAAAGTGATATACTGTGTGGAAACTATGAAATAAAAACATTTTAATGCAGCTAATCTGATGTTTTCTCACATTACATCATACTCTAATACAGTGTTTCTCAAAAAGTAGGGTGGGCCCTCCCGGGGGGGGGGGGGGGGGCACAAAGGCTTGCCAGGGGGGGCATGGGATCATTCCTAGGTGTTTATTTTTTCTTCAGGTTCGAACATGTAGCAGGTGGAACTAATGTTTTAGCGTTGGAGCATTCTGGACTCATTTTAGGGACGTACAACAAACCAATCTACTGCCATGGTGATCTGTCACTGAACTAGACAAAGAGTTTAGGTTTGGAGAATGGACAAGGACTGGACTGGAAAAGAAAAATGTGCAATGTTTCTGTTTTTGCACAGTTTGCTCTTTGATGTTCTCAGATGTGCAACGTAAATGGGCTCATTGCAGCCACTGATATTGTTAAAATGTTCATCTTTGTTACCAAAATGTGTTTGTTGTTCTACAAAAAATGTTCTTTATTGTCATACAGGGTGGGGAAGCAAAATTTACAATGAACTTTTAGTTGTTTTTTCTCAGCAGGCACTACATCAATTGTTTTGAAACCAAACATATACTGATGTCATAATCATACCTAACACTATTATCCATACCTTTTCAGAAACTTTTGCCCATATGAGTAATCAGGAAAGCAAACGTCAAAGAGTGTGTGATTTGCTGAATGCACTCGTCACACCAAAGGAGATTTCAAAAATAGTTGGAGTGTCCATAAAGACTGTTTAGAATGGAAAGAAGAGAATGACTATGAGCAAAACTATTACCAGAAAGTCTGGAAGTGGAGGAAGCAACAAAAAACGTACCAAAGCTTTTATTAAAGCTCTCAAATCCAAAATCCTAAAGGATCCAACCAAATCCATGAGAAAAATGGCAATTAAACTTGAGGTAGACAACAAGACCGTTAGAAATGCAGTAAAATATGATTTGAAGATTTAAATTCTCATGACTTTCAATAAACTAATTGGTCATACACTGTCCTTCAATCCCTGCCTCAAAATATTGTAAATTTTGCTTCCCCACCCTGTAGTTGTAAGATAATTACACATTTCCTATTTTTATTTTGAAAAATAATGTCTCAGGGAGCAGTCTTGTTGAGTTCATTTGTATTGTTCAATCAAAAATCTACGTTATTTTTTAATTTGCACAACAAATTATTCAAGGAAAAGCAAAAAGTATTCTTACGATATTGATTTTTTTTTTCAATAAAAGTAATAATTGCACCACAGGTACAATGTTGTTGGGGTTGAGGGGGGGCTTGGAGATTTTTCATGCTCCAAAGGGGGGCCCGACAGAAAAAGATTGAGAACCACTGCACTAATACTAGTTATTACTCACTTCATGGAGATAATATGCAAAAAGAAACCCATGAATAAACAAGAGAACAGCTGTAGAATAGATGTCCACTATGCATGAAAGGGTTAATGAACACTCAGTACAAATAAAAACATTATTTTGTGTAAATATGCCGGATTTAGCTGGGAACTATTTTTCCTCCATAGTCCTCAACATTTAAAAACAGACTAAACATACAAACAAGACAATACAGCGTATATGACACATTACTACATCATACAATACATAATTAACACAATAAATACAATAAAATACAACATAAATATGAAGATCAGTAGATGCTTTTGGCCTCCAGTGGATGTTTGGGTTTTTATGGGTTAAGGAGCCATAAAGCTCTGAAAGGAGAAAAAAAAAATCATATCAGCTGCCATAAGGCGGTGCTGCATCATAGATTTTAGCATATATGTCATGCTCGCCTGACAAGAGTGCTTGGAAATTTTGATAGGAAGGAGTTGCTATCATCACAGAATATGAGCTGGAAATGAGGTTTGTAAGCCAGCAGTCTGAGAACCTGCCAAATAATCACTGAGTCACCAGTGTTGATTAAGAAGCCTTTCAATCTGTGGTAAGTGTATTAGGGTCATTTTGTGCAACCAGACAGTGATCGTATCTCCTAATTTTAATTTATTCAAAGTCCGGTACTAAACTCCTCCTGAAGCACTGGAGACAGCTGTTGTTTGTGCGGCATATGTACTAAATGAGTCACAGGTGCCGATCAGTCGACATGGTCAAGGTGCAATGTATTAGGGGATGCGAGGGACAGGCTGTATTAGTCCAACGCATGATTAGTGTGACCCTTCCAGCAGAGACACAAAGCGACAACAAGTATTTGGCAACGAACCCTCGCACTGATTGACTTGTCTCCACAGTGGATGAGATAAGTCTCTGTCAACCTTCTGTGCACCGTGCCAACAATGGACCATTAACGTTGTTGTTTTTTCCACACAGCATTAAAATGCAATCAGAGTGACTTATCGTGGTCAGTTGCACATTAAGACGGGATCACCACCAACTTTTCAGACCATTTACTTGATGTTGAACTTCAATTACAGTGAAGGTCATGGAGACGGTCATTTGTTTGGACCTGCTGTTGTACGTGGTCAGGCAGCACTGAGGTCTGCTTTAAGTCCTTAATGTAGGGATGGGCGATAAAATGATAACAATATACAGGGTGTATCAGAAAAAACTAGAAAAGCACTCGGAGAGCGCAGACTTCCACCAAGGCAGATCAGTCCCCCCCCCCCCCATATCACCACCAAAATTTAATTATTTGTTCTTTGTGCCAGTAACAACATTTCCTGACAATTTCATCCAAATCCGTCCATAACTTTTTGAGTTATCTTGCACATGAACAGACAGACAAACCAACACCGGCAAAAACAACCTCCTTGGTGGAGGTAACTATACTTTTTGAAAAATTACCCCCAGTTACGCATTTGATAATTTTTGGAATTTTCTTTTATGGACGTCGGTAGGTAGGGGATCGGTGGATATTTGTTCAAATTTACAGACCCAGGTTTTCATGCATGAGTGAGCAGGGGACAATTACGCAATCCAAGTTAAAGCTGGTTTGCGTGAAGTAGCGGTGGGATTTAAAGGTGGGGTGTGAGATTTTTTTCTGGAGCATTTTTTATTATATTCCTTAAAACCCCCTTCACACCCCGATTAAAACTAATTAATTAAATGCTCTAACACAAGAATTAAAAAAACAGTCACCTGTGGAACGGACAGGACTGAAAAAACACCATCCAATCATTTTGACCGCCCAGTCAAAATGATTGAACGGTGATATGTCTATCAAACTCAACTGCCATTCACCCCTCCCCCCTTGCCCCCTCTGCGCATAACCCCTCTTCGCATTCCCACAGGCTGGAGCCTTGTGCAGGAAGCGTAGCCAGAGCTTGGATATATTAGTTCTATTAGGATGGAAAGTTCACCTGCAAACTGTTTTGTCACTAACAAACCACTAGGAAATGTAACATTAGTCACATAGGTCTGAACTGGGGCTGTTCTGGAAGAGCAGGGGTGTTAGAGGAAACTGAATGAATGAGGTATGCATGGATACATGAGCCGGAGGCTCAGCCGCGGCTGTAGTCAAGGCAGGAGCCTGAGGCGTACGGGACCGGAGCAGGGGATGGAGCCTCAGCCGGCGTCGGAGCCCAACCCGGGTACGGAGCAGAGCAGAGCCTCAGCCGGCGAAGTGTTGCTGTGCAGCGCTTGTGAACCCTTGGGAACAAGTATTGCGCGTGCCACTACTCTGGAGGCGTGGCTTCGGAGGGACGTCTGAAGAAAGGGGTTTGAACTTCTGAACTGAGTATTTTCAAAATGTAGCTAGCTCGAACCGTTTTTCTAAGATCTTAGACCCCACCTTTAAATCCAATCAAAGGTCACGGGAGGGGACAATGGGCATCCATCTTGTTTTCCATAAAACTGCCAGGTTACAGCGTTAACACTTTGGCCACCATGTCAATTTCATTTCTTTACCCATGGCAGCTGTTCCTGCCTTTCAAAGTTAATTCATCTTGTTCAGGCCTGAAAATGTCACTGAGGACAGGCCAAGTTAGGGTTAGGGTTAAAAACAAGATGGATGCCCGTTGTCCCCTCCCATGACCTTTGATTGGATTTAAATCCCACCGCTACTTCACGCAAAGTTAACCCTAACCCTAAAATATATTTTAAAAAAAAAAGAAAAAAAAGAAAATATAATGTACAAATAATAATAACAGATGACGCCGGGTCCGGTTTGGTGTGGGTGTGTGTGTGTGTGTGGGGGGGGGGGGGGCACATACAGTGAAAGTGAAACTTAAGACGCTTTACTAATTCCTCTATTGCCGCATTTCAACTACGTGGAACCGGTTCGACTCGGCCCGTCTCCTGTTGTTGTGCACCTCATTTCCTTTCCCCTACCTTCGGAAACTTGTATTTGAGGGGGTACGATGCTTGTTGCCCACACTGGAACCTGAACTGGGCCTGGATGACGGCCTGGTGTTCACTGTACCACTAGATTCACAAGCGCCGCTAAGTAGCGAATCAAATACCGGACATTCCTGTAAATGAATCACATGCTGTGGACAAATGTTTGAACAGATTGGAGGGATTCCACCCTTTTGAAGAAATGGAAGCTCTGACAGTGTTCCAGTGGACCTGGTGTCGTCTGTTTGGACCGTTTCTGCCTCAACGCCATGTTGGCTACGTTCTGACCAAAACAATGCAGCGTACGCGTGATGTCATCGCACATGTGCAATGAAGGCGGAATCGATAAGCAGAATCGTTAAGCAGGCAGGCAAACGATTCCAAGGAATGGTGCTACTGGGATCCAGTTCTAAAAAAGAACCAGTTCTCGATTCCCATCCCTAGACGTATGCACGGCTTGACCGACGGGGGGGATAAAGTGGGGGGTTAATTATAAGAGCGGAGGGAAGGACTTCTCCATAAGTACCGCAACATATGCATTTCTTTCTCTCTCTCTCTCTCTCGCTGATGTCTTCACAACTAACTTATGAGTAGGGATGTAACGATATGAAAATGTCATATCACAGTTATTGTGACTAAAATTATCACAATTATTGTTATTATCACGGTATTGTTGAAATTGTGCTCAAAATGTTCAAAAAGTACTTTATACACACGCTGAAATAATTTAACCAAGTTGTATTTAAAAAAATAAATAAATAAAACACAAAAAAAAAAAAAAAAAACAAATAAAATAACTGGCACAATGTACCTTTTGTTGCAGAAACATTCAAGTATTAACCCTTAGTGGTCTGAGCCTATTTTGTCCGTTTTTCAGTACTTCTGATTTTGCCTTTATATACTATATAAACAAATGTTTACTATACCTGTGTTTTGTATCTTTTTTTTCCAGCACAACTTCATCTATATCATCTATTATTTTTTTCACTTTAACCTACTATATCAAAATAAAAGGCCAGAAAACACAAAAAATATATAAAATCCGATTTGAAAAATGTATATAATTTATTGCATAAATAACACACAGATGCTTAACGAACCTTTTCAAAGACTTTAAAAGTGAATATTGGTTCCAAATGTTAGGTATATAGAATTAAAATTGTAATGAATTAAAACTATTCTCAAATATTCGACATAAAAGCAGATCTTTACATAGGCGTTTTCTCCGGAAAAGTGCGGTAATCGAACACGGTTATCGTGATAATTAAAATTTAAATGGTAATACTAACCGTCGGCAATTTTATCGCGGTTTATTGTTATACTGGTAATCGTTACATCCCTACTTATGAGTAACAGAAAATTTAAGCTTGACAAAAAATTGTGATTTGATTTATATCGTGATACATATCAATATCATCTGTTATGAAAAAAATGATTGTGATATGATTTTTTTCCATATGCCCCAGCCCTACTTTATTGTTATTTAATATCACATTTTCCACATAAGGGTGATTACACTGGTCAACAACAAATTTATTGTTTAAGTTTTTTGAGCTGATTTAGGATAATTTTGGTGTGCTGAATCAAAAAAATCACATTAATTTTGCTCAATCAGGTCAACTTTCTGAACTATGCTACATATGGTCTTTTTAACATTTTTGCTTACATTTATGGGCATTTTCACATCATATGATACAAAATTCTTTCATATTTCTTGCAGTAAACGAGTTCTGAAGATTTTACTTTTGCCAATTTATGATTAATGTTTTTTTTAATATTACAGGTGAATGAAATGGCTTCGACAAGAAGATCTTGCAAAAATAAGCCTGACATATTCTGCTACAGTTTGTTACACTTAATAAATACATCCTGTTAGAAGATGATTTTTTTTTCTCTTTAAACCTATTTTGGGTGAGAACTGTATAAAAAAATCAACTGATAAAGTCACAAAAATGTAACCAATTTTGTGAGAAGATCAAATTTTTCAAAATCAAATTAGCAAAAAAAACCTGACCAGATTGAGAAAAACAGATGACATTTTTGGATTTAGCGGTGCAAAACGGTCCTAATTCAGTTGAAAAAACCTAGGCAACTTGCAAAAAACATTTTTTGTAACCCAGTGTTATTGCACAGGTGTGCCTTAGGCTGGCCACAATAAAAGGCCACTCTACAATGTGTAGTATTACTGTTATGGGGGGTCCGAGGAGGTTAGAAAACCAGTCAGTATCTGGTGTGACCTCACGCAGTGCAACACATCTCCTTCATATAAAATTAAATTCTATATAAAATTAAAATTGTAATACAATGTGAAAAATTAGTGCAATTTTAACAATATTTTGCCTGGACTTATTACACTGGTCAACAACAAATTTATTGTTTCAGTTTTTTGAGCTGATTTAGGATCATTTTGGTGTGCTGAATCCAAAAATCACATTAATTTTGCTCAATCAGGTCAACTTTCTGAACTATGCTACATATTGGCTTTTTAACATTTTTGCTTACATTTATGGGCATTTTCACATCATATGATACAAAATTCTTTCATATTTCTTGCAATAAACGAGTTCTGAAGATTTTACTTTTGCCAATTTATGATTAATGTTTTTTTTAATATTACAGGTGAATGAAATGGCTTCGACTAGAAGATCTTGCAAAAATAAGCCTGATGTATTCGGCTACATCTGCGGTGAATACACCATTGTACCTAACAGGAATCAAGTCACAAGTTTCATAAAGTGTGCTTACCAATCTTATTTTGGTATTAATTATTCTATTTTGTGAGAAGATCAAATTTTTCAAAATCAAATGAGCAAAAAAACCTGATCTGATTGAGAAAAACAGATGTCATTTTTGGATTTAGCGGTGCAAAATGGTCCTAATTCAGTTGAAAAAACCTAGACAAGTTGCAAAAAACATTTTTTGTAATGCAGTGTTATTTTTAGTGTTCTATAATCTGAGGAACCGAATGATTTATAGGTTTGACGGATAAGCCGTGTGTATCCAGTTCACTTCTGATTACAATGGTTGATCATATTTGTATTCAGGAAGTGGTAGTGGTGATGTTAAAGGAGGTTAGTGTTTGAGAGGAGCTGAAAGCTGCATAAAGCTGCAGATTAATGTGTTGAGTGTCACTGGAACTGGCAGTATTTACAAATCTTTCATATTGTACCGAGTCATTTGAATTTAATTGTTGTTTTTTTATGCAGTGAGGCACGCAGCCCCTCAGAGGTCAGGCTGGGAAGAACGTACCATTTGTAACAACTCTTTTTTTTTTCATAATGCAGTACTTGGTGTATGCATGAGCTTTACTCACTACTAGCTCCATGTAAACACTTTGTTCTTGCCATCATTCAGTTCTTTCCCACTGGGAGATGAAGCCCTGAAGTGCTCTTAAATCTACCAAATTTCCCTCACAACAAGTGTAATTCTGCAGCCAGTGTTGTTGTGTCACTGCTGTGTTTTTAGTGCATTTTTCCAGATTCAAATTGACAAATTAACCGGTCGAGACAGTGGTTCCATGATGTAAAATTGCTTTGTTTGTGAGTCCAGTGGTTCAGAACAGAATAATAAGACGGCTTCAGTTTAACCCATTGAGTTGAGGTGGCAATGCAGTTTGGCAGTTTACACATATTAGTGTCAAACTAAAACAATACTAAAAGTAGGACTCATAGAGGTGGGCAGGCTCAAAAAGATTTTATTATAACAGGAAGGAAGTGGTGAGTTGAGCTGTTTTCACCTATAAAGAGCAGGGGGGTTTTTTGTTGTTTTTTTTTTAAATATGTGTGCATTATCACCAGTATTTATATCAGTGGTTTCCAACCTTTTTTGGCTCATGACCCCATTTTAAGATCCCAATTTTCTTTCAAAACAGAGACATCTTTTTGCTAAAATTAATTTGTTTTTGATCATGTAATAGTTTGCTATACTATGTTGCAAATAAATGGTAATTTTAGATGACATTTAGTCTGTATAATGTATATTATTCTGGACGGAGGAAGAAAATCCAGGTGTAGATTACTGCATAAAGGGAGAATTTGATTTTCCTTGGTCAGGATATGTACAGTCAGTCCAGCTGTGATTTACAAGGCTGACAATTAATACTGAACAAACGAGAACTCAAACTATGAATTATGAAAGAGCTGCAGCATCTGAAACTGACCACAATGAACATTTGACAGATAAACTGTTTGTCATGTCTTTTATGTATTTTTTATTAGTCAGGGTTTTTTTTTTTTTAATTACTAGAAATTTCAGGCGGCCTCATTTGAATTCCAGGTGACCCCATGGTGGGTCCTGAGCCCAAGGTTGAAAAACACTGATTTATATGTTTCAATACAGAGTCATATGATTCAGTGCAATAACCTTTTAGTGTTTAGTATCACTTTTTGCACTTGTTATGACTTGATTTAGGACAGTGTTTTTCAACCTTGGGGTCGGAACCCCATGTAGGGTCGCCTGGAATTCAAATGAGGTCGCCTGAAATTTCTAGTAATTGATAAAAACAAATAAAAACTTAGTAATAAAAAAATATATGGTGAGTTGAGAGAGACAATCACAATCCATAAAAGACAAACTGTGAGTGTGAAACTGAAGCACTCTGGTTCTGTTTATCTGTCAAATGTTCATTATGGTCGGTTTCAGATGCTGCAGCTCTTTCATAATTCATAGTTTGAGTTCTTGTTTGTTCAGTATTAATTGTCAGCCTTGTAAATCCAAGCTGGACTGACTGTACATATCCTGACCAAGGAAAATCAAATTCTCACTTTGTGCAGTAATCTACACCTGGATTTACTGCCTCCGTCCAGAATAATATACATTATATAGACTAAATGTCATCAAAATGAACATTTATTTGCAACATAGTACAGCAAACTATGACATCACAGGTGTTAAACATGCGGCCCGGGGGCCAAAACCGGCCCGCCAAAGGGTCCAATTTGGCCCCTGGGATGAATTTGTGAAATGCAGAAATTGCACTAACGATATTAACAATCAAGGATGTTAGAATCATTTTAGGTCAATTCAGTCTCAAGTGGGTCAGACCAGTAAAATACTATCATAATAGCCTATAAATAATGAAAACTAGAAATTTTTCTCTTTGTTTTAGTATTTAAAAAAAAAAAAAAGGAAAATTACACAAAAATGTTTACATTTACAGACTAGCCTTTTGCAAAAAATGTGAATAACTTGAAATTTCTTAAGTGAAGTCTGTGGAATTTTAACAATTTTCTGCCTCTTCCTAAATATTTTGTGTATTTGTAGATCCACTGTGATCTGTAAGTTGTGATGCATATGTATAAATGATAAAGTAAGGCGTAGTATTGTTAAAATTGCACTGATTTTTCTTTAGAATTTTCAGGTTCATGTTTGTTCATGTTATGTTCAAGTACGGTTCGTAGATGTAAACATTTTCATTGCGGAATTTGACTTTTTTCACTCAAAAACAGAGAAAAAAACTTTGGAGTTGGCATTATTTATAAGTTCTTATCCTGTTATTTATAATATTTTACTGGTCCGGCCCACTTTAGATCATATTAGGCTGTATGTGGCCCCTGAACTAACATGAGTTTGACACCCCTGTATTACATGATCAAAAACAAATATATTTTGGTCTCTGTTTTGAATGTTTGGGTTCGCCAGAAATTTGTGATGTTAAAATGGGGTCACGAGCAAAAAAAAGGTTGGAAACCACTGGATTAGGTGCTGAAAATAGTGGCTTTGGTTTCTGCTTTTCTCTGATATAACCTTAACAGTAAACCACATGAGTTCACGCCCAGCTTTACTATTATAGTCAGGAAACACAAGGTCAAACACTACAACCCCAGTAACCCAATGTCCTACTGTTATGGATATCATAGCAACCGAACCACAGTTCTGAGTACATCCTTAATCACAGCGACAGCAAAGACCAACACTATAGTCACGTCACATATTCATCTTCACATGATCACATAATCTAATTAACTCTCCTCATTTACTTAGCAGCTGTCGTACCGACTTATGGTGAGGTCGTAGTCACGCCGGGTACGGTGGCCTTGTACTGCGTCTGAGCACAGCTGGAGGTCAGACATGTTCGTGCACAGGGGAGATGGGCTATTGTCTGAGTGTACACCTGAAAATAAAGCACATTATTTAATTCCCACACGTTTCAGGCACGTTATTGAGCAGACCTCCAAACCCCAAAACAACTTCGATTTATGGAGGCATGAGTCGATGTACTGTATAATGTAGGCAATTTAACTGCCATGATGCTCTGATAATCTGAAACGCCTTAAACGCTTTAACCCTGAGACTAAAATCATGGCAAAATGTTAATTTCTATTATCATGTGTAGGTAATGTATTTGCTTATTTCCACCAATTGTGCCTTAAGTAATATTCTGCTGAATTACTCTTTTTTTCTTTATTCCTTAGATACACCAATAATGAACAGTGAGCAAATACATTAAAATTACATTTTATTTATGAAAATAGCCTGAGGTTCTACATGCAGTGCACCCAGAGTTTGTTTTGCATTTTTCTCTCTGTGGAACTGTAAGACAGAAGAATTGTACTGTTCTAACGCACAAGAAGCACATCAGCATTGTGCAGATTTTCAACTACGAATACCTCTGGACAAAAAAAGTAGCAGCAAGTAGCACAACCTGCAATATTATATGTGTTATATCCAGTATGTGTGTGTTACTTCCACCAAAAACGTAAAACTTTCATCACTATTTGTGCGTTTGTATATTTATTTATTTTGATTTATTTATTTTACTTAATAGGGACAGTGCATATCAATGAACATCTACAACAATTGCAGCTGTAAATATGTAAATATATTTATTAACCCTGTAAAGCTTGAACCATTAAATCGTTGACAGAAAATTCCAGTTCTTTGAAACTGGAGTCTTTATTAGTCCTTCTGAACCCCCCCCCCAAAAAAATTTCAAATATCAATTTCCATGTATGAGTTTCAGTTTTGTATCACATTTGATACATCGGGTCTCAATGCTCAAATGTTATTATTTTTGAGCAAACAAAAACATAATATAACACAAACATGTCGAACAAATTGGTAATTCCTTTTCAAAATTGTCAAAGTTCTTCCTCCTTCCTCATTAATGACAGTCTTGTAGTGTCACTGGAAAGGCCTCTGGTGAACGAATTCCTCCCCCTGGTGGATTATCTGTGTATTGCATGTATCTAATTGTATACATCAGGTTTTTTAAGAAAAAAAATATCACACTGATTATGTAGAGGGCTTCAAATCTCATGTATCAAATATGATACGTTTGGCATTATAGGGATAATGTGTATTCAATTTAAAGAGTTTTATGTATTATTTCTAATTTCAAATATTGAAAAAATATAAACCTAAAATAATCATTCCAGTGTTTAGAACAGGGGTCTCAAACTCATGACCTGGGGGCCAGTTCAGGCCTGCAGGATGATATTTTGTGGCACTCTACTTGACATCAAAATTTAATCTCATATTAGTGCGGCCCACACATAGTTCTCAAACAAACTGTTTTGCTGAGTCTTCCCACGCTTTTATTTTATTTATTTTTATCACTTACGGACTACCATAGAAAGTCTCGTGACAGCTTTCGGCAGCATTTGTTCTCAACGGTTGTCAAGCTAGCCAACCACAAAGTACCTGGGGAAATATAAACATTAGTCACAAATTGGTAATTCCTTTTCAAAATTGTCAATGTTCTTCCTCCTTCCTCATTAATGACAGTCTTGTAGTGTCACTGGAAAGGCCTCTGGTGAATGAATTCCTCCCCCCGGTGGATTATCTGTGTATTGCATGTATCTAATTGTCAGTGTTAAGAAAATTACTTCCAAAAAAAAGTAGTTAGTTATAGTTACTAGTTACTTTCCCAAAAAAAGTAATTGAATTAGTAACGGAATTACGCCTTCATAAATGTAATTAGTTACCAGGGAAAGTAATTATTGAATTACTTTTTTGAAAAACCTTCAAATATGTAAAAGGAAACTGATTTTTGAGCGGATTTCAGGGGCCAGTTGTATAGAGTAGAACAGCAGACAGGTACTGAATACCAGGACTGTGGTGAGGCTGGGGTCCACCAGGGCCCAGCTGGGGTCCACCAGGGCCCAGCTGGGGTCCACCAGGGCCCAGCTGGGGTCCACCAGGGCCCGGCTTTTCCACCACATAAGTGCATATCTGCATTTACAGGAAGCAGATGCTCCTCCAGTTAATCCCACATCTCTTTTTTCAGTGGCTCCTCTCTGATCCATCAGTAAATGTCTTCAGTCCAGTCAGTCGGACTCACTGATAACTCCTCCCCTAAATTAGCTGCACACGTAGCTGCGTTCAAGTGCCTGGGGTGTGCTGGGACAACTCAAACTCGGACATGTCATTAGTCGTTCAGGTGAAGGTAGTGCGGACAACTCAGACTCATGGACACACAGGTGAAGCATGAAGGCAGTGTGGGGGATTTGAATAGAAGAACAACTCGTAAACAAATGTCTCACAACGAATCGGTTCTTATCGTTCACTGAAAAGAGCCGTTCAAAAGACTCGACTCGTCCGCGAACGTCACACCTCTAGTGCCTGACTGAGCGAGCCAGGACGGATAACAGCTGTTAGATATTAGTGCATAGTAACGCACCACATTTCACTGCCGGTAACGGCATTGTAACGTTTCAAATAGTAATTCATTAGATTACCCGAAACTGGAAAACAATAACAGCGTTAGTAAAGCCGTTATTTTGAACGCCATTATTCCCAACACTGCTAATTGTACAGGGGTTGGACAAAATAATGGAAACACCTTAAAAAATCAACAAAATATAATTTAATATGGTGTAGGTCCGCCTTTTGCGGCAATTACAGCCTCAATTCTCCCAGGTATTGATTCATACAACTTGTGAATTGTTTCCAAAGGAATTTTAAGCCATTCTTCAGTTAGAATACCCTCCAACTCTTTTAGAGACGATGGCGGTGGAAATCGACGTCTTACTTGAATCTCTGAAACTGACCATAAATGCTCAATAATGTTGAGGTCTGGGGACTGTGCCGGCCATACGAGATGCTCAACTTCATTAGAATGTTCCTCATGCCATTCTTTAACAATTCTAGCTGTAAGGATTGGGGCATTATCATCTTGAGGTGAAGGTGTTTCCATTATTTTGTCCAACCCCTGTATACATAAGGTTTTTCAAGACAAAAAATATCACACTGATCATGTAGAAGGCTTCAAAACTCACATATCAAACATGATACATTTGGCGTTATAGGGTTTGTGTATTTGGTGCCTACACTTAGACTACACAAAAACTGTTTCACTCATTTGCATGAAACTTGGTGGAAGGGTGGGGCATGGGCCTCAGAGGAACCTTTTACAATTTGAAGCAGATCCATCAACAATGGGATTGTTTTTTTGTTGTTGTTTTTTTTTGGGGGGGGGGGATTTTTACCTCTCCCCTGTTTGTTCACCTAGCTGGATTGATTAAATTACATCACTATAGGGCCTCGGAGCTCATTATATTAGAAAATTTGCTGAATGATCTGTGAGTCGATCAATATTTAACTGGTCTCGTAGATGGGCTTAACGGTCTCTGAGCAGATGATAAAAAGTGCCACAGAATTTGCCAATCAATAATACTACAGATCCCTGTGTTTGGTTGTTTAGACCTATTGATCTGCCAGACCATGGAATAAACTTGTCATCCTGAATGTTTGCATTATAAAAACTCAAGGTATTTTACTGTACAGAATATAAAATGGAGCTTTTACCCTTTCATGGATAGTAGTTTCTCCAGTGGACAGCTATTCTACAGCTGTTCTCTTGTATATTTTTAGATTTTGTTGTTTTAGTTCCGTATCAGCCGACACAGTGGACACTTATGCATCATCCCATCCACTGACATTCACACTGTTAGTGTAACTTTGCTGTTCTAGATAAACCGGATCTACACAAACATGTTTGAATGTTGAAGGAGTGGGGATTAAATAAATTAGACTTCCTCCCACTCCTTTTCAAATGTGCAAATTAGGGATCTAACGATTACCGGTATATCCATAAACTGCAGTAAAATTGCCAACGGTTAGTTTTACTGTTTAAATTCTAATTCTCATGATAACCGTGTTTGATTACTGCGCTTTTGGGGGAGAAAACGCCTATGTAAAGATCTGCTTTTATGTCAAATATTTGAGTACAGTTTTAATTTATTACAATTTTGATTTTATATTCCTAATATTTGGAACCAATATTCAATTTTAAAGTCTTTGAAAAGGTTTGTTAAGCATCTTTGTATTATTTATGCAATAAAGTATATACATTTTTCAAATTGGATTTTACATATTTTTTTGTTTTTTGTCCTTTTGTGTTGATATAGTAGGTTAAAGTGAAGAAATAATAGGCAGATGATACAGATGAAGTTGTGCTGGAAAAAAAAGATACCAAACATGGGTATAGTAAACATTTTTTTTATGTAGTTTATAAAGGAAGAATCAAAAGTACTGAAAAACGGCCAAAATAGGCTCAGACCACTAAAGGTTAATATTTCAATGTTTCTGCCAAGAGAAAGTGCATTGGGCCGATTATTTTATTTTATTTTTTATTTATTTATTTTTTAAATAAAACTTGGTTAAATTATTTCAGTGTGTGTATTAGTATGTTTAAAACATTTTGAGCACAATTTCAATAATACCGTGATAATAATGATATAATAACCGTGATAATTTTGGTCACAATAATCGTGATATGAAATTTTCATATCATTACATCCCTAGTGCAAATGAAGTCATGTATATGTATTAGTTTTGTTTTTGTTTTTTTTGTTTTCTTCCATGACCTCTTACTACCTGTTTTATTTCTAAAGACTAAGTAAGATTACTTTGTCTTGTTGCATATTCGAAATAAACTAAAAAAAAAAAAATCAATTGCTTGTTATTGTTACTAAACTGCAATTAACTGTTTTTTTTTTAGCAAAAAAGTTGCAGTTTTTCTGCATATTATTTCCATGAGGTGAGTAATGACTAGTATTTGAATTTGTTAAAATGTGAGAAAACAGCAGATGAGCAGCACTAAAAATCTTTTTATTTCATAGTTTTCACACGATATATCAGTAAATCCATGTTTTTTTGCTTCAAAAATTAAACGCATGGTGTCAAGCGGACATTTTTGGAACTCCATGAAAAATCGGTTCATAAGAAAATTTTCAGTCGCATTGTTTTTTTCATGCCTAAAGAGGAATAAAAACACTCAGGAAATAAATGTTGATTAAGGTTCTCATAATTCATGCATGAAAGGGTTAAATACTGGTACAAGAAATGATGTAAAAAAAAAAAAAAAAAAAAGTGTGTAATGGGTATGCATGTAATGTATCTATTTATCAACATTTGACTACATCTACCACCATCTGGTAATAAAATAAAAAAAATATGAACCCACGTGTCACTATACTGAATCCCCCAGTGCTGTGATTTTGCTGGTAGGTATACACCTTGAACTCAGATTGAAGGTGAGCTCAGAGAAACTTCCCCTCCAGCAGATGAATGTGAAAACAGCCTTCTACACACACTGCGCACAGTGAAGGTCAAACAAATGGAGTGACAGGGGACTTTAAATTTCTAGTCTTGCTTCATAATATTGACTGTAGAGCTGCAGAGGAGAATGGTTTTGTGCAGACGACTCATCTATTTTTTTATTTTATTATTATTATTATTTTTTTATGTATTGATTTATCTGTGCATTTCCAAAATGCATACACTGGTTCCAAATAAATGCTTTTTTATTCAAAGCCAGGTATGTGAAATATTTACCAATTATAGTGTGTTTTCCTGTGGAGAAGACAGAGAATTCCTGTTTTTCTACTCGTTTTTTTTTTTTTTTTTGGATTCTCTAAAATAATTTCCCACTACCATGGCACTGCTTTGCCATTATGTTCCTCACAGAGCATTCCCAGTTGTTTTCTTACTTTAATGGGATGCCTCACACACACCTATACACACACACACACACATCTTGTCTTAGATGACACAGCATGCTGCTCTCTCGTCCCTGCCTACAGTGTTGATTCATTGGCTGGTGGATTGAGAGGCTTCACTTGCAATTTGGGAAAATAATGTAATCTCAGGATGGGCAGAATTGTTGAACCCTCTCTGAGATTACTCTCTCTGTCTGCCTCAGTGATTACTGATCACAGGCAAAAGAAAGAAAAGAAAGCCTTTCCTCTATTGTAAATTTCTATTTTCGGTCTCACCTCATCTGTCCGGTGAGAGTTATTTTCAATAGGTTGGAGAATTGGCACTCTCCCTGCTACACACCTTCCTTATTTGCGGCGCTTGTCGTGCCGCAGTGTTTTAAAGTCCAGGAGCTTAATGGTTTATATCACAGGTGTCAAACATGCGGCCCGGGGACCAAATCTGGCCCGCCAAAGGTTCCATTCCAACCCGTGGGATGAAAGTGCAAAAATGAACCTGAACAGTCCAGGTTGTCCAAATCCTTTTGGTTCAGGTTCCGCATACAGACCAATGTGATCTACAGTAAAAATAACAACACAATAACCCATAAATTATTAGAATGACAAATTTTCTTTGTGAAAAATTATGTGGAAAAAATTTAAATGAAAAAAATACCATTACACTGTGGAAATAACATTTACAAAACCATTCTTTAACAATAAAATGCAAATAAATACAAAAATTAAAAAAAACAAAAAACAAAGACGAACAACCTGAAATGTGCAATTTGAACAATATTCTGCCTGTTACTAAATGTTTTGTACATTTATAGATCCACTGTGATCTGTAGTTGTGTTAATAATAATAAGAGATGGAATATTGTAGAAATCGTTCAAATTTTAGTTCCAAACTCCAAAATTTTAAAAATATTCTGCCTGTTACCAAATGTTTATGTAACATTGTGTGTAAATCTACATGAATAAATAACACTGGGTTACAAAAAAATGTTTTTTGCAAGTTGTCTAGATTTTTTTCAACTGAATTGGGACCATTTTGCACCGCTAAATCCAAAAATGACATCTGTTTTTTTCAATCAGGTCAGGTTTTTTTGCTAATTTGATTTTGAAAAATTTGATCTTCTCACAAAATATAATAATTAATACCAAAATGAGATTGGTAAGCACACTTTATGAAACTTGTGACTTGATTCCTGTTAGGTACAATGGTGTATTCACCGCAGATGTAGCAGAATACGTCAGGCTTATTTTTGCAAGATCTTCTAGTCGAAGCCATTTCATTCACCTGTAATATTAAAAAAAAACATTAATCATAAATTGGCAAAAGTAAAATCTTCAGAACTCGTTTACTGCAAGAAATATGAAAGAATTTTGTATCATATGATGTGAAAATGCCCTTAAATGTAAGCAAAAATGTTAAAAAGCCAATATGTAGCATAGTTCAGAAAGTTGACCTGACTGAGCAAAATTAATGTGATTTTTGGATTCAGCACACCAAAATTATCCTAAATCAGCTCCAAAAACTTAAATAATAAATTTGTTGTTGACCAGTGTAATAAGTCCAGGCATAATATTGTTAAAATTGCACTAATTTTTCAAATGAAATTTCTGTTTTTTCAGGTTATTCACATCTTTTTTTGTAAAATGTAAATATTTTCATAATTTAATTGGGGGTTTTTTGTACTAAAACAAAAAGAAAAACTTGGATTTGTCATTATTTATAGGTTATTAAGTCATTATTTTACTGGTCTGGCCCGCTTGAGATCAAACTGGGCTAAATATGGAACTGAACCAAAATGAGTTTGACAGCCCTGGCTTATATCTTCCTTTTTTATGTCAATCTGATTCACTATCATTGTATTTGTGAATATTACAGACAATGCAGGCATATAAATGTGAGACTGGAGATGCATTTTTATTTACACTGTATTTTTGATACTGGATGGAAATGTAGAAATATTGCTTGTTTTCTAAAAACAGCTGGATGTATTCTATTAAATGCAGATTGTTTTGGCAGTTCTTGAAAAAAAAATATCTATCAGCACTTTGTTTTTGGTAAGAGAAAAACAAACAATAAAACTGTCACGTCTTACATTCTGGTGTATATTTGCAACAGACTTACCAAAGGAAATAAAAACCCACCAGGGAATCATAGCCATCGTTGACCACTTCTATTGTAAATTTCTATTTTGAGTCTCACCTCATCTGTCTGGTGAGAGTTATTTTCAAAAGGTTGGAGAACTGGCACTCTCCCTGCTACACATCTTCCTTATTTGTGGTGTTTGTCGTGCCACAGTGTTTTAAAGTCCAAGAGCTTAATGGTTTATATCAGGGGTGTCAAACTCATTTCAGTTCAGGGGCCACATACAGCCTAATATGATCTAAAGTGGGCCGGACCAGTAAAATATTATAAATAAAAGGATAAGAACTTCTAAATAATGTCAACTCCAAAGTTTTTTTCTCTGTATTTGAGTGAAAAAAGTCAAATTCCATAATGAAAATGTATACATCTACAAACCGTACTTGAGCATAACATGAACAAATACGAACAACCTGAAAATTCTTAAGAAAAATCAATGCAGTTTTAACAATATTACGCCTTAGTTTATCATTTATACATATGCATCACAACGTACAGATCACAGTGGATCTACAAATATACAAAACATTTAGTAAGAGGCAGAATATTGGTACAATTACACATTCTTCTCTTAAGAAATTTCAGGTTATTCACATTTTTTGTAAAAGGCTAGTCTGTAAATGTAAACATTTTTGTGTAATTTTACTTTTTTTTACACTAAAACAAAGAGAAAAAATTGTAGTTTTCAGTATTTATAGGTTATTATGATAGTGTTTTACTGGTTCTGACCCACTTGAAATTGAATTGACCTAAAATGATTTTAACATCCTTGATTGTTAATATTGTCAGTGTAATTTTTGCATTTCACAAATTCCTCCCAGGGGCCAGATTGGACCCTTTGGCGGGCTGGATTTGGCCCCCGGGCCGCATGTTTGACACCCCAGGTTTATATCTTCCTTTTTTTGTGTGAATCTGATTCACTATCATTGTATTTGTGAATATTACAGACAACGCAGGCATGTAAATGTGAGACTGGAGATGCATTTTTATGTATACTATATTTTTGATACTGGATGGAAATGTATACATATAGCTTGTTTTCTAAAAATGGCTGGATGTATTATATTAAATGCAGATTGTTTTGGCAGGTCTTAAAAAAAACATCTATCAGCACTTTGTTTTTGGTAAAAAAAAAAAAAAAACAAGGACTGCGTGGTTCTGTGAGAGCTTCTTCCCAGCTGCCATCAGACTGTTAAATACATCTCTGTAATAGGGCAACACAGTTCCTCCTCTCAGGAGTAATCTTTTAGTGCAATTATGGTTTTATGTGCAATTATTTTAACATTTCTCTATTTATTACTTGTTACACAGTTGTCCCTCACTATAACGCGGTTCACCTTTCGTGGCCTCGTTGTTTCGTGGATTTGTTTTAGTGCAATTTTGCATGCTTTTTTTTTTTTACAGCGTATGAACGTGCATTGTGTTCTGCGTTCTAATTGGCTAAGGGACTGTAGACCACTGTCAAACACCTCCGTGCCGTGTCTCCTGTACAGTACAGAATGCGTTCTTCTTGCCAAATTTACATAAATGTTCCATCGCTAGCAGTGTGACTCTGAAGTGCTGTATGTTTACAAGTTTTCTCCCCGACAAAACCCACAATGTCAATGAAACGTTCTGCACCGACAAAGGCGCCTGCGGTCGCACCCAAAAGGCAGAGGAAGAAGCTAACCGTCGCACAAAAAGTTGGACTTCTGGACATGCTGAAGGAAGGCAGAAGTTACGCGGCTGAAAACAGGTTTTGATCTTTGGTTTCATTCTATAATACTGTACTTATTTTTTAAAATCTACAAAGGTTTGAACTTTGTGTTTAAACAAGAGAGAAATGTGAGAAAATGTTAACGCCTGTCTGAGAAAAGTGTATAAAGTGTGTGGTGAGGGGTTTTACAGCCTTAAAACATATATAATAATTGTAAAAAATAAAGCTGACTACTTCATGGATTTCGCCTATTTCGGGTTATTTTTAGAACGTAACCCGCGCGATAAACGAGGGACCGCTGTATTTATATTTATATTGTGGTTTTACACGGTAAGCCCAGATAAGTAGAGTTTACTCAAAAAATTTGAGGCAAGTGATTGCATTTGAGTAATGATCGACTAATCACTTGGTTTAAGTAGGTTCAACTTTAACGCTAAAAGTACTGAACTTAAACTATTAAGTAGAAAACACTAAAAGACAAGTTATTTGTACTTTAAATCTGTTGTAAAATCAACCCCACTATCCAACCATTCAACTCAGCATTTTAGGTTACACTGACTAATTTACTCAGTTGCAGCCAGATTAATTTATCATTGATTAAACAACTTTTTTTTTAATTAATCAACTCAAAATCTCATTCCTGATCAAAACAGCTATGAAATTACTCAACTTAAAACATTGTAGCATGAAAGGAAGGTAGCTAAATGTCATTTGCCAACAAAGAAAGTGCTTTTAATATGACAACTCACCAAGATTTTCATTGTTCAACGACAATATGAGATGAACAGTAAATCCATAGTTCTTCCTCTGGCTCTTGACTCATGGTGCAGCTCTACAAAAATACAAAAACAAACACAAAAAGGCCAATAAACACTGCCATACACACATTAAATCCAAATTAACACTAACACCACAACTCCGCTGAACCCATGCACAGAAAAAGAACACATTTTCAACAACATGCCCATTACCCACAATGCAATGCAGAGATAAAAAGGTGTGGTCATGACTAAAACTTAGTGATTTAATTCCATTCAACTTAAACTTTTTCGTACTTTCAACTATGTCTACAAACTAGTAGAATATACTGAACATTTTATAGTAACATCATAAAACTTAAATCATTTAAGTGCATTGTAATTAAAGCGTTTTAGTAAATACAAATTCCGGGATTACAGTGTAATCTATTGCCCTTTTATGCTTTATAGTCTTATCTATTGTTCTGGAAGCTGTTGCTACATATTTTTGGCTGCTAAGGTGTTTTTATATTTCTTGTCCGTGGAAAATGTCGATGAAAAGTAATTTCGTTCTGCACTGTATCTGTGTCGGTATTGTGTTTGAATGACAATAAAGTGAATCTTCTTGAATCTTAAAAAAAAAAAAAAAAAAAACTGCCACGTCTTACATTCTGGTGTATATTTGCAACAGACTTACCAAAGGGAATAAAAACACACCAGGGAATCATTGCTGCCATTGACCACTTTTTGCAATAACCTGACCAATCCTTTATTTCTCAGTTTTTTTCACTGAAAAGGGCTGGTAGAGTGCTAGTGTTGTAATCCACTTCAGGGGAAAAATCTCAGACAGTAATGGGTTGAAATAGTTCATATGAAGATGTTGTCAGAGGTGTGCGAAGAGGACAGTGTTGGAGTTTTGGAAAGGGGAGAAAAACCTACCCATCAGGATATCTGAAGGAGTCTTTCCAAAAGTTAATGGTCCAATTAAAATGTCCATCGCAGTGACAAATTCCTTTGAAGCCCGGCTCTAAACTCCAAATCACAGAGGCTCTTCTTTAACAGAAGGAGAGAGTGCACATCACCATTCACGCCCACTGTTAAACGATCTCATCTGTTGGGACTTCCTGTGATGAATGGTAAGAGTAAGGGAAGGATGAGAGGGGAGTGGAGGCTGAATGGCTGTCTTGCATCAATGTAGACCAAAGAGAGAAGAGAAAGTGTGGCCATTACTATTTCTGACATGGTGAGATGGATGTCAGCCTTATTTGCCATCAGATTAGGGAAGCCAGGCGCAGTGTAGCGCTCAGCCAGTGCATCACATGGCCATAATTAAATGAGTGAGAGCACCGACTGCTCCTTTGAGCCCAGTGTTAAAGCAACAAAAATAACCAAACAAAAAATACCAGTACGTCATAGGACAAAACTGAAACTATGAGTATCATTATTGTGACATTATTGTGAAAAAAAATATTATGGAATAAATGTATACCTTTCATGCAGTGTCTTGTGTTGAATTTATTGGAAAAATTGTGTAGTTTCAGAATAAAACATAAAAAAATGTGTCTCACTTGTCCTTGTGTGACTTTTTGCATGATGTTTGCTGAAAAGTGGGCAAAAATGACCCTTTTTCAGTGACAAATAATTTGAAAACTCATATTAATCCTGTTGCTGCTTGCAAATTTTTATTGAACTTGCTTCCTTTTAACCTTAGAAGAAGAGCTGATGGTCTGGCCTTTTGAATGAGGATCAGTTTCAGTGATTTCAGTTCAAAGTCAATGACGTCCTGTGATAATTTTGTTTGGATTTTTTGGTTTCTAGGTAAGAATTTGACTTATAATTCTTTATGTAGAGTTGATATTATCATAAATCTGTATGTATTATACAGCATTCTCTTTCTTTTTCTGTTGTGAATAAAGCATTACCCAACAATTAAGTATATTCTAATATTAGATAACGGCTAAAATTTGCTTAGAGGTCTTATTTGTGTCTTTGTGCATAAAAAATCAATCTAAGTGAATCCCCAAAGGAACTTTGTGTTGGTAAATGAAAGTTCTGCAAATTTACAGGATTTCAGTTCTGTTCAACATGTTGATGCTCATATGAACTATGTTTTCAGCTCAAAAATGTCCAGTTTCATCACAATTAATGCTATATTTTCATGTCACAAATGGCCAAGTTATATTTGAACTGAATTTACCTGAAAAACAAATATTCTATTCTTTTAGATTCCCCAATTTTTCTTACAAGATTCTCTCCTACATATCATGTTTTATTTTTACAGGTTCAGTCTGGAGTATGGTGCTGATCCATCCTGCTTATGTTACACCAATACATACATTAAGAATGTCACATGTCACTTTTTAAATCAACAGTTTTCTAATAATAAGCATTTTTATAAAGAAATAACAATTCTATATTGTTATTTACTCTTTAGTCTAATGATAAACTATACAATAAATAATTGTGATCCTAGTTTTTGCACAGGGATCATTAGTGTAAACGCTGACATGGCTGCAGAGCATCAGTATGATGGGATCCACAACAACCATGTCACATCCGTCCACTGACACATTTAGTGTTTTTGTGTCAGCTGTTATTGTTTTAGATCCACAATACTAACATTTATGAATAAGAGGAGAATTAGCAATAGTAAGTATATAAGTTTATTACTAATAAAGTACTGGTACTGACCAGAGCATCATGGGTAATGTCATGTCCGTCCACCAGCAAAAGTTTTCACATACACGTGCTATTCAAAATCCAATATTTATGAAAATAGAGCTTCCACTGTCAAATAATATCAGTAGTCTGTGCACAAATGGATTAGCATTATTTCAACACACTTCTATGCATTTCTTACAACTTTTTTGGGTTTTTTTTTTGACAAAAATGGCCACTCATTTGACCCCCTAAGTAAATTTTAGCCGACATACACAACTGTAGAATATCACGTTATTCTGTGGAGTGGGTTCCAGACAAATAACCTGTCCTATAGTCTATATGTAAAGTATAATGGTGCCTATGGTGACACTGTCTGCTCTGTCAGGTTTCATCCAGTCTTTCTACTATGATGCTCTGTTAGGTCTGACTTTACACAGTTTCTGTTTCCTATATTTATGTCATCCATCACTTATCCAAACAGCAGTCTGCATCACCAACAAGACACACATTCAGCTCCAGGAGCATGTGCGTGAATGAAACGTGTTCAGAAAACACTGTTAATTGTTACTGGTAACCTTTAACCTGGGTTGTCTCAATGTTTTGGGAAATTATGTGATGGTTGTGTGCTTCACCGTACCCAGCACTGACTACTGGAACATGTCCACCCTGCTCCTCTGTGAGGATTTACTGTGTGATCTTTGGTGAGTGAAACTTACCTGTGCACTAGACTGAGTCACAGTCACTTCTGTAGGTGTCTTGTAAGCCAGTCTTTTGTTGTAGAGTTTGGACTCAAAGATAGATTCCACGGTATGTTTCTCCCTTAGAATGGATGAAGAAAAAGAGGACTACACAGTAAAAAAAAAAATCTGGAATTTAACAGAATTTTCACTGTTTATTTTACAGATTTTTCCTGTATTTTCAAGATACAGGAAAATATCAATGAAATGACAAAAATACACTGTGATTTTACATGTCAAATGTAAAATAACACAAAAAACTGTAACTGAATAACCATAAAATTTCCATTTTTTTAAAAGAATTTTTTTTTTCACAGAAAAATACAGTTAAAATACATTTGCAAATGTATCATAATTTCACAAATATTTTTTTTCTATTTATGAGATTACACTGTTAATTTAAAGTTTAATACTTTAAAAAAAATAATAAAACGAGATAAAATTACTGACAATTAACTGTAAAAGAAGTATTTGTTCTGTCAGTTGAACCAGACTTGTTTGTTAATTGACAAATATCTTGTGTAATTACAGGAGGTTTCACAACAAAAATGTTGAATAAATGTATTTTTGTGAATGTATAACATGTATAAGCACTGATAAACTGTCCAAATACAGTTTTTATCAGTGGATTGTCCAACTTAGTCTCATTGAAAATTATTTATATATATATTTATAGGTAATCTGATTGATTTAATACATGACAATATTCTTAGTAAACATTAAGTCAAAAAAATATGCAAAATCTCATGTAAAGCTAGGGCAAAAAACTGTATTTTAATTATGGAAAATTACCATATTTTTATGACATGGTTATTTTCCATTATTTTACAGTATTTTTTCAGCACCCCTGCTGCCAGAATATTATCGTTTTTTGTTTTTTTTTTTACAGTGTATGGTCCTATATACTGCAGCAAGATTTTTCTTGTTTTGGAATAGCCTCGCCTCAGGCCACGGACACACAATTACAAGTCATAGATGAATGTACATCAACTTTATTTCAAAATCCATCATAAATAACCCATTATCCAGAAATGCATTTTCATTTAAGTCAAACCAAACAAAGCACTAAGTTGTCCCATCGAGCTGGTGTGTGAAACATTTTTAGAGACTGGAGGCTCGTATCTGTTTGAGCTGAATTTGTCTCCCTGGGTGGCTGATTAAGCATTAAGCGGGCCAGTGTGGGGCATATAGACTCACGCCCCTTCAGTTTTCTTTCACTCTGCCACATATTGTGTAGCGTGAATTGCTGCTCTCATTTGTGCACAATGAGTGCTTCCCTGCACCTTTTTCATGCTCTGCAGGCTTTATGTCTTGTCTGCCTGGGATATCAATTGCAAACTACAATGGGTCATTAGTTGTGACACTGCTCCTATAGACTGTACTGCACTCAACCTACACATCTGGACTTTATTTATTACATAATAATAACATAAGTAAGAATCAGTAGGAATGTCTGTAAGCTTATACTCAACTCACTGATACGATTATATTTCTATCGAAGCATGAATGCTTGTATATGATTTAAATAATACAACACTGGAGTTACTCCTACAACACCTAAACAATTTTCCAAATTCAGATTCATGAGACACAACAGCTATTCAGATACGGAGTTCAAGTCTGCTGTCTTCTACGCCAAAGATCAGACTGTCTACATAAAACTCTACGTTGTCAGGTCAAGTCACATTCTCTTACATAGAAGTAATAACACATCAGTGTAAAGGCCCTCATGCTGGTTTGTATCTTATTACTGTAGAGGGAATTTCATTCTAAAACCTGTAACTTGCTAATATGTAAATACTACCATTCTAAAAGAAGTTATTTTAATAACATTCCATCTTTTTTTTTTTTTTTTTTTGTTAAATCCACAGTGTCAAAGTCACTCACCCTGAGATCCCAGATGTCTACCAAAATCAAACTCTGTTCTATCTGCCTTTGTCCAAGCTGGGTATTAGCAAAAAGTAATTTCCTCTGCTCAGTCATGGCTACACAGTGCCTTTGAGTTGTATTTTTTCCCTAAAGCTGTCAAACTGTGTCTAGGCTTTTTCTGTCAGACTACCTGAAGACCATAACCTTAAAGCCCCAGGCATACAATACATAACAACAAATACAATGTAATTTGTAACTAAGAATATCAAACAGTTTTGTTTTGCATTTATTTTGAGGTGCAGTACTTAGTTGAATGACACTTTAGGTTTTTTTTAGTATATACTGGATACACAAGGTTTCACTCACACAGTCAGACAAAACATAGAGTCATGAATGGATTGACACCTACTTTACAGAATTGTGCAACTGACCACTATATATATATATATATATATATATATATATATATATATATATATATATATATATATATATATATATATATATATATCCCAAATGCTGTGTGGTGTTCAGTTAAATATCCTATTTAAATGCATGGCCTGCAGTAGATGGAAACGGTATAGAGTGGAGTTGAGGTATGCAAAAATGAGAGGATCTTGGGTGAGCTGAAAATCTGAACACTGACTTGACTTACAGATAACTTCACGTTGGATAACTTCATTTTGTGTGACAATTGCTCCACCTTTTGTCACCTGTTGTTGGATTTCAAATGACATCTGAGGTCACTGTCCTTTGTGTGGCATAAATCTACTATTTGTTTGTCACATGGTGCTGTGGGGGCTTACCGAGGCAAAACTGGTTCAAAGGAAGGAGGATGACCAGCTACTGAAAGTGTAATTAAATATAAATAATAAATTAATTCTACACTGCTGGCAAAATTACAGACAATGCACTAATTACTACTTGGTCCCATTCATTGACTTGGCTCTGTTACTGCAATCCTGTTGCTTTTTCATCACATTGTTTGATGTTAAATAGTTACAGAACTACATTAAAGAGCAGGTCAATAACATTAACAACGGCTAATTAAACCAATAAAATCTGACTGACTTTTTGCACTAAGCAGCTTTCCACCTGGCTTTAGTTAACATGTGTCCGACCCATTTGTCTAAATAGCCTTAACTGATTGCTTAGCCCTAAGGCTGAGATTGATTTTGTTTAATCAGCTGAGCAAGTTACAGTATTACACTGCACTATTATATACAACACAAAGTACGTGTAAAATCCTCCGAATAACGCTGCTCATTTCATTTAATTGCACACGGATCAGACTATGTTTTTACACAATGCACAACACTTGCTTCATCTGAGGTTTTTTTTGTTGCTGCTTAGACTGGTGAACTTCTTTTCTGCAGCTTAAAACAGGTCATAAGAAAAACACAATAGCTACTCTGTACCAGTGACCTGACAAAATAACTGCTTTGTTGAAGCATTTTTGATATTCATGAATATGCTCACTCACTGTGGCACTACAATTATAATTACATATGTATGTCTAATCCTCATTATCTATTGCTTAAAGTCTCTTGCCATGAGTTAGTCTGAATATAGGATTGAACTAAGCCACAAAATGCATTACCAAAGGTGGACTGTGAAGTATGTGTTTTGTGGTGATGCATATTAGATTTATATTTTCATTTCAGCTCTCTCAAACAGTGCAAGGCATATGCATCATGGCAGATGTAGTGGGAGCTAGGAGGAGGTTTTAAAGTGGTCTTCTGTCACAATGAACTCAATTTCTTCAATCACAATCTGATGTTCAAGGACATATTTCTTCTAAAAGTAATCACAATAGTTCTTTCCTAAAAGTGCTTTCACCAACTGACAACTGCCACAGAGTTGAGTTGGAAGGTTTCATTCAACCTTAATTTTACATTTCATTTATTTGATCACATTGTCATTAAGTCAAATGTTTGAATGCACTTTGGTTAATAAGCAAAAGCAACCAATACGAACACTTGGACAAGCCTTCCACAAGCTTTGCAGAACACCACAGAAATGTTGGCCCCGGTCCTCCTGGCAGAACCCATGGAACTGAATCAGGTTTGTGGTTTTCCCTGCTCAAATCTACTTCACCAGTTTCTAATCACCTTAAGTCTTGTTACAATCTTGGAGGTATGATTCATTTGGATCCACGCTTGAGCTCCCCGACTGATTTCTTAAGACCAGTAGTTTTCAATCTTTTTCTGTCTGGACCCCATTCGGAGGCCAAACAATCTCCAGGCCCCCCTTCAACCCCAACAACATTGTAACAGTGGTGCAATTATAACTTTTATTAGGGATGCACCGATTCCGATACGAGTACCGGGCATCGGCTCCGATACTCAGTGTGCGTACTCGTATTCGTACTCCTAAAAGTAGTCCGATACAAATGCACCAATACCACTTACGGCTGTATGACATTCACAGTTCAGTGCAGCAGGTATGAGGAGGAGGAATAATGTGTGTGGAGTGTGAAGAGTGTGGAGATTGAACCAAATACATGACAGTGATAAAAGTAACGGACTAGTGCTAGTGAATTGTTTGTGTCTAATCATGTAAATTCGTTGCGTGCTGTGCTGAGAAATCTGATGTTTAAATTTATGTGTCGCCTGAATCACTCGGAAAATACTGTAATTTTATTGCTGACAAATCTTGCATATAGTGCTGTACGTTACACATCTCTGTTCTGGAAACACTGGTATGACTGCCTCTTGAGAGTATAGAGGTTTTTTGTTTGTTTTTTTAAATTGTATCTGTATTTTTTTTTTTTTTTTTTTTTTTTATTGTATCTGTATTTCTCTCTTTGCTTTTTAATGTGGACCATGAGTCTGTAATAAAGCTTATCTATCTATCTTATCTATCTAACGCTGACTGACAGTAACGTTACAGACACAGACAGATACAGACGCAGCGTTCTGTCCATCCTCTGCGTACATTCCATATGTTTTTCAGGTGCTGGCGGATGCGTACCCAGACAGAAAATACCACCAGGCATTCTGCGGTGCGGACCGCCACCAGCGGAAGTGAAAACAAAACTTATCACTCATTTCTCTTTTCTCTACCTGCTGAAATTAAGCTTTTAAACCTTACCAGTGAAAACGCTGCAACATTAGTGTCACATTAGTGTTGCCTCTGTCGTCTCCATGTTTATTACTGACTTTCTTCTTCCTTAAACTTTACTTTTCTTCGTGGCATTTGTCCAGTATGGTTAATTCTGAGCAGCACCCACTGGTGGATTAATTGATTAATTTAATGTGCTCATTCCAACACATTAAATGTCAGTAGCAGCACTTTGTTCCAGTCAGACTAATGACAACGACAATAAAGTACATTTAGAAAAGGAACTAAGAACTGGAATGGGATCCCTAAAGGCATCCCTAACTTTTATTGAAAGAAACATCAGTTTTGTAACAATACTTACTTTTCCTTGAGTAATTTTTTGTTCAACTTAAAAATAACTTCGATTTTTGCTTGAACAATACGAATAAACTCAACCAGACTGCTCCTTGAACCAAGATTTTTCCAAATGAATATAGGAAATGCACAATTATCTTACAACTATGAAAATAAAGTTACTTGTTTTTTTTAGAACAAGCACATTTTGGTAATAAAGATGAACATTTTAACAATACCAGTGGGTCAGTGAGGCCGTTTCCACTGCACATCTCAGAATATTAAAGTACAAACTGTACAAAAACAGACACATTGCACATTTTCCTTTTTCAGTCCAATCCTTGTCCATTCTCCAAACTTAAACTATCTACCTAAAGTTTGCTTTGTTGCCCTCAGGCCGGTGCTACAATGCACCTCAGAGGAGAACCAACAGATATTCAAAATCTTTTATTCCTTCAGCTCTCACACTTTTAAACTCTGACAGCAGCGTTTTTAGAAAATTTTTTATATTATGCTGCGTTTCCACTATGTGGTATCAGCTCGACTCGACCTTTTTGAGTTTCCATTACGAAAAAGGACCTGGAACCTGATACCTGGTACTAGTTTTTTGTTATCAACTCCACCGAGGTTCCAAGACTGGGGACCAGATAACAAAACGTGACGTGTAAACACTGCAGACCACTGATTGGTCAGACAGTTTTCTCTGTGACCCGCCGTTTTACAAAAAACAGATGCGGAAGTTGACAGTAAATATAGCGGCAGGTTAATCCACATGATGACGGCCCACAAAACTACACCATGGTTTGTCCAGGAGGTTCAGATGTAAAAATTCAGCATGAGCTTGACGAGACAACACGCAACGAGCGACTTTATCAGCAACTCTCCAAGCAGATGACACAGAAGTAACGCGCCGCATTGCTATGACATCCAGGTACTGTAAAGTGTGTAGTATCCTGTAATGGAAACTGTCTCCAGGAATAGGACCTGGTACCTGAGTTGAGTCGAGCCAAGCCGAGTCAAGTAGTGGAAACACAGCATTAGTAGAACCAACAGGGTCTTTTAGTCTGCATTGGTATTTACTGATTATTTATTGTAGATTATTTAATGCTACTATTTGTAGTTGCCTTCCATTGATCTTGTATTTGTATACTGATTCAGGTTTGTCACATCGCACTTCAAATGTTGACCAATGTCGGTGGTATAAGCTGCAAATGAATCACCTGTATGGGATAAATAAAGTTTTCTGAATCTAAACTCTTTGTCTAGTCTAGTTACAGATCACCGTGGTTGTAGATTAGTTTGTTGTACGTCCCTAAAATGAGTCCAGGGTGCTCCAAAGCTAAAACAATAGTTCCACCTGCTACATGTTCTAACCTGAAGAAAAAAGAAAAACACCCAGGAGCGATCCCATGACCCCCGGGCAAGCCTTTGTGCCTCCTCTAGGGGGCCCGCCCCACAGTTTGAGAAACACTGCTTAAGACTACGTTTCAAACATCCCTCTATTTCTCCTTCATCACTGTCAGTTTTATTCATAAATGACATATAAACAAGTGGGTGAAGTTGGAGAACAACGAGGGATGAAAACCAGAGCTTACTGAAAACAACTATGTTGATTGACAGCGTGGTAATAAATTCCATCAATAACACATAGACTTGTGCTTGACGACATGATTTATACAAACTAAATACATTACATAATACTACTAATTATGTGATAGTTGAGCTAATTAGCTGGCTAGCTGACAGACCATACAATTCAACAGGCATTAATGCTAACATCAGCTAATACACCCAAACCACACCAGTTACTGAAACCGTACATTTCATAACAGAATCCTCTGATGGCATGTTGAGTCTAAACCAGTGGCGGCTGCTCGTCTTTCAGACAGGGGAAGCTCATTGTTGGCTTACATTAAAAAAAAGTCAAATTAGTTAAACAGAAATTTGGCCCCCCGTTCCTTTTTTTAAAAAAATGGTCAGTGACCTTATCGTACCAACTAAACAAGAAAACGTTAAAATTATGTTAAATTGAAACAAGGAAGTACAATGAGTGTGTTTTATTTACAGTGCAAGAAATGAACAAGTCATTTCGTAGTGGTTTCTCTCTCCATTTCACAGCAGAATGTGTGACGGTATTAAACTGAACTGTGTCAGAAAGGAGTAGATCTGAAAATAGCTGTCAATCAAATGGGATTCAGCCTTTCGACCGATCCTCCAATCAGCACATGGAAGCCCGGCGTCCAGCCCGGCTGAGCTCCGCCCACAGCTCCATTCACCCCCAGAGACGCCGGGCGTCCAGGGGCGGGACAACATGGTGGCATTTATCCAATTACCGTCCAGTTTTGAGGCAATGAAAAAAACTGTTCCACTCAGTCCCATTGAAGTGCATGGACGCTGAGCGTCTACGGACAAATGCACTGAGCAGAGATCGAATGAGAAAACAGAGACACGGGAATGGAGGAGAAGTAGGGATGCAAATTATCGATTAATTCATTAATCGTTAGTTGGTTTCCCATATCGATCGATTAACAATTAATTGATAGGCGGCAATTTTCCTGAGAACCTGAATTTCTTTTTCAATACGGTCTATAAGAATCAAAACTAAATACTGATTATACACTTTATGACAAAAGCATGTCATATTCCTTCATGATTGATTTATTGAACCATTGGATACAGTCAGTTTCCTGTGGAATTCATCTGTCGATGTGGCAGTGTGTAATGGGGGGTGCATGCACGTGCATTTTATCATTTTTTCTTTTAATTATACTTTTTATTTATTTCAGTTAATGAAAATGTTTTTACAATTCTAGTTTTCATCACTTCATTAGTTTTCGTTAACGATAACCTTGACACGGTGCTTCAGTTTCAGCTTCAGAGTTTGTCTTTAATTATTGTAATTGTCTCTCTCAACTCACCAAATATTTTTATTAATAAGTTGTTGGGTTTTTTTTTATCTATCACTAGAAATTTCAGGCGACCCCATTTGAATTCCAGGTGACCCCAAGGTTGAAAAACACTGCCTTAAATACGACAGAGGAATTACCTATCAGGAAGCAAAATATATTTTACTCGATAAACAAGAGCTCCAGATGTCTGACTTGGAAGTTGAGCTAAAGGACAAACACCATGGAAGACAATGGAGCACTCACCTGTCAATCACAGCGTCCGCCCCCTTAATTATGCAGAACTCTGTCGCTTCGATCACCGAAACTATTGAGCTTTATCAGAATTCACCTCCGCCACAGCTGTCACAGAGGGGGAAGTGAACTACAGGGACCAAAACCGTTTGTTGCCCCAGGCTGGAAACATGTTTATTTCAGATGTTAAATTGGTCATATTAACATGGGGCTCTATGTGGACATTCTCAGTGGACATTTAATTTATTGCAGACTTTGAGTGGCTGTGTAGTGTTGCAACATTGATGTCAATTTTCAACCCAGGAGGATACCGATTGGTTTTATGCATTGCACCGGTTCTTCTTGCGGCAAAACATCACAACAACATGATGATCCCCACCCACTCTTCCCATTTGGGATGTTATTCTTAAGGTTGCAAGGCTCACCCATATTCCTTCATGTGTAACAATGACCAATACGGCTGTTATTATTTTTGTCTCATCTCACAAGAGAACAATCTACTATATAAAAGGCAGGATCATTTTCAGACTTCAGTCTTGCTTTTTTTATTGAGTAGTAGTTTCCTCTTTGGGGATCAGCCTTTGAGGTTAAGACAATACAGCAGTGTTTTATATGTGGACGGAGGCATTTTTGTACCATGTACCTCCATCATTTGAACAAGGTCCTTGACTGTTGTCCTGGGATGCTTTGAACCTTTCACACCAAAATACTCAGTACACATCTTATTCGACCTATCCTTATTTATATCAGTTTAAACTAGGGCTGCAGCTATCGAATATTTTAGTATTTGAGTATTCTACTGAAAATTCCTTCGATTAATCGAGTAATCGGATAAAACTTATTTTTGCTCGATTAAAGAGCAATTATAAATACACAAGGGGAAATAAGGTATTTCACTTAATAATGAAGGACCAATTGGTTTCCTTTTTTTTTTTTTGATAACACTGGGTTACAAAAAAATGTTTTTTGCAAGTTGTCTAGGTTTTTTCAACTGAATTAGGACCATTTTGCACCGCTAAATCCAAAAATGACATCTGTTTTTTTCAATCAGGTCAGGTTTTTTTGCTAATTTGATTTTGAAAAATTTGATCTTCTCACAAAATAGAATAATTAATACCAAAATAAGATTGGTAAGCACACTTTATGAAACTTGTGACTTGATTCCTGTTAGGTACAATGGTGTATTCACCGCAGATGTAGCAGAATGCGTCAGGCTTATTTTTGCAAGATCTTCTAGTCGAAGCCATTTCATTCACCTGTAATATTAAAAAAACATTAATCATAAATTGGCAAAAGTCAAATCTTCAGAACTTGTTTACTGCAAGAAATATGAAAGAATTTTGTATCATATGATGTGAAAATGCCCATAAATGTAAGCAAAAATGTTAAAAAGCCAATATGTAGCATAGTTCAGAAAGTTGACCTGATTGAGCAAAATGAATGTGATTTTTGGATTCAGCACACCAAAATTATCCTACATCAGCTCAAAAAACTTAAACAATAAATTTGTTGTTGACCAGTGTAATTAAGAGTTTTATTCCTTACATTCATATTGTCCATACGCAACAAAATGTATTTTCTTGACAAGAAACATTTTCAGAGAGCCCATTGCAAACACAAATAAAAATAAATAAAATTGAATTACTTTCAACTTAGTATTTCTTCTAAGTATCAAAAATATAAGGCATTAATAAATTTTTAAAAAAGGCATAAACATTGCCTTTTTGTTGTGCAACTTAACTTTAGCAGCTGTAAGTTTCAGAATTTACAATTTAGACATAACAGGAATGTGTTGTTGCATATTTGAGGCAAGAACATTTGAACGGGAACTTGGAACGAATCCATGCATGAACAGTTTTACGCATTTTTGTTGTATTGAGAAGAATCAAGGCAATGCCCCCCCCCCCCCCCACACACACACACACACACACATTCAGTTAATCAATGGTTCGCTTCATTTTTGCAAAAAGTAGTTGGATTTTGCAAAAATTCGGCCGTCACTAGGTAAGAGAAGCTTTGAGCAAGCCGTGCACCATTTTGGCCGTGCTTTTGGGAAATTAATCATGGAAATCACAGGTGCACAGCTCGCTGCCTAAATCTGCGCTTGTCACAATTGTAATAAACTAGCAACACATTCGACAGTAGCAACAATTAACAGAAATCTAACCCTCCGCAGGGCTAACGTTATGTTAGTAAGGTACATTAACCCTTTCATGGATAGTGGTCACTCCAGTGGACAGTTATTCTCCAGCTGTTCTCTTGTATATTCATGGATTTTATTGTTTTAGTTCCATATCAGCCAACACAGTGGACGCCTATACATCATCCCATACACTGACATTCATACAATTACTGTAACTTTGCTGTTTTTGATAAACCTGATCTGCACTAACATGTTTGAGTGTAAATCAATTGCTTGTTTTTGTTAATAGACTGTAATTAACCACTTTTCTTAAATAAAAAGTTTTTTGTTTTTGTTTTGCATATTATCTCCATAAAGTGAGTAATAACTAATATTAGACTATATTAAAATTTGACAAACATCAGATTAGCAGCTTTAAAAAAAAATGTATTTCATACTTTTCACACAGTGTATCAGTAAATACATGTTTCTTTGCTTCAAAAATTAAATGCATGATGTCCAACTGAGTGAATATTTTTGCAACTCCAAGAAAAAAAGTTTCATAAAAATTTTTTTGGATTGCATTGGGGTTTTTTTTATGCCTAAAGAGGAATAAAAACACTCAGGAAAAATAACTTTATTAGGGTCAAAAAATGGTATTGAAAATCTCTCTGACGGGACATTTTCGAGACAATTTGACCCACATTTTTACTTTTAAATTCATTTTTGCTTTAGTTGGACCATAAGGGATTATCCAAAACAAGGAGCTACTTTATATTGAAATAAATGTTGGAATGGGAATCAATTAAAGTTCGCTCTCTGACGGGACATCACTGTGTTTTGACCCATTAAGGTTCTCATAATTCATGCATGAAAGGGTTAATGCTAATCTCACTGATGTTAATTTTATTTTATCTGGGGTCCTCCGCTCCATTCTGGATGTCTTCAGAGAGCGTGCTACAACATCAGAGATGTGCTGTCGTGGTATGGAAGGGCCGTGTTACAACGGATACATGTCACAGCGTTCACCTTGCTGCTCAGTCTGAAATGCTTCCACACTTCCAACATTTTCTGTCTTTTTTATTGTGTTTTTTTTGTCTTTTGTCATCATTGCTGTATTCACTCGCCTGTCTATGCTCGCCTCTTCCATCTTCCCGCTGCTTCAACCGAACTTTTCCGCATCCTCCGTCATCTTCCTTTGCGTGAGTGATGTAAGCGCGTTGTGCCCCACTAAGTAGTCCTTGCGAAATGCCATGCTTTGAGCTTTACAATTAAATAAACGATTCCCCGAGGCAGAGAAAATTCCTCAATCATTTTTTGTAATCGATGTACTCGAATAACTCGAGGAATCGTTTCACCCCTAGTTTAAACATTAAAAAGGATATGTAAATTGAGAGGCAGTTCAAAATAATATACTGCAGTTTTTTGATATAAACAACTAAACAACATATGCTCTTGTAACATCATTAGTAGGCCTGTAACGGTACACGTACCGAACCGTTTCGGTACACAGCTGTACCGAAATGGCACAGTATGATGAGAAAAAGAAAAAGGAATGAAAGACGTCGTTCGATGCGGAACTTTAAATCCGCACAAGTTTCACACGGACATATGGAAGGACGCACATTGACCCAAAATATGAAATAGCAGCTGATGTAAGGTTAAAAAAAAACAACAAATATGATGTGAACCTGGAAGGAAGAGACTGCAGACCCTCCACCATCAGTCCAGTCCAGTTTGGATCAGTTCAGGTTCAGGTGAAAGACAACAACGAGGAAAGAGACGGTAATAAGACGGACGTTGTTTGGCCCCTGGGAACTACAGTAGTTCTAAAACACTGACACTAGCTCTGTCTGTCTGTCTGCCTGTCTGTCTGTCACACACGCTGTATAATAGAGGAATAAATAGAACACTGAAAGTATGTAAAGTTTCACTTTCGTTTCAAGGCAGCATTCGTTACGTTAGCCATGGACTGCACCCCCAGGTATATAACTGCCCTACCCCCCGGCTCTGAGAAAAAAAAAAAAAAAAAAATCCCCCATGCACACAGGCACACAACACAGTTTGTTCTCTGTCCTAAAATAAATAATTTGGTTAATTTTTTGTTGTCAGCATTTCTCTTCAGTTTGTTTCAACAGAATACCAGTTTACCCTCTTGTTAATGTTGCACTTCATGTGGAATTTTTCTGTTATTTTTATGCAGAATGTGAACTGACAGAACTGTGATTAGATTTTTCTTGTTTGTTCAAAACTACCTTTCAGGGAAAAGTCCAATACTAATGTTTAAAATACATTTAGTAATATAAATAATTTATTTTATTTTCTATTTGATTTGTAGCAGCAGAATTATATTATTCCTGTTTTTCTATATTCTATTGTCTCCAAAAATTGGGGGGGAAAATGTTTTAAAAATTCATAAATGCATTAATAGACATTTTGAGGGGTTTTCTTTCTTCCCGTACGGAACTGAAAAAAAACGAACTGTGGCTTTGAAAACCGAAAATGTACCGAACCGAAAATTTTGTGTACCGTTACAGGCCTAATCATTAGTATTATAGACGTACCCTTTATGACAGCCTAAAAGTGGTAAATTAGGAGGAATGTATTGTTTGATTCATGTATTAAGTTAGTGATAAAGGTGTAAAAGCAGTCCTTTTCAACCATACAAAATTCAGACTTGCACGTACTTGAAGATAGATTCGGTACATTTAAATGTTTTTTTTTGTTTTTGTCTTATTTTGCTTTGTTTTATTTTGTTTCTTTGCATGTTCTAGATCAGGGGTGTCAAACTCATTTCAGTTCAGGGGCCACATTCAGCCCAGTTCGATCTCAAGCGTGCCAAATCATTAAAATAATAGCATGAAAACCTATGAATAATGGGAACTCCAAGATTTTCTCTTCATTTTAATGCAATAAAAAACATTGCATTATGAAAATATTTACATTTACAAACTATCTTTTCACAAAAAAGATGTGACTAAGCAGAAAAAAATTTAATTTCTTAAGAAAAATAAGCTAAATTTTAACAACATTATGCCTTAACTTATCACTTGTACATGTGCAGTACACACAATGGTACACAAACATAATATTGTTGAAATTTTTAAGTTTGGAATGTGTTACTAAAATAAGAATGTCTACAATTTTATGTGTCAACTTATTAACACAACTTACAAATCGGATCCACAAATCCACAAAACATTTAGTAACAGACAGAATATTGTTAAGATTGTACTTAATTTTCAGGTTGTTCACATTTTATTGTAAGGGTTATTAGACTGTTATTTTACTTTAGATCACACTGCGCTAAAACCAGTTCAACACCCTTAACTGTTAATATCTTCAGTGTAATTTTTGCACTCCATAAAATCATGCCACGGGCCGGATTGGAACCTTTGGAGGGCCGGTTTTGGCCCACGGGCCGCATGTTTTACACCTGTGTTCTAGATAAATAAAGAAATAAAAAACAACTCATGTTTAGCAGTTGTGGATGAACTGTGCTTCAAAATGATATGAAGGAATAGCCACCACTAAGCTAATTGTCAGCGTAGCAACTTTTCCTAAACCTTCTGCTCAAAACCCAAAAGTCAGAAGGTTCCTGATTTTCTTCACGGTCTTTCAAGGCCTGTATTAACACTGACAAAAAGACCAGCTTTTACTTTTCTGTTCACACATTGCCCTTTGACAGATGCACTGCCCCTGTCAAAACTCCCCACCATATAATTATTTTTCCTATCCCAGGGCTTTTTTTTTTTAACCAATACGTTTCCCGTACCCTTTTATTGCAACACGCACAAAAAAATTACTGCCTGACCTGAGTCCCAGGGGAAGGGGTCTCCAGAGGACGTTTCATCGATCCCAGCAAACAGCCTCCCAGCAGGTGTTTGATGATGAAATTGACAGCCATCTGTTTTCTCTTGTGGGATGACATAATTATTGACCAGCGGGACAAAAATCGGCACCGTGTCACTGTGGTTAGTCCTGTTGCAGGGAGAAGTTTCAGACTTCATTTCCTGATCGAAACGGGTCCTTTCTGTGTGGAGAATGTGGTGAAGATGACCTCCACCATCAGAAACATATATGACAGATTAATTGTCCTGCCAGTATCTTTGACACAGGATGTATCTGGTTGGGTCAAACGCAGATCTTGAATTTTCTGTTAGGAACAATAAATTGAACTAATAATAAAAGCCTTCTCTTCCTTACATTCAGTAATATCTACAGCAGTGTTTATTACACTGGTCAACAACAAATTTATTGTTTAAGTTTTTGAGCTGATTTAGGATAATTTTGGTGTGCTGAATCCAAAAATCACATTCATTTTGCTCAATCAGGTCAACTTTCTGAACTATGCTACATATTGGCTTTTTAACATTTTTGCTTACATTTATGGGCATTTTCACATCATATGATACAAAATTCTTTCATATTTCTTGCAATAAACGAGTTCTGAAGATTTGACTTTTGCCAATTTATGATTAATGTTTTTTTTTTAATATTACAGGTGAATGAAATGGCTTCGACTAGAAGATCTTGCAAAAATAAGCCTGATGTATTCTGCTACATCTGCAGTGAATACACCATTGTACCTAACAGGAATCAAGTCACAAGTTTCATAAAGTGTGCTTACCAATCTTATTTTGGTATTAATTATTCTATTTTGTGAGAAGATCAAATTTTTCAAAATCAAATTAGCAAAAAAAGACCTGACCTGATTGAGAAAAACAGATGTCATTTTTGGATTTAGCGGTGCAAAATGGTCCTAATTCAGTTGAAAAAACCTACACAAGTTGCAAAAAACATTTTTTTGTAACCTAGAGTAATCGACAGACACCAGGGATTATGAAGAACTACAGTCTACTCTCGTTAAACCGCCCGCCGTTATACCGCCATTTCCGCCTATCGCCATCCGCCAGCCCAGTTCCATGCACAAACAACACTTATACCATTGATTTCCCGACCGTTATACCGCCAGCGTGATTGCCATCGAGTACACATAAATTTTAACAATGCACTGAAACAAACGCGCTAGACGCTGATCGCGACAAGCTACGAGTAGGTCTACGGAACGGCCACCGTTCATTTACCGCAGAACACTCAGTAGGTCAGGATGTCGGGAAGAGGACGTGGGATTAAGCCAAAGCCTCAAGATGATGGGGTGTCATTTCCCGACACGGTATAATAATGCTTAAAATGTTTCCCCACTTTAAATGATCCCTTACAACATAACAGAATCAAGATTTATTTAGAAACGCAATTAGAACGGGTTAACGGAGGCAGCACAGACATCATATAGTAAAGACATGCACATTATGGACGCAACCCGTTGTAACGCCATTTTCGCTATACCGCCAATTTGGCCGTGAACGGAAGTTGGCGGTATAACGAGAGTAGACTGTAAATAGGTTATATTGTGTAGAGCAGCACAGAACTGGATGTCCCTGGCTTTGTGCATGCTTTGTTCATTCAGAAAAAAAAAAAAAGGGGGACATTTATGTTTTTGCGTGTGCACCCAAATATTATCAAAATAATTATGTGCCCAAGGTCAGAACTGTTGTTGTGAGTGTGGTTTAATACCTTGAATCAGGACAGGCCTGGAGGGGGTCTTGGGAATGTTCTACTCCGGGGTAAAATGTGCCACTGATCCAGGATACCTGATGAGTTTATGTCTTGTCGTCACCTATGCTAACTCCACAGCAGATGCTCGTCATTTGTTTTAGTCAGGCGCCTCTGTTGGAGAAGGTCAAGGAGGGTGAGCAGACCGCGCCTCACATAAAGTCTGTATTCACACTATTAAATCCTGCGCTGTAGACTAATCACTACCACGGCAGACCACATGCGACGCCTGCGCTGTCTCGTTTTGCCACTCCCCGGATATACAAACAACCTCCAGATCTATCACACTGGGGTAATGTGACAGTGAATGTTGGGGACTTTATCCTTGCTTGGGATTTAATGAGTTTCTTGATATCCCCAGGGAGAGGGAGACTTATCAAATGTCTCTAATGAGCTCCTTAATTGAGGAACACTTGTATCACTCACTAATAGGACATGGACAAAAATGTCTGTGTTCCAGTGTCACTTGATGCAAGGATAGGTGAGAGGAGTCACTGACGACAAGCAGCAGTGAGAGACAAAAATTAGCAGATAAACAGATCCAGGTTTGTGTTTGCTCTGTAGAATGTGCATTTAAAACAGGGCTCTCAAACTCATGTTCTTTCAGGTTCCACATTCAGCCCAACTTGATCTCCAGTGGGCCGGACCAGTAAAATAATAGCATAATAACCTGGAAATAATGACAACACCAAATTTTTGTCTTTGTTTTAGTGTAACGAAAAATAAACATTAAATTATGAATATACTTACTTTTATAACTATCCCAACAATAAAAGATGTGAATAACCTGAAAAACCTGAAATTTCTTAAGAAAAATAAATGCAATTTTAACAATATTCTGCCTCAACTTATCATTTCTACACGTGCATTATGGATCAGATCTACAAAGACACTAAACACTAAGGAACAGGCAGAAAAATAGTTCAAATTGGGCTGAATTTTCTTTAGACATTTCAGGTTGTTCATATTTGTTCAGGTTATTCACATGTTATTGTTACAGGATAGTTTGTAAATGTAAATATTTTCATAATTTAATGTTATTTTTTGCACTAAAAGAAAAAAAATTGAAGTTGTTAATTCAAGGTTTTTTGCTGAATTCAAGATTTTTTTTACTTAACTGAAGATTTTTTTTTTTTCATTAATTCAAGCTACATCTTTTTTTTTTTTGCTTAATTCAATTCAAGACTGTGGAATTTTTGCACTTTGCAAAAACATCCCACGGGCCAGATTCTAGACTTGCGCTAGCCTATCGCCACATCACTATTGGCGATGCATTTTCCTCATTGGCGAAGTTCTTTTCAACCTGTGTAGCCACAGTGGCGAAGGTATTTTACCACTTATGGCACAGTTAAGTGCAGCAGGTTCGCTGTGGAGGAGTGTTGTCAGCAGTGTGGAGATTTTTCAAAATAAATGACGGTGATAAAAGTAACGCTGACTGACAGTAACGTTAAAAACACAGACGGAGCGTTCTGTCCGTCCTCTGCGTACATTCCATCTGTTTTCCAAGTGCTGGTGGATGTGTAGCCAGACGGAGAATACCACCAGGGGTACGGAGCGGTGCAGACCGCCGCCAACGGAAGTGAAAATGAAACTTCTGACTCATTTCTCTTTTCTCTTCCTGCTGAAGCTAAACTTTTAAACCCTACCAGTGAAAACGCTGCAATATTAGTATCACATTAGTGTTACCTCTGTCGTCTCCATGTTTTTTTATCACTGACTTTCTTCTTCTTCTCAAAAAACTTTCCTCTTCTTTGTGGTATTTGTCCAGTATGGTTAATTCAGTGTGGCGCCCCCTGGTGGATTAATTGAGAAACACTCATTCCACTAGTAAATTTATTTTTATATTGAATCTCATGAACATCAGTGGTCAGAATAATTGTATTTATAAGTCTATCATTTATCATTTTGTTATACATTAGATTAGAAATAAAAATAGTTTAGATGAAAATGTTGACTTAAGTTAATTTTTTATGATTTTTTTGGTATGAAACTGAAGCCAGATTGAACATATTTTTAAAGTAAAAATGCACCAGAAAGCAGGAAAAAGACTTCATTTTTCCCAAAATTTCCCGGGGGAGCTATGCTCGTCGCCGCGGTCCACTACGCGCCCCGCTGCAGGGACCCAGACTGGACCCAGACTGGACCCAGACTGGCTGTGGCTTTTAGTGGCTACACTCATTTCTACTAAGGTAACACCACAGTGGGTGTATGTTTCATTTTCCTAGCGCAGGCACGGAGATTAGAACCTTTGGCGGGCCGCATTTGGCCCCCGGGCCACATGTTTGAGACCCCTGATTTAGTCATTGGAGTAATATGTCCTGCTCTAATTAACTGATACTAATGGATCAGAGATCATCACCCTTTTAATGAGAGGGAATTCTAAAAAAAACATCAACAGGTCAGTGACACAGCTTATCATCACAAACCATAAATCACACTAACACAAAACTGCACTAATACCAACAGAATGACGTATACGAGCTAACAGAGACGATTATAGATGCATGTTACGCTATCATTCCATGTTGGTTCTGACCACATGGATAGATTAAAAAAAAAAAAACAGAAAACAAAGCCGGTTGGTGGTGCACATCTACCTGGTGCACAAAAGGACAGACAAGAAAAGTTGTGAAATGTGGAAGCAGCAGAGCAATCATTGTATCATTGCTATTGATCAACGACCACATCAAACCACCAGAGATGCTTTTGTGCTCAGAAGCTGTAAAAACTTTACTTATTGCACCGGTTAAAGCTTCTTATCAACACCTGCACCAATTGTTAACCATCTACAGGTATTAGTATTGAGCGGACTGTGAGAAATAGTCTTTCAGTATAATTTGTAGCTTTACAGGGCTAAGAGTGGATGACCACTTTCCTTCCATAAAATGAGGCTTTCTGAACTTCAAAGAACTCGCTTAGAATAAACCTGTTCAAATGGATTGCGAAAAAAAAAAAAAAAAAAAGAAAAAAATTTAATACTGAAATTCAAAGCAGGAAGCAGAAACCTTATCTCCTGTGAATTATGTTCCAAAGCAACTATTTTGCATTGGCAAAATACGGCTGGAAAATTCTCATTTAAATGTTTGTTTAAGCTTGTGTTGTCTGTATGCTTGTACTTCAGGTTCCCCCTGGATGCTGATGATCATGCTTCAAAAACATACAACAGTGAAAAATTGGAACTTGGAAAATAAGGGGGAGTATTTGGAAGAATGCAAAATGAACACCAGTTTACAGAAGAAATAATACGGTTGGCATGTGGGGTTTTGTTTACCTCTGTGACTGGATATTATTTACCGAGCCATCTTCACAAGAGAGAGGCTGCTGTGATATGACTGATGCAGGCATGTCAGGAAGGGGAGAGACTGCTTATGCAAGCAAAACATCGACAGGACAAAAAGTAAAGCTGCTCTGTGAAGAGCGCCCTTACTTTTGATGTAAATATTTTGCACTTGGCTGCCATCAAACACATGCATCAATCACACATGGCACAGATGTAGACTGTGATGAATAGACTCCTGACAAGATTTGGCGATGGAAATATGGTTGAAAACGAACTTAAATGATTGTGACAGCCAAATAGGCAGGGGGATAAAGAAGAAAAAACTTTTTGTTTCCAGCTGCATTTTCAATGTCCTACTTCTTCAAAGGAATTTATCTTGCATGTTTTACAGTTAATATCTGTAAGCAGAGTGAAGTCTGAGCCCAAGAGTGGCACAGCTACAGGCAAATGAGCATCGCTTTCTTTGTCTTACTATTTATCATCATTTGCATAATACCATTTGGATTTAAGATTATTTCACACAGCAAAACCAATTTCAATAGCTCAGTCATTTCGCTTGCTTCTGTAGTCATAATGGTCATCCAACTGTGTAATTGGACATTTTAAACTGTTAAGCAAGTTAGTAACGAGTAACACAGAAGAGAAAACTGCCGCATTAAATGTGAGTGACAGTTGAATACCGAAGGAATGTGGCCATCACTGTCCACTTACTTAACTGCGCCATACATATAAAATCCCTGGTAAGTGCAGATTATGTCAACATGTCCATTAAACACTGCGCCCGATGATGAGTAATATAAATGTGATGAGCCTTAACCCTTCAACGTAGCTTCAACTACAATGACTGTCAAATGACCTAAATGTGAAATTCTTATGAAATTATTCCTCGAGATTCTTTTTTTTTATTTTTTTTTTTTTTTTTATCTGTGTCCTTTTGGGATATCTGCTAAGGAGATTAGTGGCTGAGAATCAGTTAGAGTTAACTATGACAAGAGAATGACAGTTCATTTAGATGGTGAAAATTGCTGGTGGGATTTCTGCAGGAGTGCCACCAAGCTGTGTTAATACTGTTTGTGATAGCAGCTGACAGGATGCCTTTTGGGAAAGATCATTTGGGATTCTGACCTTTCCTTTTGACAGAGGTCACAGTTTATTTTTTTGCGTCAATACGTACATATCTAGCTGGGTCATTGTCACAGTGGGGAGCTTTTTCACAGTCGCAGAGGGAGGAAGGACCGGCAAGTTATGCTCAAAAAAATCACATACAAGAAACATCTACAATTACGATGTCTCAAAATACTATTCACACGGCGAATGAAAGCAATAAACCGTTGACAACCACACATGGAGAATATATATATATATATATATATATGCATCATTACAGTATTTACTTAAGATTGGAGCATTGAAGGCTATCAGAAAGGTGACAGCAGGTGAACGGTACAATACACTGAAAAATTTACTACAAATCACTCATGTTTTCAGGCTTTATGAATTGAAGCTTGTGACAGGAGACCAATCACAGGTTTTTGCACAGAGGTTTATGTAAGAAAAAAGCGACTAACCACTGCGTTTTGCATGAAAGGTGCTCTATAAATAAATCTGATGTTGGCTATCAGTGTTCCTGAAATACATCAAATAGCTCTGAAAGTGACTCCAGTGATAAGACTGTCCCCCAAAGGACTGTCAAGAATGCACCTGTGGCACCTGCAGGGCTTTGTCCATCTGTATTTAGATTAAGTCTATAAGGTAGGGTATGTACGCTGCAAAAATCTAAAGCTTACCAAGTGTATTTTTCTCATTTCTAGTCAAAACATGTCATCACACTTAAAATAAGGCATAATCACCTAAAGAGTAACTTGTAAGTGAGATATAAGAACTTATTTTTAGACAACAGATCTTGAAAATCTTATTTCAAGAAAGCTTACCAAAATAATTTTCACTTGTTCCATTGGCAGATTTTTTTTTTTTGTTGTTGTTGAATTAAGCAAAAAAAAAAAAAATCTTGAATTAAGCAAAAAAAAATCCAAGGTTCCGACTAAACTGGCACAATTCTGACTTGGTTTTCAGTAGGGTTTGTAATGTCAATAGCTGCATTAAAAATCTGTCTGGAATCGAATAAACAGAGCCAGCAGAGCTATCATGTAAACTAGGGCTGCACAATTCTGGCAAAAATGTAAATCACGATTCTTTTGGTTAGAATTGAGATCACGATTCTCGGGCACGATTTTTTTCACAAAATGTTTATTGCACCGCTGTCAAGGAAAATGGGTTCTTTTACCTCTGATTCACATCTTTCATATCACTCTGCAAGTAGTCCGGTCATTTATGCAGTGTTTGCTGTGGAACTGATCTGTTGGTGTGGCTGTGTGTGATGGGGGTGCATGTGCGTTTCGGGGGGTGTGTGTGTGTGTGTGTGTGTTGGGGGGGGGGGGTTCGGCCGAGGGGGGTTACCCGCACGTGCATCAGTTCCTGTCCTACTTATACAATGGGGGTACGGGGCGGTGCAGTCCGTGCCCCCGCAGAAGTGAAAGTGAAACTTTATGTTCATTTCCCATTTCCCTCCCCTCCTGTCCTGGCCTATTATATATTACACTGGGTTACAAAAAATGTTTTTTGCAAGTTGTCTAGGTTTTTTCAACTGAATTAGGACCATTTTGCACCGCTAAATCCAAAAATGACATCTGTTTTTCTCCATCAGGTCAGGTTTTTTTGCTAATTTGATTTTGAAAAATTTGATCTTCTCACAATATTGATTACATTTTGTGACTTTATCAGTTGATTTTTTATATAGTTCTCACCCAAAATAGGTTTTAAGAGAAAAAAAAATCATTTGATCACTTGATTCCTGTTAGGTACAATGGTGTATTCACCGCAGATGTAGCAGAATACGTCAGGCTTATTTTTGCAAGATCTTCTAGTCGAAGCCATTTCATTCACCTGTAATATTAAAAAAAAAAAACATTAACCCTTTCATGCACACTAGTCACTACAGTGGACAGCTATTCTACAGCTGTTCCCTTGTATATTCATGGATTTTGTTGTTCTTTTCATTATTGTTGTAGTTGTTTTTTTTATACATATCTTTATTAAAGTTTTAAGACACTACATATCTTTTCTGGCATGAATTGGTAACATTATGTAGATCTCTCCTGAGCATAAAGCCCCAGAATCACAAGCCCTCCCCATAGGTTTCACACAATTTATCAGTAAATACATATTTCTGTGCGTCAAAAATTAAACGTGTGGTGTCCAGCTGAGTGGACATTTTTGCAACTTCATGAAAAATAGGTTCATAAGAATTTTTTTTTTTTTTTTTTTTTGTATTTTTTAAATGTTTTCAATTATTTTTATTTTCATTTATTTATTTTTATTTATTTTTCAGAAGAAAATTTCCAATCGCATTGTTTGTTTCATGCCTGAAGAGGAATAAAAACACTCAGGAAAAAATTTTGATTAAGGTTCTCATAATTTGTGCATGAAAGGGTTAATCATAAATTGGCAAAAGTAAAATCTTCAGAACTCGTTTATTGCAAGAAATATGAAAGAATTCTGTATCATATGATGTGAAAATGCCCATAAATGTAAGCAAAAATGTTAACAAGCTAATATGTAGCATAGTTCAGAAAGTTGACCTGACTGAGCAAAATGAATGTGATTTTTGGATTCTGCACACCAAAATTATCCTAAATCAGCTCAAAAAACTGAAACAATAAATTTGTTGTTGACCAGTGTTATACATATCTACAAAACCCGACGATTATTTTTTTTGGATGAAATGTTTGGTGTGGTGCATGGATAAACCTTACCAGCAGAAACGCTGCACTTATGGTCCCGGTTGCTTAGCGACGTCAGCTGATCTGTGAAAGTTTGCAGCGCAAAAAAACTTCCCTGCCGGCACAATGGAATGGAATATTTTTAATAAACGATTTTTAGAGAGGGTGAGACTTTTGATTCTTGGTGAAAGGCTGAGTTATCCTCACCGGCAAAGAAAAGAAAAGGAGAAGAACAGCAGCACAGAAGTCAGAGAAGTGAAAATGAAAACACACTTGGATCTGGACGACAGAAAACAAGACCGACATGAGATTAACACTGCTGAAAGTGAACCTTAACTGGGCAGGAGTTCAGGTGGGGGACTCACCACTACCACTGGGGTTTTCATCCATTTCACTCACTCGCCCGCAGACATTCCTCCACTGTTTTCACTCTTTCTTCACTCAGCTGCATCCCACAGGAGCAGGCTCATGTGCGGTAAAGATGCGTTACCATTGGTTGAGGGAAGAGACGGCGGCGATTCTACGCTTGTGGGCATTTATTTGTAATTCAGCCTGTAAAATAAAATGCTTAAAAATCGTCCGTTTTTAGAAATGAGATTGCATACATGTGTGAATCGAGATTGCGATCTTTTAACGATTAATTGTGCATCCCTAATGTAAACTATCAGCTGATGCAGCATGTGAACATCATGAGACACTGTTATTTTGACCGACTGTCAAAATATCCAACAATGAGCAAAGAATCTTGATGATAGTATAATACAGATGTGTGTGTAAACAATGAATTTTATACTTTATTCAGTGAGTGATAGTCTGTGGACACATGGCATTGAATCATTGGTGGTTTTGGTGGAACTAAGTGTGTCTAGTACGTGACTTCCCCCTGTTGGTGAGAGTTTAGAATTTCAATATAATACAGCATCTCTTTAAACAAACCGTGTTTTCTGCATTTCTTCTGCTACTGGTGTCTCAATCAAAACAGTAATAATATACAAAGTAGATTGCATCAGAGAGATGCTATTTTCATCACTGCTGTTGATGAAAATCTCTGTATCCCTGGCAGAAACCGTGCACTGATGAGACAAAGTATTAAAAGCTGTTAACCATCAACACTAGTAAGACGGAAATGGCAGATGACCAAATGAAATGAGCATTTTACACTGTGTTTGTCATTTTCCTTGTCTTATATTTATATAAGATGAGAAAATATATCATTTAAAATTTGCTTAGAGGTCTTATTTCTGGCTTTGTGCATAAGAAATCAATATAAGTGAATCCTCAAAGGAACTTTGTGTTGGTAAATGCAAGTTCTGCAAATTTACAGGATTTCAGTTCTGTTCAACATGTTGATGCTCATATGAACTATGTTTTCAGCTCAAAAATGTCCAATTTCATCACAATTAATGCTATATTTTCAGGTCACAAATGGCCAAGTTATATTTGAACTGAATTTACCTGAAAAACTAATATTCTATTCTTTTAGATTCCCCAATTTTTCTTACAAGATTCTCTCCTACATATCACGTTTTATTTTTACAGGTTTAATATGGAGTATGGTGCTGATCCATCCTGCTTATGATACACCAATACATACATTAGAATGTCACATGTCACTTTTTAAATCAACAGTTTTCGAATAATAAGCATTTTTATGAAAAAAAAAAAAAAAAAAAAACAATTCTATGTTGTTCTTTACTCTTTAGTATGATGATAAACTATACCAGTTGTTCTCAATGCTTTTCTGTCGGGCCCCCCTTTAGAGCACAAAAAATCTCCAAGCCCCCCTCAACCCCAACAACATTGTACCTGTGATGCAATTATTATTTTTATTGAAAGAAACATCACTATTGTAAAAATACTTTTTGCTTTTCTTGAATAATTTGTTGTGCAAATTAAAAATAACGTAGATTTTTGATTGAACAAGACAAATGAACTCAACAAGACTGCTCCCTGAGACATTATTTTTCAAAATAAAAATAGGAAATGTGTAATTATCTTACAACTATGACAATAAGGTAAATTTTTTTTTAGAACAACAAACATTTTGGTAACAAAGATGAACATTTTAACAATATCAGTGGCTGCAATGAGCCTGTTTCCGTTGCACATCTGAGATCATCAAAGTGCAAACTGTACAAACTGTGCAAAAACAGAAACATTGCACTTTTTTTTTTTCCAGTCCAGTCCTTGTCCATTCTCCAAACCTAAACTCTCGGTCTAGTCTAGTGACAGATCACTATGACAGTAGATTTGTTTGTTGTACGTCCCTAAAATGAGTCCAGAATGCTCCAACGCTAAAACATTAGTTCCACCTGCTACATGTTTGAACCTGAAGAAAAAATAAACACCTAGGAATGATTCCATGTCCCCCCAGCAAGCCTTCATGCGCCCCCCCAGGGGGGCCCGCCCCACTTTTTGAGAATCACTGAACTATACAATAAATAATTGTGATCCTAGTTTTTGCACAGGGATCATTAGTGTAAACGGTGACATGGCTGCAGAGCATCAGTATGATGGGATCCACAACAACCATGTCACATCCGTCCACTGACACATTTTGTGTTTTTGTGTCAGCTGTTATTGTTTTAGATCCACAATACTAACATTTATGAATAAGAGGAGAATTAGCAATAGTAAGTCTATAAGTTTATTACTAATAAAGTACTGGTACTGACCAGAGCATCATGGGTAATGTCACGTCCGTCCATCAGCAAAAGTTTTCACATACACGTGCTATTCCAAATCCAATATTTCTGAAAATAGAGCTTCCACTGTGTCTGTGTACAAATGGATTAGCATAATTTCAACATAGTTCTATGCATTTCTTACAACTTTTTTTTTTTTTTTTTTTGACAAAAATGGCCACTCATTTGACCCCCTAAGTAAATTTTAGCTGATATATAAAACACACAGGCCTAGTCGTCTTCAGATACAGAAACATTAGTGAATACAGCCGTCGGAGTCTTTATTGTGTGTTCAGACGTTAAAGATTGAACAAGATTCAGAAAAAGAACATGACGCCATGCCTCGAAGACCATCACTGCTGAAGAGCGATCTGTTGGTTAATAAGTGCTGCAAGTGCAGACATAACACCATTACAATAAGTACATTAGACCACTCTGGAGCATGGATCGTATATCAGGACCTTTATCTTATGCTTTACAGCGGTCAATACTTTTTGGTAGCTCGGCTTTTCAGCGTGCTTGCCTGTAACATCCGAGGCTTGAAGAGGTACAAGGATTTTTACAGAGTGAGAGCAAAGGATAACAATACCACCCCCACAAACCCTGCTTCAGTGAGCTGAAAGACTGACAAGCCTGGAAGATAGAACTGCAGGGTGGAAGGCCAGGATGTTTAAATAAGCAGGAAAGTTCTCAATTAAATGCCAACCTATTATCAAAACCACCTTCCGTCTTTTTTTTTTTTTTTCTTCTTTTTTGCTGTCGTTACATATGACTTCACCCTCAGCCTCCTTCAATTCTTTGGATTTCTGTAATAAATATAATCAGCGGGAACTAGCGAAGATAAAAAGCCTAATCATTCAACCGTGTTCAACTCTCATTCACCGAGCCCAACACGTCATATAAAACATATACATCTGAATCATTCCCCGTTTCGGTGGTTCAATATTTAATTTTGTTGGTACTCGGCGAGACTCGGTCGGTTCATCCCTCGACAGAGCTTAATGACGGAGAATATGTTCATACTTTCAAACCACCGTTACACCAAGTCGCACAATGTACAAGATAAGATTACAAAAGGGGAGAATGATTGCGTGACCCTTGAACTCTGACTTCAAATGGTCCAAAGAAAGTGAAAAGGAAGATTAATGCATTACAGTCTGTTTCACCCCACATTCTAAGATGCATTATGCCAAAGAATAATTGCTACTCGACGGTAGCCCCGGCTTATGTTTCTTTTCATTTCTAAAGCATGTCTGTAATTAGACTTTATTTAAAATAAGCTCTAGTCTGTCCATTTAAATGGGGTAACAGAGCAGAGCGCAAATGAAGTTTTTCTCTGTGCCCTGGTAGAGCAGCTGGTCTGGCAGATATTAGCTCTTTTAGTGTGCTGACCACTTCACCAAGCCTGATAATATAACTCCGAAAATTGGATATGGTCACTGAGGGACAAGCGGACTGAGGAAATCAGAATTACTCCTCATTTATATGTGATTTACATTTTTTTTTTTTCTTCCATTGGTCTTTAAAAGGCCAGCATTGGACTCAATAAGAAGATTAAAAGCAAATATAGTTTTGTCAAACCAGGGGCTTGGGTGAGAGCTATTCACTTTCACGTCAGCTTTAAGTCTAAGATTTGCTGTCAGGCCTATTTGGTTCTGTAGCTTACTGGGGGGATTTAAGTGTCTTTTTGGCCCAGGATCTTTTAACCAACATGCTCTGTGTTATTTTACATCAATGCTTAAGTCAAGTTAGGGGATGTGTGAAGTAAAATATTGAAAAAGTTGGAGCCACTGTATTTTTTTTTTTTAATTTCTTATTTATATTGCGATTTGATATTCATACATATAGCAACATAGACTTATAATCCTACACATGACTGGGAGTTTTTGAGAATACACACCTTCCTTCAGCAGCTCTCTCTCCTCTCAGTACAAATCAACAAATCAAGGGAATGAAATCCAAATGGTGTTAACTTACAAATGCACTGTAAAAAAAAAAAAAAAATCCTGTTGTTTTTATGGAAAAAAAAAAAAAAAAACTGGCAGCTGTGGTTTCCAGAACAATACTGTAAAAAAAACACATCCAACTGTAAACATATTTACGGTGTAACATGTAGATTTAACATTTTAAACATGTAGATTTAACATTTTAAACATGTACAGGGTGGGGAAGCAAAATTTACAATATTTTGTGGCAGGGATTGAAAGACAGTGTATGACCAATTAGTTTATTGAAAGTCATGAGAGTTTATTTGCCACAAGAAAATGTACATAATAGAAAATGTTTTTATTCTGTGTCCTCCTTCTTTCTCAATAACTGCCTTCACACGCTTCCTGAAACTTGTGCAAGTGTTCCTCAAATATTCAGGTGACAACTTCTCCCATTCTTCTTTAATAGTATCTTCCAGACTTTCTGGTAATAGTTTTGCTCATAGTCATTCTCTTCTTTCCATTATAAACAGTCTTTATGGACACTCCAACTATTTTTGAAATCTCCTTTGGTGTGACGAGTGCACTCAGCAAATCACACACTCTTTGACGTTTGCTTTCCTGATTACTCATATGGGCAAAAGTTTGTGAAAAGGTATGGATAATAGTGTTAGGTATGATTATGACATCAATATATGTTTGGTTTCAAAACAATTGACGTAGTGCCTGCAGAGAAAAAACAACTAAACGTTCGTTGTAAATTTTGCTTCCCCACCCTGTATGTTTAACATTGGATTTAAATGGTGAATGGACTGCATGTATTTAGCACATTTTCTCCACCTTCATGGTGTCCAAAGCACTTTCCAAACCCACCAGGTCCAACTGGGACCAGTTTAGGGTTCAGTGTCTTCCATGGACACTTGGACATATGGACAGTCGGAGCCAGGATTCAAACCACCAACCCTTTGGTTATTGGACGAGCTGCAAAACCAACTCTACAAACCCATTAATTTACAAGTTTAACCCTTTCATGCCCAAATTATGAGAACCTCAGTCAAGATTTTTTTCTTGAGTGTTTTTATTCCTCTGTAGGCATGAAAAAAAAAAAAAACAATGTGATTTAATTTTTTTAATGAACCTATTTTTCATGGAATTACATAAATGTCCACTCAGCTGGACATTTAATTTTAGAAGCAAAGAAACATGTATTTACTAAAATACTATGAGGTAAAAACATTTTTAATGCTGCTAATTTGATTTTTTCTCACATTTTAACAATTCCTGCATATAGATAATATGGGGAAAAAAACAAAAGAAAACTGTTAATTACAGTTTAATAACAATTAGCTTTTTTTTTTTTTTTTCAGTCAAACATGTTAGTGCAGATCAGATTTATCTAGAACAGCAAATTTACAGTAATGGTATGAATTACAGTGTATGGGATGATACATAAGCATCCACTGTGTTGGCTGATATGGAACTAAAACAACAACATCCATAAATATATAAGAGAACCCCTTTAAACAGCTGTCAACTGTAGTGACCACTATGCATGAAAAGGTTAAAATGCTGAATTGTTAAATGTTTACTTTTTAAAAACTTTTTTATTAAAAAAAAAAAAAAAAGCTAATACGCCGTTATTTCAACATTATGGTCTCGCAGTTTAAACGGCACCGCATTGTTTTTCAATTTATAGTTTTATTTTCTAAAAACAATAGAAATACATCATTTCTACATACAAATCTGGTTTTGCTCACATACTCTTCCTGTAAAAACAACAGCTATATTTGATTTAATCGTTAACACAAAAATCTTTTCAGATAAACAACTTCACATTGTATTGTCACAGTTGTTTTATGTTGCAATTTTACAACTTTTTGGTGTTAATTCTACAGTCGTGTTTTACAGTGTACTTAGGCATTATTACTAAGGGTGTAAGAAAATATCAGTTTTGCAAATATATAGCGATATTTCAATTCACAATACTGTATCGATATTAAAAAGTACTGTACCAATATTTTTAGGTATTATTTTCAAATGCAGACATTGTAGAGGTTAATTTTTTTTTTTCTTTTTTGTTTATATTTTATTTATTATTATTTAACCCTCTTTTATTAAATTATATTAGTTCCTTTGTTGGGATTGCACAAAAATAATGTTATGATGTTAGTTCTGAACTAATATGAACTACTATAATAATAAACGAATATGAACGTTTGAACAGGATCTTAAACTGTAATGTCTGTAAAACATAATTTAAGTTTGAAAACAGGAAAATTTTGTGATATAGCATTAGATCGTGTTGTGATCAAATAAAAATGTGTTTAGCATTTGTGCAGATTTCTGGTGTAATTCCATTCTTTCAGGAAATAACGTTTTAAAAAAGAAATAAAACCAATAAAAAAATTGCCTTTTTAACAGTATTGTGATATATCACATCGTGATCCTAGTATTGTGATTTGTATTGTATCACCAGATTCTTGCTAATACACACCCCTAATTATTATTGATTAAAATCTGTCCTTTAAGCAGCACATTGACCATCTAGTACATAAACTAATGCTAAAACTTGGTTTCCTCTTCAGAAAAAAATCCTCTTTTACTGTTTATACAAGGAAACAATTCATTTCTGCTTTTTTTTTTTTTTTTTTTTTTTTACCTCTGATGGATTATGTTGATCTCCTTTTTATGAGCGCATCTAAAAATCTAGGTTAATTTTAGGGTTTTTTTTTTTCTTTTTTGTTTATATTTTATTTATTATTATTTAACCCTCTTTTATTAAATTATATTAGTTCCTTTGTTGGGATTGCACAAAAATAATGTTATGATGTTAGTTCTGAACTAATATGAACTAATATAATAATAAACGAATATGAACGTTTGAACAGGATCTTAAACTGTAATGTCTGTAAAACATAATTTAAGTTTGAAAACAGGAAAATTTTGTGATATAGCATTAGATCGTGTTGTGAACAAATAAAAATGTGTTTAGCATTTGTGCAGATTTCTGGTGTAATTCCATTCTTTCAGGAAATAACCTTTTAAAAATGAAACAAAACCAATAAAAAATTGCCTTTTTAACAGTATCGTGATATATCGTATCGTGATCCTAGTATTGTGATTTGTATTGTATCACCAGATTCTTGCCAATACACACCGCTAATTATTACACTGGGTTACAAAAAAATTTTTTTTGCAAGTTGTCTAGGTTTTTTCAACTGAATTAGGACCATTTTGCACCACTAAATCCAAAAATGACATCTGTTTCTCTCAATCAGGTCAGGTTTTTTTGCTAATTTGATTTTGAAAAATTTGATCTTCTCACAAAATATAATTAATACCAAAATAAGATTGGTAAGCACACTTTATGAAACTTGTGACTTGATTCCTGTTAGGTACAATGGTGTATTCACCGCAGATGGAGCAGAATACGTCAGGCTTATTTTTGCAAGATCTTCTAGTCGAAGCCATTTCATTCACCTGTAATATTAAAAAAAACATTAATCATAAATTGGCAAAAGTAAAATCTTCAGAACTCGTTTATTACAAGAAATATGAAAGAATTTTGTATCATATGATGTGAAAATGCCCATAAATGTAAGCAAAAATGTTAAAAAGCCAATATGTAGCATAGTTCAGAAAGTTGACCTGATTGAGCAAAATTAATGTGATTTTTGGATTCAGCACACCAAAATGATCCTAAATCAGCTCAAAAAACTGAAACAATAAATTTGTTGTTAACCAGTGTTATTGATTAAAATCTGTCCTTTAAGCAGCACATTGAACATCCAGTACATAAACTAAAACTAAAACTTGGTTTCCTCTTCAGAAAAAATCCTCTTTTACTGTTTATACAAGGAAACAATTAATTTCTGCTTTTTTTTTTTTTTTTTTTTTACCTCTGATGGATTATGTTGATCTCCTTTTTATGAGTGCATCTAAAAATCTTTTTAAAAAGCTGGACACTGTCTGAAACTGTGCCTTACATTTTAGGACCGGCAGTGGAATTCGCATTCACCGTTGTGTTTTGTATGCCACGGCTGGATATTCTTCTCTGTACGTTCGCAGGTGGTCTCATCAGTTGATTTTCCATTTACAAATGTATTCTCCCGCTCCTCCCCTCTTACCTCTGTACTTATATGCAGAAAAAACAACATCAGTATGCTCTGTGTTCGCAGAAAAACATACTGATGGTGGTTCCTAGAGCTAGAACAGAGTTGGAGAAGACTGCATTTCAACATGCTGCCCCCTCTGCATGGAACAACCTGCAAAACAACCTAAATCTATCAAAACTTGTTACTATAGGTGAATTTAAAGCTATTTTAAAGGAGCGTGAAATCAGTGTAGCTGTTTTTAACCCTTTCATGCATTAATTGTGAGAACCTTAGTCAAGATTTTTTTTTCTGAAGTGTTTTTATTCCTCCTTAGGCATGAAAAAACACAATGCGATCAAGGTTTTTTTTGTTCTGTGGAGTTACAAAAATATCCATGCATTTAATTTTTGAAGTAAAGAAACGTGTTTAAAACCCAATATCAGAGAGGGATATGAAAACAATGAAATAAAAACATGTTTAATGCTGCTAATCTGATGTCTTCTCACATTTTAACATATTCTAATGCTAGTAATTCCTCACTTCATCGAGATAATGTGCAAAAAAAAAAACTTCTTGTCCAAAAAATAACAAAGGATTTACACTCAAACATGTGAGTGCAGATCAGGTTTATCAAGAACAGCAAAGTTACAGAAATGGTATGAATGTCAGGATATGAGATGATGCATAAGTGTCCACTGTGTCGGCTGATGTGGAACTAAAACAACTAAACCCATTAATATACAAGAGAACAGCTGGAGAAGAACTGTCCACTGGAGTGACTTATGCATGAAAGGGTTAAACTTGCACAAATGATTGTTTTGTAACTATTGTTTGTAAATTTTTGTATTACCAGAATCAGCTTTATTGGCCAAGTATATGAACACATACAAGGAATGTGGCTTCGGTTTGTACATTGCTCCCGACATACAATCCCGACATGAACCCAATCACAAGTGGACCTAGACATAATATAGACAAACATTGGACTACAGACAAGGACAACAACAGGTTGAGATTTACAGTGGATTTTTATAATGTAACATGTACAGAGTGCAATTGGAGTTTTTATACAGTGAGTGGATGTGTGAATCCGGTCTATTAAAAATATATGTTTATGTTAGGGATGTACCGATATGAAAATTTCATATCACGGTTATTGTGACCAAAATTATCACAGTTATCATTATTATCGCAGTATTGTTGAAATTGTGCTCAAAATGTTCAAAAAGTACTGATACACACACTGAAATAATTTAACCAAGTTGTATTTTGGAAAAAATAAAATAAAATAAAATCATTGGCACAATGGACTTTCTCTTGGGAGAAACATTCAAGTATTAACCCTTAGTGGTCTGAGCCTATTTTGGCCATTTTTCAGTACTTTTGATTTTGCCTTTATATACTATCTTAATATCTTTTTTTTTTTTTTTCAGCACAACTTCATTTATATCATCAGCCTATTTTTTTTTTTTTTTCATTTTAACCTACTATATCAACACAAAAGGCCCAAAAACACACAAAAAATATCTATATATATAAAATCTGATTTGAAAAATGTATATAATTTTTTGCATAAATAACACAAAGATGCTTAATGAACCTTTTCAAAGACTTTAAAAGTGAATATTGGTTCCAAATATTAGGTATATAAAATTAAAATTGTAATAAATTAAAACTACTCAAATATTTGACATAAAAACAGATCTTTACGTAGGCGTTTTCTCCAGAAAAGTGTGGTAATCAAACACGGTTATCATGATAATTAGAATTTAATCGGTAATACTAACTGTTGGCTATTTTACCGCGGTTTATCATTATACCTGCAATCATTACGTCCCTGGTTTATGTATATATTATTTACAGTGGGTTTTATTTTGTAATATGTACAGAAAGTGCCAATTGGGGTTTTTATACAGTGAGTGGATATGTACAGGGATACGATCTGTAAAAATATGTTTACAGGGTGGGGAAGCAAAATTTACAATGAACATTTAGTTGTTTTTTCTCAGCAGGCACGACGTCAATTGTTTTGAAACCAAACATATACTGATGTCATAATCATACCTAACACTATTATCCATACCTTTTCAGAAACTTTTGCCCATATGAGTAATCAGGAAAGCAAACGTCAAAGAGTGTGTGATTTGCTGAATGCACTCGTCACACCGAAGGAGATTTCAAAAATAGTTGGAGTGTCCATAAAGACTGTTTATAATGGAAAGAAGAGAATGACTATGAGCAAAACTATTACCAGAAAGTCTGGAAGTGGAGGAAGCAACAAAAAACGTACCAAAGCTTTTATTAAAGCTCTCAAATCCAAAATCCTAAAGGATCCAACCAAATCCATGAGAAAAATGGCAATTGAACTTGAGGTAGACAACAAGACCGTTAGAAATGCAGTAAAATATGATTTGAAGATTTAAATCCTCATGACTTTCAATAAACTAATTGGTCATACACTGTCTTTCAATCCCTGCTTCAAAATATTGTAAATTTTGCTTCCCCACCATGTATCTATATATATATATATATATATATATATATATATATATAAAATCTGATTTGAAAAATGTATATAATTTTTTGCATAAATAACACACAGATGCTTAATGAACCTTTTAAAAACCTTTAAAAGTGAATATTAGTTCCAAATATTAGGTATATAAAATTAAAATTGTAATAAATTAAAACTATACTCAAATATTTTACATAAAAGCAGATCTTTGCATAGGTGTTTTCTCCGGAAAAGTGCAGTAATCAAACACGGTTATCATGATAATTAGAATTTAAACAATAATACTAACCGTTGGCAATTTTACTGCAGTTCATCGTTACACCGGTAATCATTACGTCCCTGGTTTATGTATATATTATTTACAGTGGGTTTTATTTTGTAATATGTACAGACAGTGCCAGTTGGGGGTTTTATACAGTGAGTGGATATGTACAGGGATACAGTCTGTGAAAATATGTTTATGTATATATTACTGTAGTGCAAATAGAGTATTTGACATTGTGCAAATTAGTCAGTTTTATACAGAGTGCAAAATATAAGTTTGTGAGTTGGTGAATTGGAGTTAGGGGGATACTGACACTGGATGGCTCATAAAGTGTGAAGTGTTCATCAGAGTGCAGTTCATTATGTGTTGATAATGTCTTGTCTTGTCAGAAACTATCTGTTATGCTGCTTTTCTTGGCCAGGTCACTCTTGAAATAGAGATTTGTAGCTTCAATTATGCTTTTTTTTAATGTGGTTAAATAAAGGATACATATATCTTGAACATATGAAAAAAAAAAAAAAAAAGATACACAAGCCTGATGCTATTTCATGCTGCTATGGAGAAGCGAAGCTGTTTCTCCAAGATTCCGTATTGAGACAGATTAGTGGAGTAAAGACCCCGACTCTGACTCCAAAATGAGGCCAATGTGGAGGTGCATTAATACCACTGACAGACACTTAGGGTGGCTCCACCAGGCCCTGGCTCTCACAGAATCACATTGAATTTCTATGTGAAACACTAAGTAATTGTTTTTCCAGGACTCAATCCAGCCTTGTTCGTCTTATTTGGACCATCGAGTAGACTAACACTGAATTTTTCTGTAAAAACACTAAACACATTTATAACTCATTTATACTGGATGTGAAATAGTCACCCATGCTGCTATGTATATAACATATTTGTAATGGAAACTATACACATTCACCACTGCCCATACCATCGGAATAGTTTGGTTTTTTTTTAACCTTTTCTTATGAAGTTATTGTGACAATGTGATTTATTCTTGATAGGTAAAGTGTAACTGATTACTGATGTGTATAAATAGGAATACAAATTAAAAATAAAAACAAAATTATTCCAACTTAACAGGCAAAAGTGCATTTCTACTCTTAGCCATATTTTTTGTACCTAGTCATTTATACAATATAATTCATACTCCTATCCATGGGTGTCGTTAGACCTGGGCTTAAGCCCTGGATGTTCTGGCAGTGGTCCCAGATCTCAGAGCACACCATTTTTGTTTGTTTTCAAATAAGCATATGAGTAAATACATTTCCCTTTCATCATTGGTGCCTGCAGCCGCTCGTCCGTGTTTGTCGCACTACTTACAGAGAAAATGTAAAAAAAAAAAGCTTAATGTAGCTTAATGTCTGAAACCAGCGATATATCATCACCAAATTATGCATGGACATCTTTAATCATGTCCACTCTGACCTCTCCAAAAATCAAAAGGAAAACCCTAATATTATGGGTGCCATCTGCATTAAGCTTTTTCCTTTCCATTGGTGCACATTATGGAGAAAAAGCTTAATGTAGCTTAATGTCTGGCACCCATAATATCGGGGTGAAACTGGACATGATCAGAGATGTCCATGTATAATTTGGTGACGATCGACCGCTGTTGTCAGACGTTAAACTATGTTAAGCTTTTTCTCTATAATGTGCACCTATGGAGAGGAAAAGGCTTAACATGGACAGGCATAAAATTGGGGTTGTCGTTGGGATTTTTGCAAAGGTGAAAGTGGGCGTGACCAGAGACGTCCACACAAAGTTTGGTGATGACTGATCGCTGTTCTGAGGCATTAAGCTACATTAAGCTTTTTTTTTTTCGTTAAGCGTTTTAGAATGCCCCACCACAACCGCTTGATCTTCCTCTTCTTCGTCTTGCAGCTGTAGCTGTAGAAGTTCCAGCGTTGTGGGCATTGCCAACTTGAATGTGATGATCACTACACAGGACTTTCAGAGTACACAGCCACTGTTTATATACAGATCTAAATTAGAGCCAACCGATTAATCGGGCTGATTATAGCGTATCACCAATTAATCAACATCAGCCAATATGTTGCCGATATATTAACTTTTTTTGCTGCGCGGAGATTCTGTCACTTAATGCTCCTGTATGTGTGTGTGTGCTGCCCAGAGAATAAGAGGAACTTTAAAGCGAGTTAGTTTCACTTTCACTCCTGCTCGGACAATGATGCTATTACACACACACACACACCCACCGACAAGGATGGACTGCTTATCCCCCCTGCTCCGACCCCCCACCCCGGCAAAAATCATGGACTGCTACCGCGTGCTCTGACAAGGATGGCCCGCTAACCCCGCTAATAACATGTTTAGTGTAAATCAATCGGTAATTTTTAGACTGTAATTAATAGTTTTTTGTTTGTTTGTTTTTTTGGTGCAAAAACCAATTTAATGCAGGTTCCACATACAGAACAAATACATTTCAATTGGGTCAGACCAGTAAAATATTATCATAATAACCTATAAATAATGACAACTGCAGATTTTGTCTTTGTTTTAGTGTAAAATAAAGTAAAATTACATGGAAATGTTTACATTAACAAACTATCCATTCACAAAAAATATGAATAACCTGAACAAATACGAACACCCGAAATATCTTAACAAAAATAAATGCAATTTTACTAATATACTGCCTGTTACTAAATGTTGTGTGTATTTGTAATTGTAATATAAGTTGTAATGCACATATGTAAATGATAAACTGACAAACTAAGGTAGAATATTGTTGTTTTTTTTAACCATCTGTTTATTGGTTTTTGTTTTGTTTTTTTTGAAACAAAAAGGTTTTTTTGTATATTATCTTAATGAAGTCAGTAATAACTAGTATTAAAATGTTAAAATGTGAGAAAACATCCCATTAGCAGCTTTAAAAATGTTTTATTTCATCCCTTTCTGATATTGAGTTTTAAATACATTTTTTTGCTTCAAAATTTAAATGCACGGTGTAGCTGAGTGGACATTTTTGCAACTCCATGAAAAAAAAAAAAAAAAGCCTCAATCGCATTGTGTTTTTTTCAGGAGGAATAAAAACACTCAAAAAAAATGTTGGACTAAGGTTCACATAATTCATGCATGAAAGGGTTAAAGCTTCTTGTCTACTATAGAGCACAAAAATGCATTGCTGAGCCTCAGGAGGTTAAAATGTAGTCAACCTTTCAAGGATGTCAATCTATAGGTAATATCATTGGCTTGGGATTTTTATGGGAAAATAAATAGAAACTGGGTGAAAAACTGGAGAAACGTGTCAACGCAGGCTGCTCAACAGATTCCAGCATAAGCCACAACGTCTTAGAATGGCTGTGATACATTGTGTCCTGGCAGAAAAATATGTGCTACAGTGACATGCGCCCTGGGAGACAGTCAGGGATTGGACTACCCTGTCATGTGGTTGACAACTGACCCACGTCCCTCAAGTCCCCCGCCGGCGCTGCGATGACAATTTCACGGCATGAGTTTCCTCTCCTACCTGGCTCACAGAATTCCAACAAGTTGACAAATACCAAGACTGACCTCTGGAAATGTATGAAGCATCTGAGCGTTGCTGTTACAATTCTTCTTTTTTTCATGCACACAAGAAAATAATACTGTCTGTATGAACTTGAATCACACACATAACATGGCGGAGAATGTTCTGTAACACTTAAAATTGACAGTCATAAAGTTGTCAAGTAAACAACCCTTTTGAATATCGTTTTCTTTTTTTTTTTGATGTGAAAGCCTCAGTTGTGTAAAAAAAAAAATCAGACAAAAAGCGGAGTTCAGGGACTGTTGTGACAGGTTTGCTAATGCAAGTCCAAAAAACTCTTTCCTGAGGTGAATCTTGCTTTTTTCTTTTTTTCTGTTTTTTTTTTGTATGTCTCTTGACGGTAAAATAGTGATATTATGTGGAAATAACAGAAGTTCTGACCTTGATTATGCATAAAGTCTCTTTTCCTTCAGAAATATCCAAGAAAAAGCCAGTGCTGAAAATTGTTGAACATGATGTTAGGTGTTATTATATCTCTAAGAAATAAGGAAAGGTATTTCGTCATGTCTGAATGGTTGCGAAACAGCTTGAGGGGGAAAAAAAAAACAGCATCATATTGACATTACATGGTCTATGTTTCCACTGTCAGACTTAAACAGGGCTTAATTGGTCATACTTCAGAGGGACAATGATCCTAAGCCAAAGTTGCCTTAGAAGATTATAAGTTGTGTGCTCGCAATCCAGCAGACGTAATTGGGTGCTTAAAAAGTTAATAACTTTTGAATAAAAGTGCTCGTCAGCTTTTTAGCACATCACATGTAATCTGTGACCGGGACTCCAGAAGCTCGCATGCTAATGACGACTATAGGGATTTAATTAAATGATTTTCCTCCCCTTCCAGTATATTTGACTTCACTTTTCAAATACATTCCAACTTAATTTCTCAGACGGTTTGATTTGAATAATTCCTTCCCATAAATGACTATGAATTTAATTAAGATGCCCGTTTTGTCTTCCCAAATCAACAGATGCCCTAGCCTTAGTTCAAAATGTGTTTTGCCAACCAGAAACAGCTTTGTGGATCACAAATTTGTTGCTAAGGAGGTGTGTTGGCGCAGTCCATGAAATATAAATCCTTAACCTTTGGCATTACATTTTGTTCCTTAGAAATGAATACATAATTACATATTTTAGTACTTGGGACTTGGAAAATCCAATGTTTGTGAGTGTAAGATGCTGCCAAGAGAGTATTGCACATTCTGATGACAGACTGCCCTTTGGTTAAGTTTTAGTGGAGAATAATTGAGTAATGAAAACCCAAATCAGATTTCTAAAAAATGAAAAATGGATTTTTCCTCTGTGCGCACGGTGTTGTGGGACCTGTAAGCAAATATTGAGGCCATCCAAATGTATTTATAAGGTTCTTTTAACAAACAGGGTCATTGTAAAAAAAAAAAAAAAAAAAAAAAATACACACCAACAAAGCAGCTAAACACATGACTACAAATAGAAAAGGAGGGAGAAAAGCACTCATAATGTCAGAAGCCTGTGTGTTATTGTCTGTATAATGCTGGAACAACCCACAGAGGAGTACAAGATAAAGCACAATGTGTAAAGCTTCAGGATAGACACATACCCTGGGGGTGAAGGTAAAACAGAAAGCAGTACTAAATCGAGAGTGTTGTGTATGATTCTACTTCCTGCCCGCAGTGTCCAGCGAAAGCCTCCTCCCCAACAGGCATGTTAACACACACTTGATAGGCGTCCTTGTTACCTCCATAACAAAGCCATGAACTGACAAACACAAAACGCAGAACAAAGCTAATCCTGAACAAAACAGGCCAGTGCTTTGTTAGAATTCATCAGCCCGATAAACAGTAATAATCACAGTAATGATGTCTGTTCAAGGGCGCAGGGGAGCTAGGGAGGTGGATAAGGGGCATGTGCGGGGGGGGGGGGGGGGGGGGGGTATAGGGAGGAGATGGGTGTTGTTAATCTGAGAGGCTTGTGGAGTTTAAAACGGATAGGGATGGGTGCCATGGCTGCTCACACCGAGATAAGGCTGCCTCCCCGCCACTGGTTACCACAGCCTCCGTCCAGCCCAACAAGACTGGCCTAGTCGCTCCTTTCCTAGGCCAGGGATTTTGCCTGCATGTGATAAGATGCTCCTGAGCATTGCAAAATAGCACAGGTATTAGCCTGCCCTCATCTTCACAAAGGAATGCTGTGAATTGAGTGGACGAGGAGGATGAACCCAGACAGAAGCCAGCCACTATTCTGGGTGAACAGATAAGTGGTGCTCTGACAAGGGCTTCAGAGAATGGGAAGGACAACCAGTGGCACCCCTGCTGGGCCAGATGAAGACAAGCTCACCATGTGGTCTCATCGCCTATAGCCCATTTCCTGCCCGAGAAAGCACACAGATTACAGTTATGTGTTTATCTGGTGGCTTATGAATAGATTAAAAAAAATAATCGCAGTATTTATTCTTCAATTAGATATGCTATTTCTTTAAGCTATACATTAAGCAGATGCACAGATTTACGACGTGTTTCCTCAACACAACGCATTGCTGGTGCACAACAATAAGCTGCAAATTGGTGAGATGGCTTGTGTTTGTGTCTTCTGATATTGGATTATTATTCACAGCATTTGCTATTTCAATAATGCCTATCTGATGCTGATAGATTTAGAAAAACAAATAAAAGCTCTGCAGGACAACAATAAAGGTGACATGCATGCAGAGCCGAGACACAACCCAAAACCAGATAAATCAGTGTTTTTCAACCTTGGGGTCGGAACCCCACGTGGGGTCGCCTGGAAATCAAATGGGTCGGCTGAAATTTCTAGTAACTGATAAAAAAATAAAAAACAGACTAATAAAAAATATATGATGAGTTAAGAGAGACAATCCCAATCCATAAAAGACATGACAAACTGTGAAGCTCAAACTGCAGCACTGTGGTTCTGTTTATCTGTCAAATGTTCATTGTGGTCGGTTTCAGATGCTGCAGCTCTTTCATAATTCATAGTTTGAGTTCTTGTTTGTTCAGTATTAATTGTCAGCCTTGTAAATCCAAGCTGAACTGACTGAACATATCCTGACCAAAGAAAATCAAATTCTCACTTTGTGCAGTAATCTACACCTGGCTTTTCTGCCTCCATCCATAATATACTTTACAGGGTGGGGAAGCAAAATTTACAATATTTTGAGGCAGGGATTGAAAGACAGTGTATGACCAATTAGTTTATGGAAAGTCATGAGAATTTATTTGCCACAAGAACATGTACATAATAGAAAATGTTTTTATTCTATGTGTCCTCCTTCTTTCTCAATAACTGCCTTCACATGCTTCCTGAAACTTGCGCAAGTGTTCCTCAAATATTGGGGTGACAACTTCTCCCACTCTTCTTTAATAGCATCTTCCAGACTTTCTCGTAATAGTTTTGCTCATAGTCATTCTCTTCTTTCCATTATAAACAGTCTTTATGGACACTCCAACTATTTTTGAAATCTCCTTTGGTGTGACGAGTGCATTCAGCAAATCACACACTCTTTGACGTTTGCTTTCCTGATTACTCATATGGACAAAAGTTTCTGAAAAGGTATGGATAATAGTGTTAGGTATGATTATGACATCAATATATGTTTGGTTTCAAAACAACTGACGTAGTGTCTGCTGAGATAAAAACAACTAAATGTTCATTGTAAATTTTGATTCCCCACCCTGTATATAGCCTAAATATCGTCTAAAATTAACATTTATTTGTAATATAGAATAGCAAACTATTACATGATTGAAAACAAATGAATTTTAGCAAAAAAAAAAATTTCTCTGTTTTGAATGTCTGGGGTCACCAGAAATTTGTGATGTTAAAATGGGGTCATGAGCCAAAAAAGGTTGAGAACCACTGAGATAAATGTCATGGGTTGATGATGAAATGTATATGATTAAATAGATTTGATAATGGACCACCTATTTAAAAGCATGCAAAACGCAATAATAATCATTGTCTCTGGGTATTTGTTTCTGCTTTTCTTTTTTCTTTTTTTTAACACCTGGATTTTCCTAATCATCTTCTTGCAGATATGGAATCATATTGCTGCTAAGCTACAGAAGGAAGAAGATAAGTGTTGTATTATAGTAAAAAGATTAGTTCCATGGTGAGACATTTTCACACTAACAACATAACATGCAATCCTGTCATGTTTTGAGATGAAACATTTCATTGCATACTGTGACGACATATTGTCATTCCATTAAAGGCTTCATGGTACAATTTATATTATAATAGCGTGACACATTTGCATGTCATAAAAAACATTTTAAAAATCATGTTATAATGTGGAAATAATTCATTACCACACAAAAATACTCAGGTTTATATTAATCCAAAAGCCTTGGAGAGAATCATTCTTTAACACAGGATGTTTAAGTCATTTATTTGTAGTAATCAACCGCTGTGCGGACTTGAAAATCTTTTTTTCTTAATGAAAAACTGCACGAAGGTGACACGGTGGTGCAGCGGGTAGCACTGTTACCTCACAGAAAGAAGGTCCTGGGTTCGATTCCAACACCAGCTGATGGGGTGGACCTTTCTGTGTGGAGTTTGCACGTTCTCCCCGTGTTGGCGTGGGTACTCTATGGGTACTCCAGCTTCCTCCTACCATCCAAAGAAATACACTGATAGATTAATTCACAGGTGTCAAACACGCAGCCCGGGGGCCAAAACCGGCCCACCAGAGGGTCCAATCCAGCCTCTGGGATGAATTTGTGAAATGTATAAATTACACTGAAGATATCAGTAAAGGATGTTCAATCTAAAGTGGGTCAGAGCAGTAAAATACTATCATAATTACCTATAAATGATGAAAAAAAGCATTTTTTTTTCTTTTTGTTTTAGTGTCAGAAAAGTAAAATTACACAAAAATGTTTATATTTACAGACTGGCTTTTCACAAACAATATGAACAACCTGAAATGTCTTGAGAAGTATGCAGTATTTTAACAATATTCTGCCCATTATCAAATGTTTTGTAGATTCACTGCAATCTTTAAGTTTTGATGCACATGTACAAATGATAAACTGAGGTGTAATATTGTTAAAATTACACTTATTTTTCTTAAGAATTTTCAGGTTGTTCATATTCACATTACGTTCAAGTACGGTTCGTAGATGTAAACATTTTAATTACGCAATTTTACTTTTTTCACTCAAAAACATAGAGAAAACTTTGGAGTTGATATTATTTCTAAGTTCTTATCCTATTATTTACATTATTTTTCTGGTCCGGCCCACTTAATTTCATATTAGGCTGTATGTGGCCCCTGAACTAAAATGAGTTTGACACCCCTGGGTTAATTGGTTAATCTAATTGCCCATAGGTGTGATCATGAGAGTGACTGGTTGTTCGTCTCTGTGTCAGTGAACTGGCGATACGTCCAGGGTGTACTCCGCCTTCGCCCAACGGCAGCTGAGATACGCTCCAGCACTCCTGCGACCTTCTGGAGGACAAGCAGTTCACAAGAACAATGAATAAAAAAACTGCCTCCTCACAGCATGATGGTCCTGGGTTCTATCTCTGCCAGATTGTGTGTCGAGGCCTTTCTGTGTGGTGTTTGTACGTTCTCCCGGTGTCTGCACGGATAACACTCAAGTACTTCAAATTTCATCATGCTGACCAAAACCATGCACCTTAACCGTTTTTAACTGTAGATCCCCTTCTCTGTGGTGTTTGCTGGTTGGCCGGGTCTTGGGATCCTCTTTGTTGGCTCCTGGTCCTCGGAGGGGGTGCGGCTTCGGTTGCATGGCTGTGTTCATCACTGAGTGCACCTCAGTCTCTTTGCCTTATTCTCTTTCCTTTACACTGATGCAGTCACTCTGTCGCAGGAGATTAATGGGAACTGATGTTGTGTGGATTGGTTGCTGGTATTATTTGGGGCTGTCGTTTGTGATATTTACCTCTGCCAAGGAGGTAATGTTTTTGCCGGCGTTGGTTTGTCTGCCTGTGTGCAAGATAACTCAAAAAGTTAAGGACGGATTTGGATGAAAATTTCAGGAAATCTTGATACTGGCACAAGGAACGGATGATTAAATTTTGGTGGTGATCGGGGGTGGGGGGGCCACAGGGGCCCATTAATCTGCCTTGGCAAAGGTCTGCGCTCTCCGAGTGCTTTTCTAGTCTGTTCATGTTCTTCTTTTCTTATATTCCTCATTTAATAGGTCTTATTTATTGTAAATTTCTTTTTTCTCTTCATCTTTCTGCCCAGTTTACTCAGTTCTGGTTCTAGTTATTATTACCATTATAATACCACTGCATTGTTTTAGATAAATATAAACTTCCTAATTTTAATAATTTTGTGAATTTTAAAAATGCATGCCTGATATTTAAAGTCTTGCATGGACTCGTCCCTCCTCCCTTGACAGATTTTATCAAATTTCGCTCTGTCAGTGGTAGGAATGGGAATCGAGAACCGGTTCTTTTTGAGAACCAGATCCCAGTAGCTCAATTCCTTGGAATCGTTTGCCTGCCTGCTTAACGATTCTGCTTATTGATTCCGCCTTTGTTGCGCATGCGCGATGACGTCACTCGTATGCTGGATTGTTTTGATCAGAACATAGCCAACATGGCGTTGAGGCAGAAAAAAGACCACACCAGGTCCACTTGTAACACTTGCAAAGCTACCATTTCTTCAAATGGTGGAAAACCTCCAATATGTTCAAACTTTTGTCCACAGCAAGTGATTCATTTACAGGAATGTCACGTATTTGATACGCTACTTAACGGTGCTTGTGAATGTAGTGGCAGGGTGAACACCAGGCCATCATCCAGGCCCGGTTCCGGTGCAGGCAACAAACGTCGTACCCCATCAAATACAAGTTTCCGAAGGTAGGGGAAAGGAAATGAGGTGTACAACAATGGGAGACAGGCCGAGTCGAACTGTTCCACGCAATGGAAATGTGGCAATAGAGGAATTAGCAAAGTGTCTTTAGTTTCACTTTCACTGTGCCCCGCCCCCCCCCCGGAACCGGGCATCATTTTGTTATTATTTACACTGTATACTTTATACTGCATGTTATATTTTCTGTGCAGAGATGGAAATATAAAAGACAGTTAATGCAAACACACCCATTTGTACTCTTTTATTCCCTGACCCAATGAGAATCGATGACAATCGATAAGGAATCAGATTGATAAGCAAAATCGATAATGGAATCGGAATCGTTAAATCCTTATCGATTCCCATCCCTACCTGTGACCATCAGTAGATTGTCCTCACTGTGTTGTTCTGTGTGTTTTTATGATGTTTTGCCTTTTTGACAAACTGTCTTGTCACCTGCCTAGGGACTACAGATGGAAATTAGCACTGTTGCTACAATCTGGCATATTTACAGCTGCAATTGTTGTGGATGTTCATTAATGTACACTTTCCCAAATTAATCAAATAAATAAATAAACAACACCATGGTTGTTTTTGTTGGTATTGTTGGTATTTTCTTGTGAGGGTCTTCACCACCGTCTTCCTTTTTCTCCCCCGTCACTCTTTCCTTCTCCTCCCCTATGTTCCTCCATGTCAGGTCCAGCATCAAAATGTGGTTCAACAAAACTGATAATAAAGACAGCAGAATATCAAGGGGAGCCTCATATACTTCATGAAGCTTCCCTTGGCAAAGCAAATTTGTTCAGCACCAAAAGGCAGCCAGACTACCGTTCTGCTTTTACAATGCTGGACAAGACAAGTTAAGAATTACAAAAACTGGTTTAACTGGTCGATCTAACTCGCCTGTAGATGTCAATGGTTGTTCATCTGTATATGTCAGTTCTGTGATGAACTGTCGACACATCCAGCAGAAAACGAACACACACCTCTAGTTGAAGCCGTCCTCGTTAAGTGGATGTGTCATGTGACAACCCTTTTGCTGAGGCAGAAGTTCTGCAGCGAGCCTCGCGGAAGACACTTTGGAAACACTGCACAGCCTCCTTGTGCAGTGTCTGAGGAACTGCACAGGGAGGCTGCTGAGGCGACGTTGAGGCTAATGCAGCCTTCATGTCATGTCCCTTGAACCATAACTACTCGCAGCTAAGTGTGAAAAAGCTGAGCCGCATGTAATACCTATCTTTATTAAGTAGGGCAATAAGCCTAAGGTAAAATAACCCCCATTATCACTAATGAAACTGAATATGAGACTTACAGACGGACGACAGATTAGAGGTATAATATCAGCTGCTTATGATGTTTAATCTTATTGTCTTACCACACAAAAGTATCATGCTGGAACATTAGAATATCTACTTATAATGTGAGAAATATGGTTGTATAACACTAAATTTTTCACATTACAACCTGATACTAATTTGGTTTTCTTCATTGCAGCAGTATGATTAATAGGCTGCTACATGATCAGATTACTGTTCCTCGTTTGTTTCAAAGCTGGTTTGGCTCAGTTGCACATCTTTCTTCGCATCAGTCAAGATTTAGCATTTGGATTGATCTCTGAAAATTTTTCCAATAAAGTAGGTTAGCTCAGTTTTAATCGCTTTTCTGTCTTTATTTTCTTCTAACTTGATTTCTGTTTATTTAATCACGATACTTAAAGTCTTCAAAGAGACTCCTTGCCAATTAGGAGCCACTAAAAACAGAAAAAAAAAAAGTTAATATCAATTTTGCCTTGAAAATATCTGCCATATTGTAAGCTCATGAATACGCTTTGATTATGTATTCTATATTAATCAGTATTTCGGGATTTGTGAAAATTTCTCTGTCAGTTCCTGCACTACTGGTAGCTTTTGAATTAAAACAACTGAACAGATGTCCTAATTTACTCTACAGTTAGTCCAGGCAGGGTTTAATTACAATGCACATGGTAGCACAAGTGAACCTGCCTGATTGAAGTAAACAGTGTGTGATTGTCAGCACATTTTTTTTCCCCCTTAGAAGTAACTTTGTCTGTAATTAAGCAGTGCTGAATTCATGTTTGGAAGATCTACTTTAAGGACGTATCAGCACTCGTGTGTATTGTATTTTGTCTCTAAACAATAAGATCCTTCTCCTTAACATAGACAACATATGCCACATTTTCTGAAATGCCACATTCCGCATCATATAATTCTCATGACAAACCCTCATTTTCTGCAACTTGCTGTATATTGATTTGTCAAAAATAAAACTTCTCATGTGAGTATATTTCACAGTTGTTTTATTTACTTTGAAATTCCAGAGGATGCACTGGTTTTTGATTTTTTTGTTTTTTTTTACTTCACAATCTTAAATTGTGCAAAAAGACAGTTACAGCCCACTAAGTAAGCCACAACACAACCGTGGACACTTTTTCAGACACTATTCTGAGAAGAGTGTTCCATTTAAGGATGTGCTTTCAGGGCGACCACTCTCATGTGTCACTGTCAACTACAGACCTGACAGACGACGAGAACAACTCACTGCACCAGTGGAGGAGGGACAAAAAAAAAAAAAAAATGCTGCTGGTAAAGCAAAGTGGACCACCATTAAGGTTAGGTACCGGTAATTACCCCCCTCCATTTAGAAACATATGCCTGTGTAGGTCAAGTCTTTCAGGCCGTGTATCTATGGCTGCCTCTGGAAGTTTACTTCTAGTCATGCACTTACTGTGGACATGAACGTCAAGGCAATATAGGCTTTTAGTAATTTCTTTGAACTGTTATTTTTCCAGGGCAAAATGGCTGTATGACATACAGCTATAATAGTAAAAATAAATAAAAAAACAGTATAGGTTTAAAATCATACACACAGTACAAAAGTGGCATAGGTGAGAACCTCTACTCATAGTATAACAAGCTTCAGCCTACACCACATACATGCCCTGCTTCAACTCTGCCTAAGCATCACCTATTTTAAGTACACTGTGGGTTTTTCTTCAAGTACACCGTGGGTTTCTTTAGAAAAAAGTACGACTCCATGGTCACTTTGACGACATTGAGGCACATGTCCAAGGCAAGATCATTTTAGCTGTTTGAAGTTTAAAAAAGACTGTTAAAAAATAAACCAGACATTCGCACATTTCCTGAACGAAGTGTAGTGCCTACTGAAGGTGAATACTATTCTACATTGCATTTGTATGTACAAGTTATTCATCACAAAAACATTTGCTATAACAGGAAAGACAAAAAATATGGATCAGCTGAATTATTGACACTTTTTCAACACCTACTGTATATTTACTAATCACATAAAACTAATTGAAGAATTTGTAATTTGCATGAAATATTTTGAACAGGTTAATGTAATGAGTTAAATTTCCACCAACTACAAAAAAACAAAACAAGAAAATCACTCAGAGAGCGCAGACCTCCGCCAAGACAGATCTGTCGTCCCCCCCAATCACCACCAAAATTTATCAGTATCAACATTTCCTGAAAAGTTCATGAAAATCCATCCATAAGTTTTTGAGTTATCCTGCTAACAAACAAACATGCAAACACACAAAGCAAAGCCATCACAATACCTCCTGGCAGAGGTAACAAAACTCATGGACAGCAGTCACAAACTGGGAAAGCAACAAAACAAACTGCTTAAAAATAAACACGAAAAAGGGTAAAAACAAGAAAGGGCCCATTTATGGGTTTTAAAAGGTGACTGTAAATACAATTTGCCATCACCCACTGAGTCTATCACAGAGACTGATAAAACAAAAAGATGGGCCTTAAACAGTATTTAAAATGGGAGTCAGTGGTCAGGATGGGGGGTGGAGAAAACTGAGGTGGGAGGGGCAATCTCCTTTGAAAGGCCTCAACTGACTAATTACAGACAGGTGAGGAGAAACATGGCAGGTGCACCTGATAACCACTAACGACCTGTGGACAAGATCCAACCAAGAACAAGAAAGAAGACAAAATTAAAATTATGAAGATGTGGCCAGATCAGTGGAACAAAGAAAAGAAAGGAAGAGAACTTTTCTTGATCAGACCATACGCTGGTTTGTGGCACTGGGGTGGTGGGTGTAGAAAAGAAGAGACAATATTTACAAGAGTCAGATTAGGACGCACTGGATTAAAAAAGCCACTTCTTAATAGGAAAACATGAGACAGGAAAATGTGACAACTGTAATGTTTCAGTAGAACATGTTCTTATGAACTGCATAAAATATAAAAAGGAAAGAAGCAATATGAAGAGGAAAACAGAGGACATGAGAGAATCATTCAGCATAAAAGATATTCTAGGCAAATCTTCAGAATATAAAGTAATTAAATATCTTTTTGAGTATTTGAAAGTTACTAAGATCAGTAACAGAATATAAGGAAATGTATTTATTTATTTCCCCCCCATATATAAAACAATGTAATTTGTATTATTATTTGCCTGTAAGCCATAGAAGATCATTCACATCCGGAGAGTGGTCAAAATGCACTAATAAAGTTTGCAACCGCCGTTAAAAAAGCACAAGAAGAACTGTGGTGTCTGTGTCTGGAACAAAAAATAAATAAATGGGTGCTTCCATGAAACTGATCCCTAAAAACAGGACATGGGGGCTAAAAATTCAAACCATTTGTAGACTAATGTTATGAAGCAAGTTTGGAAGCACTTTGGGTCTATTTTAAAAATAAATACTTACTGAGATAAAAGACAAACAATTTTTCAGATACAACACATTTTTATATTATTTTACATTTTATTTAATACAAAAATCTGTATGCAACACGTTCAAAAGGACATGAAAATTACACGCTACTATTTGTTTGAGTACCTCTATTCTCTCACAGGTACGTTTTGGGAATTTAACTAATTATGCAAGATGGAGTGTTTCACAAAAATGACCGCTGTTGCAAAATCATTTGCGATTCATGTGTTTAACTGGGCAGGTTCTGCATGTAACACAAGTGGACACGATGGGTTACATACAAAACCTGGAATGAGACTGAGATTCATGAAAAACCTGCATGTCTGGATTAGAAAAACCACTAGGAACAACGAATTTAACACAGTGTATTTATTTATAGCAGTATATAAAATGCACTGACACCGAGGTAGTTTTTCATGTCCCAATTTTGGTCCTATTTTTGATCAAAATGCTTGACAAAAAATCCATTAATTTTGGGATGGCTCAGAGCAAGAGTAAAATTTTTTTGCATTTATCTGAGGTCATCATTAGGTACATCCTGGGGGGATATATGTCTAAATTTCTCTTTTGTTATTGGGTCTAAAAAGCTGGAGAAGTGCCAGGTACCAAAATGTACCCAGTTTCATAGAAGCACATACATTTTACAGAGAAGGTGACCTGCAGCACCACTTATGAGCCATCTACAATGCCATCCCGACTCCTCGCCCCATCCACTATTGCTCTGGAAAACAGGTAAAAGACCTGTTATTGTTTGGGCAGTAGTTTGGGCAGCTCTGAGTCCAGGACATAGCTACAGCACTTTTGCAAAATAATGTCGAGAGGGGAATGTTTGGTCCAGCATGTGCATACAAGGAAGCACATTGTGGTATTAAAATGACTAAATCCTCACAAAAGGAAATGGCACATAAAAAGAAATGTCTTTGTCAAAACTTGGCATTTCCAGCGTGTTGTTGCAGTTCAGAGCACCTGTCACATAGTGAGGGGGACTTTCAACATGAATAGTCACCGTTCTTCATGCAGAGCATTTCTTGGGGAAGGGCCTTCTGAATTATCGTGTGGCGATAAAACCCGCAGGTGACCTTAACAGGAGGGGCAGAGGTGAGCAATTTTTTACAGTGGTGACCAGCATGGGCATTGTTAGGATTTCAAAACATCCAGGGCTTAAAAAATTACTTTGCGACTGGGGTGGGGTGGGGTGGGGGTCTTCGTAAGTACCACAACATACCTTACTTTGTAACACGGGGGGAGGGGCGTTTAAGCCCAGAATGCCCAGGTCTAATGACGTCCATGGTGACCAGGTGTAGAATATTAGTGAATATAGGGCATCCTTTGTGGAAAATTGCTGCAGGACAAAAAAGCCTCTTTTTGTCAAGACAAGAAATACACAGTGAGGGTTGAGTGGAATCAAAAAATCTATACAAGTTATGCAATATGTTTTTAAAATTGGAAATGCTCATAGATTCTGCCCGACAAATAGTAAGTAAAGGGATGCAATTCTAGTTGTATGATTATGTATGGATCTCTCTAACAACTTTATCTATATTGGTTGTGTGTCTGCTGTAGGTCTCAACAACCCAACAGAAGTTAAGTACCTGAACACATCACCAGTCTTACGCTGCCTCTCCACTGTCTATCAGCACCAATAAGTCACCTTTAAGCATGGCTTGGCTCAGTTTGGCACGGAGCATATTGCATTTGTATTGCAGCATTAACTATCGTGATGTCATCTTTAGTGCAACTGCAGGTATAAACATCACAATTAAGGTGGAGGATGAAACCCTATGCAGTAATACAATATTACAGGGTGCTTGCTCTTTATCCAAATAAAAATTCCAGACTTTTTCAAAACTATTTTTCCCCCCAGGACCTTGACTTTATCAACTTTTATACCTGCATGCCTACTTTTTTGATTGAGATTGTACCTGTTGCCTGTAGTTGACAAGTTCGTCTTAAAGCAGCATATGACTTTTATCACAATTTTTTTTTTTAGATTTGTGTAACTCTTTCACCAACAGCTTGTAAAATAGAGAAACCCTACTTAACACTAAGGGAAGCTTTAAGGCTTTTTAAACTCAAATATGTTGTCGTATGGTGAAAGAGATATCTCATTGTAAATCAACTGTCTAGAATAAATTATGACTCTCACTCTGACAATTATTTAGAGGCTGATGGGAATACTTCTGGTATTCTTAACCCTTAATGTAATATAAACAAAAATATATTAGGCTAACTGCTTTATGAATTCCACAGCAGGCAATAACACACAACTACAGATGCACCGATACCAATACCAATATAGGGTCTGATACTCAGAATGTGTACTTGTACTCGTACTTGTAAAAGTACTCCGATACAACCGCACCAATACCACTTACAGCAGCGTGACATTCGCAGTTAAGTGCAGCAGGTACGTGGCGGAGGATTAATGTCAGCAGTGTGGAGATTTTTCAAAATAAACAACAGTAACAAAAGTAACGCTGACTGAGAGTAACGTTAAAGACACAGATACAGATGCAGCTTTCTGTCCGTCCTCTGCATACAATTCCATCCATTTTCCAGGTGCTCACGGATGCGTACCCAGATGGAGAATACCACCGAGAACCATGGAGGTAGTGGATCTGTTCAAAGAGCGACTGTGTGAGTTAGAGAAAAACTACTGACATATTTATGACAACTACCCTCATCAACATCAATATCAACATTAGTATGCACATTAGTGTAACATCTGTTGTTTCCATGTTTATTATAACTGACTTTCTTCTTTTTCGCAAACAACTTTACTCTTCTTCGTGGTATTCGGCCAATATGGTTAATTCAGAGCGGCGCCCTCTGGTGGATTGTTTGCAAAATGCTCATTCCAACGCATTTAATGTCAGTAGCAGCACTTTGTTCCAGTCAGACTAATGATGACAGTAAAGCACATTCTCAAAAGTAACTAAGAACTGTAATGGTATTAACTACTAATATCGGTACTCGGTATTGGCAAGTACCCAAATGTAAGTACTTGTACTTGGTCTGGGAAAAAAGTGGTATCGGTGCATCACAACACATAACCAGTGTCTCAGCTTTGTTTGGATTTGTATGAACAAAATGGGAATTCACATAAATGAAAACACTTCAGTGTGAAAAATAAAAAATAAATAAATGACCCAGTATTTAAGTTGATCTTTAGTTTATGTAACCTGAGTGCACTCTATGTTTTAAACTGTTTTAACAAACTTGCATTAGAACCGTTGGTGCGCTTTAAAGTTGGAGCTCATGAAGCACAGGTTAACAGTGTTGTGCCAAATTCTACTCCCTGCTGAAAACTGCTCCCCCTTCCTAAATGTGCACCAAATTCACCCTGTCACAACTTTTTCTCCTTTCTGACTGTATGGTATGAAATTAATTGTGAATTATTCAACCTCTTAACACCATCATAGCTGTGTAGCAATTAAGTAATGAATAACATTGTAAGATATTGCAGTTATGTTTTTTTTTAATCTGGTTGATATTAAAGAATGTGCAAACTGTAAGGTATATAAAACTTTCTAAAGTTAAATCTTAGATACACAACACACAAAATATATAACAATAAGAGCAGATACTGCTGAAAACTACATCACCTGTGGTTGGGGATGCAGTTTTAGGCACGGAGCAGAATTCGGCATCAGATATTACCGAAAACTGCATCCCCCATTACAATAAGCTTGCAAAGCTACAGGAGTGAAATGACTTTAGCAGCTCACATTTGAAGTTATTCTGGTGTGACAGGGTGAATTTGGTGCACTTTGTCCCATTCATGACTAGGGATGTAACGATATGAAAATTTCATATCACGGTTATTGTGACCAAAATTATCACGGTTATCATTATTATCGTAATATTGTAGAAGTTGTGCTCAAAATGTTCAAAAAGTACTTAAATACACACAGTGAAATAATTTAACCAAGTTGTATTTAAAAAAAAAAAATAAAATAATTGGTACAATCTACTTTCTGTTGGCAAAAACATTTTAATATGAACCCTTAGTGGTCTGAGCCTATTTTGGCTGTTTTTCAGTACTTTTGATTTTTCCTTTATATACTATATAAAGAAATGTTTACTATACCCATGTTTGGTATCTTTTTTTCTATCTCATCTGCCAATTGTTTTTTTTCACTTTAACCTACTATATCAACATAAAAGGCCAGAAAATACCAAAAAAAATATAAAATCCGATATGAAAAATTTATATAATTCATTGCATAAATAACACAAAGATGCCTAACAAACCTTTTCAAAGACTTTAAAAGTGAATATTGGTTCCAAATATTAGGTATATAAAATCAAAATTGTAATAAATCAAAACTATATTCAAATATTTGACAAAACAGCATATCTTTACATAGGGTTTTTTTTTTTTTTCACCCTAAAAGTGCGGTAATCAAACACGGTTATCATAATAATTAGAATTTAAACCAGGGGTGTCAAACTCATTTCAGTTCAGGGGCCACATACAGCCTAATATGATCTAAAGTGGGCTGGACCAGTAAAATAATATAAATAAAAGGATAAGAACTTATAAATAATGTCAACTCCAAAGTTTTTTTTCTCTGTTTTTGAGTGAAAAAAGTCAAATTCCGTAATGAAAATGTATACATCTACAAACCGTACTTGAGCATAACATGAACAAATAGGAACAACCTGAAAATTTTTCAGAAAAATCAATGCAATTTTAACAATATTACACCTTAGTTTATCATTTATACATATGCATCACAACGTACAGATCACAGTGGATCTACAAATATACAAAACATTTAGTAAGAGGCAGAGTACTGGTACAATTACACATTCTTCTCTTAAGAAATTTCAGGTTATTCACATTTTTTGTAAAACGCTAGTCTGTAAATGTAAACATTTTTGTGTAATTTTACTTTTTTTTTTTACACTAAAGCAGAGATTTAAAAAATTGTAGTTTTTTATTATTTATAGATTATCATAATAGTATTTTACTGGTTCCGACCCACTTGAAATTGAATTGACCTAAAATGATTTTAACATCCTTGATTGTTAATATCGTCAGTGTAATTTCTGCATTTCACAAATTCATCCCAGGGGCCAGATTGGTGCACAGACAAATGCCCACAAGACAAATGCCCACAACCTTAATGAAAAAAGAGACAAATGCCCACAATTTGTAGTATGGCATTATTCCAATGGGGGAACTATATGAAGCATGCAAATATTGCAGATATTTTAAGTACATATGTACTGCAGATATCTACATATGTAATCAGTCTTCAGTTGTTAAGCAACAATAGTCCAAATAGTTATGTCACTGTAACATTATTGATACGGGATCTGAATTAAGCCTTTATTAGATAATAAGCCCTGCGATGAACTGGCAAAATGTCCAGGGTGTACCCCGCCTTCGCCCATAAGTAGCTGGGATAGGCTCCAAGTGACCCCCATGACCCTAGTGAGGATAAATCGGGTTCAGATAATGAATGAATGAATAGATAATAAATCAAAGACAAAATTGTTTGTAAGATTTTGTTTTTCAGACATTCTTTTAAGAAACCTCTAAGAATTATGTAAATACTGAGATCAATCACCCATCACATTTGAAAAACTTGTTTAGTGTTTTATTAGTATTGATTAATTAAAATTAAAGTAACAATGTATGTTGCTTAACAACTGAATACTGATTACATATGTAGATATCTGCGGTACATATGTACTTAAAATATCTGCAATATTTGCAAGCTTCATATAGTTCCCCCATTGGAATAATGCCATACTACAAATTGTGGGCACTTGTCTCTTTTTTCATTAAAGTTGTAGGCATTTGTCTTGTGGGCATTTGTCTTGTGGGCAGTTGTCTTGTGGGCAGTTGTCTTGTGGGCAGTTGTCTTGTGGGCAGTTGTCATGGAATCGCCAGATTGGACCCTTTGGCGGGCCGGATTTGGCCCCGGGGCCGCATGTTTGATATCTCTGATTTAAACGGTAATACTAACCGTTTGCAATTTTACCGCGGTTTATTGTAATACTGGTAATCATTACATCCCAATTCATGACCGATTTAGGAAGGGGGAGCTGTGTTCGGCAGCTGCTGCGTGATGCAGTTTTCGGCAGGGAGTAGAATTGGACACAACACCAACAGTACCTCCATGTGGGGAATGAACACAAACTTCCTCCGGTGTTTTCCTGGTGCGAAGCAGCACAACAGCAATGAGAAGCAGGAGCCACGGCCTCACCATCCACAGGAAAAAAGTCCGTCCTCTGCCCTGGACACGACCCACGACGTCCACTGAAGCTCCTCAGGTCCACCGGCCTCCTCTGACATCTGTACCGGGGAAGGAATGAGAGTAATGCGCGTGACGGCCTCTTCCGTAATGGCGGCGGCTAAGCTAACTCAGCTAGCTCAACTTGGAAAAAGGAAAAACGCCCGCTCTACCGGCGGAAAACAGTCCAAACTGAGTCACTCGAGAGTGTGGCAAGCAGCAAACAGTTCACAGTCCAACAGAAACAGAAAATACACTATAACACAGGCTAATCTGTCTCCGCTCTCACAGGTGTCTGCCTCTACTCACCGCCATTGTCCTCCTTCTTCTTCCGGTCACACACAGGTGACCCGGAAATGACGACTATGGGGTCATTAACTCTCAAATAAGAATTCGTGTTTCTAATTATATTTTTGGCAAAATACCACATTCACAAATCCAAATTCTCAAATCTCAAACCTTGTTTTTAATTTTTAAAATTGAGTTTACCCAGTATATTTCAAATATTCAGTACTCTAAAAATAGATTCATTCATTCATGCATTCACACAAAGGTCTGGAAAACAGTGTTTCAACATTCCATACTTTTTAAGACTTTCAAGTCCTTGTTGGGCCGCATTCTGTAATAAATTCCCATTACGTAATAAAAATTCAAAATGGAATAAGAATGTCACGTCATCTTGTAATAAAGCCGCATTATGTAATAAACTGACGCATTTTGTAATAAACTACGTCGACGCATTATATAGTAAATTTTTTGCATTATGTCGTAGGTTATTACAATTTGAGAAATTTATTACAAAATGCACTTGACACATTTTTATTTAAAAAAAAAAAAAGTAATAACACGGTTCATTATGTAATAACAATCCAAATTAATATAATTTCAGAGCAATTTAGAAGAAATTAGTCACAGGAGCTACAGCTAATGTAATCAGAACTTTAACCACACAGTTTAAAGAATAATTTAGCACATTACATTTTCCTGAAAATAAAAAATGTGTCAAGTGCATTTTGTAATAAATTTCTTAAATTGTAATAACTTACTACATAATGCGAAAAAATTTACTACATAATGCACTGAGGTAGTTTATTACAAAATGGGTCAGTTTATTACATAATGGGACTTTATTACAAGATGACATGACATTCTTATTACATTTTGAACTTTTATTACATAATAATATTTTAATACATAATAATTGGAATTTATTACATAATGTGGCTCAACAGACCTTCACAAGAATCCTGTATTATTTTCCAAAATTAAAGGTTATATTTCATAGGAGAATACAGTTGTTGAGTCAACATTATTATTATTATTACTATAGCACTATATAAGATAATATAGAATATTAAATGTATTTATATTGTATATGATTATGTGTTTTTGGTTTGTGTTTATTTTTTAGTTTAGTTTTTTTTTTAATATCTGGTATGATAATTTGTAAATGGGTATTATTATATTTGTGTATATAGGAATGAGGATATATTATATTTTTGTTTTGTTGTTGTTGTTGTTGTTGTTGTTATTATATTGATATTAATGCCAAATAATAATAGCTACTATTTATATAGAGATCATAAGGAATAGAAATTGGGGGTAGGAGTATGTAAGTTTTTACTTCTTCCTACTCCATTTCAAGCATGTTTTATTTATTTTTATTTTATTTCTTTTCTCTTTTGTTCACTTATCAACCTTTTATGTATCATTACTAATATTTCGTTGGTTGGTTTTCTTTTTATTTCACTGTCTACATGATCAAAATGAAGATTTCAAATCAAATCAGCTTGAATATTTGCTTGGTCCTGTGTCAGGACATGATACAATACTTAAATACTGACAGAGCAATGATTCTGGCTCAACCATCCTGTGATTTTACATCATGATTAGTATCTTTTCAGCTCGCTTAGAACTTTGACAAAGTTGATACTAGAGTGGAAATACCAAAAACAACCTGGGCCCAGTCAAGGTGAGTGGAGCTGATAGTGGAGCAGTGGAAAAAGAGCATTAGAGCTGGGAAGTCTCCTGGGTGACAGCTGAAATGTGTTCAAGAACCAAAAGAAGTTCAGTCGCCTTCTAATAAAGCATTTAGGAACCTGTGGAGACATGAAAAGTCAGTGCATTTACTGTTACCACCCTTTGATATCGCCAAATACCACCTGTCATGTAATTGCACCATAAACTTGAGGGTGGAAACTGTTCAAACACTTAAGTCAAGTTGTGGTTAAAGTTTGTTCTTTTTTCCTTCCATTACAACAGACCTCCTTTTCTTTCACGTTTTTACACCACAGTGATTATTTAGCATATCTTACTTTTCTTTTCTTATCTGAAGTGGAAAGTAAAAAGAAAAAAAAAAAAGTTCCTTTGGTTAAATGGAATGTTTGGGCATTTTAATAATGAGAAATATTTTGGGGAATCAAAGGGCGGAAATGTGGTTGTTTATTTACAATAATGTGAATCTTAAATCTTCCCATTTAAAGACCATTCAGGTTGTTTTTTTTATTTGGAGAAATTAGTTGAGATAGTGCAGTCTATTAAAATTATTCCACTGATACAGAAAGCCTACAGCAACCTAGCAAATAAACAAAAGGCTTTTCAGGAAAATGTTCTCCTCAAATGACTGCAGTGCAGAACAAATGAAGACATATTATATATCAATGTTTGGCATAAAAATGAAAACAATTATTAGTTAATTTTTTTGCCTATTTAACTCCGTGCATATCATTGTGATTTGCTCATTTATCTGTGCAACATATGATGATAACAAACAATCTGAATGGTAGTTGGAATAAATACATTTGGTAAATACGTATTTGTATGAGTTAAAACAGAATTTCCTTTTAGGATAAATAAAGTTTTGACTGTTTGATAGATTGATGAACTGATTGGACTATCATTTATTGTAGTTTTAGTGTTAGTGTAGTTTCTATTTTGAGCACACAGAATCATCAGATAATAAAGAACCACATAACATGGTCAAACAACATTTTTTGGCGCTCAAAAAGGAGTGGGAAGAAGTTTAACTTATACACTGTAAAAAAAAATCTGTAATTTAACAGAATTTTCACGGTTTATTTTACAAATTTTTCCTGTATTTTAAGATACAGGAAAATATCAATGAAATGAGAAAAATAGACTGTGATTTCACATGTCAAATGTAAAATAACATGAAAAAACTGTAACTGTGAATAACCATAAAAATTCCATTTTTTTAACAGATTTTTTTTTTCACAGAAAAATACAGTTAAAATACATTTGCAAATGCGTCGTAATTTCACAAATATTTCTTTTCTATTATGAGATTAAACTGTCAATTTAAAGTTTAATACTGTAGAAAAAAATAACAAATTGAGAAAAAAATAACTGACAATTAACCGTAAAAGAAGTATTTGTTCTGTAAGTTTAACAAGACTTGTTTGTTAATTGACAAATATCTTGTGTAATTACAGGAGGTTTCACCACAAAAATGTTGAATAAATGTATTTTTGTGAATGTATAACATGTATAAGGACTGATAAACTGTCCAAATACAGTTTTTATCAGTGGATTGGACAACTTAGTCTCATTGAAAATTATTTATACATGTATATTTATAGGTAATTTGATTGTTTTGATACATGTAAATATTCTTTATTAAACATTAAAAAGTAAAAAAAAAAAAAAAGCAAAATCTCATGTAAAGTTAGGGCAAAAAACTATATTTTAATTATGGAAAATTACCGTATTCTTATGAGATGGTTATTTTCTGTTATTTAACAGGATTTTTTCAGCACCTCTTCTGCAGGAATAATACCGTTTTGTTTTTGTTTTTTGGGGGGTTTTTTTACAGTGTAGCAGTGGTTCCCAACCTTTTCTGGCTCATGACCACATTTTAACATCTCAAATTTCTGGTGACCCCAGACATTCAAAACTGAGACATTTTTCTGTTGGAGATGTCTTAGCCAGGCAGGTGAAGAAATCTTTCCATTCTCTGTTTGGTCCTCTCAGATGTTACATCCTGCATTTTATTTGAACTTGATTTTTATTAGGAAAATGTGTGGTGTTTGAATTATAATGAAATATATAATGAATCAATAAAAACATTTTTTATTAGTAATTAATTTACATTTTTACCTCCACCAGGAGGTATTGTGATCACTTTGCTTTGTGTGTTTGTTTGCATGTTTGTTTGTTTGATTGTTAGCAGCTTTATGGGAAAATTATTCCAACCATCTTTACCAAATCTTCCCCACAGATAGGCCTAGGCCCTGGGACCAACCCATTAAATTTTGGGCCAAGTACGCTAAAGTTCAAGGTCACAGCAAGGTCACAAAACCTACAATTTTCTTATCGCTCATCATCAAGCAATTTTCGAAAATTCATAAAAATGTCAAAATGAGTCCAATTAGCCTCCAATTTGATCCACCTGTAGCTTATAACAACATCTTGTATCTGGCACAGAATTGTCCACATCCACTGTGGAATGTGGACTCTGTGGACATTTACATTTAACATTGAAAATCCCATTTACCACACATTTTTCATTAGAACTCAACAAATATTGATTGGAATTGAATATAATTTGACAGACACATGACTGGTACCAAGCTTCAACTTTTTCTGCTGGATGGAACAACCTGGAAACTGTTTAATTTAAAAAGAAATAGTCGATCCACACATGCACACCGTTCAGGGCGCTTGGTGGAGGTTTGCGTTCTCTGAACACTTGTTTTTTATCAATTACAAGAAATTTCAGACGACCCCATATGAATTCCATGCGACCCCATGTGGGGTCCCGACCCCAAGGTTGAAAAACACTGACTTATAGACTCCACCCCTTTTTTTACAAACTAATAATCAAATTAATTCCGCTTCCTTTGCTTTAACACACTTTTTTTTCTATATATTTTTACAATAACACAAAGCATCCAAACAAACCATTCACATACATTTTTTTAGTCACCTCACACACAATCAGTTTTGCATAACCAACCTTTTTTAATATAAACTATCATATTTATATGCACTTTCATTATTTACTACAAATACAATCATTAATAAATATGATAATATCTCCTAATCATGATAGTCTGTATTAACTAATTACTTAATTACAAACAGGGAATATAGAATAATATCTTATGTTATGCATTCTTCTATAACAAGATTTTCACTTATTCAAATAATGTTCTATATTTTGTTATTATACTGGATTTCTCTCCAAAGTCTAAATAGCAGTTAATTGACAAACAAGTGAATCTAATGACATATTCACTAATGTGCAACATAATGAGGGAAATAGGAATAGTTATGAGGAAACGCTATACAACCTCCGTTTGGAAACTCAGACCATCTAGTACAGTGCATCATACGCCATGCATATTTTATCACCCAGAGCCAGAAGCTTTCAAAATGTATAACTGGCATAGACATTTTCACTGTGGCAATCAGATGTAGTGCAGGCGGACTAAATGCCTCAAGCACCGGATTTTTAATCCACACAGTTTTTGGCAATATGAAGGTTATTTATTGGAAAGCTATAACACTGGGTATTGTCAAGCAATATGAATATTTCACAGGGTTGTAGTAAACTTTAAAAATGCAGAAGCTGTAAAAGATATTAGTCCATAAAACAACAATACATTTATATCTGTTTATTTCAGGAATTGTTGCTAAAGATCTGGATGTTTCTATGAAACTGGGTTTATTTTGGTACCTGACACTTCCCGGCTTTTTAGATTCAATAATAAAAGAGAAATTTCAACATATTTCCCCTCAAGGATGCACCTAATGACTTCAGATGCGTGCAAAAAAAATTATACTCTTGCTCTGAGTCATCCCGAAGTTAATGATTTTTTTTAATCAAATATTGGGGCCAAAAATAGGACCAAAATGGGACATGAAAAACTACCTAGGTGTCAGTATGTTCTATCTGAAAACATGACAGTAAATGTTCTTATATAGACTATAAATATAGACACTGTGTTAAATTTGATGATCTTAGTGGTTTTTCTACCCCAGACATGTGGGTTTTTAATGAATCTCAGTCTCATTCCAGGTTTTGTGTGTAACCCATTGTGTCCACTTGTGTTACATGCAGAACCTGCCCAGTTAAATTCATATAAATCACGAATGATTTTGCAACAGCGGTCATTTTTGTGAAACACTCTGCCTTGCATAATTAGTTCAATTCCCAGAATGTACCTGTGAGAGAATAAAGAGATATAAAAAAAAAAAATAGTAGCATAATTTTTTGTGTCCTTTTGACTGTGTTACATGCAGATTTTTGTATTAAATATAATGTAAAATAATATAAAAATATGTTTTATCTGAAAAAACAGTTTCTCTTTTGTCTCAGTAAGTATTTATTTTTAAAATAGAGCCAAAGTGCTTCCAAACTTGCTTCATAACATTAGTCTACATCTGGTTAGAATTTCTAACCCCCATGTCCTGTTTTTAGGACCAGTTTCATAGAAGCACCCATGTGTAATGACTTTTGTTCCTATATAAATATATATTCATTTCATTTATTTTGTTCATGGTTGTGCATTTCATCAGCAGATATTCAATAATCATCAGGTGAACAAACTTTTACACACCTATGCTTGAAAAGGAGCAGGATGAAGAAAATCTCATATTTCCTGCCCCCTTCTACATAATAATAGCCTTAATAGTTAGCCATACACAACTAGCTACAAAATCATACTGTATAAAGTTAGACCACAGGTGTCAAACATGCGGCCCAGGGGCCAAAACTGGCCCACCAAAGGGTCCAGTCTGGCCCCTGGGATGAATTTGTGAAATGCAAAAATAACTAAAGATATTAATAATCAAGGATGTTAAAACCATTTTAGATCATTTCAGTCTAAAGTGGATCAGAACCAGTAAAATACTATCATAATAACCTATAAATAATGAAAACTGTAAATTTGTCTTTGTTTTAGTGTAAAAAAAGAGTAAAATTATACAAAAATGTTTACATTTACAGACTAGTCTTTTACAAAATAAATATGAATATCTGAAATGTCTTAAGAGAAGTATGTGGAATTTTTAAAAAAAATTCTCCCTGTTATTTAATGTTTTGTGTATTTGTAGATCCACTGCGATCTCTAAGTTCTGATTCGCATGTATAAATGATAAACTAAGGTGTAATATTGTCAACATTGTACTCATTTTACTAAAGAATTGTCAGCTTGTTCATATATGTTCATGTTATGTTCAAGTACAATTCATGGATATAAACATTTTCATTACAGAATTTACTTTTTATACTCAAAAGTTCTCATCCTATTACTTAAATTGGTATATTACTTATTACTGGTCCGGCCCACTTTAGATCATATTAGGCTGAATGTGGCCCTTGAACTAAAATGAGTTTGACACCCCAAACAAAATACATCCCAAGATAATACAAAATGAATACAAAACCAAGTGTAAAACGACATGTCCAGGAAGTACAAAATAAACAAAACATAGGTAAATACATACCTGACGAAATGATGCAAAACAATTACGCTACCAGACCAAAATATTAATAACAATAATTCAGAAGACTATAGTGAACATGATCACCAATAAAGACATGTATGTCAGTTTGAGTATGACTGTCTCATCTGTGGATAAAATCAACATGAAGGTTTCATATATTTTAATAGTCAAGCTCACAGTATATAAATATTAAAGAGATAACTTATATTTAACATTATATTTCCCACTTTATCACTTAAAGCAGAAAAGCATTTAACAGAAGAAATACGTACTTATGTTCTGGAGCTTTTAAACATTCCAAATGCTCTAATTCACGAGATGGATTTTTCATGGGGCTCCAAATGTACAAACCCTTCATTAATCTGAGCATTCTGGGACCATACATCACTGTATTATAGCTGTCTTACAGTATACAAACAAAAGAAGAAAAAAAAAAAGCACGGGTAAATATTTTGCTATTGCGACTGGTTCATTATTATACTTGAAAAGAATTACAAGAACAGTTTTGTGCTACACCATCACTATTTTCTTCTTCTTCTAGGACTATAACGCTCTTGTCAACATGACAACTACAGCACGAGTCCATATCTTTTACAATAATTTATTAATCATATTTTTAAGGACTTGAAAGCCTCTGCGGGGATTTTGTCAGTAATTTTAACGAAAACAAAAAGAAAATCTGAGGCTGTTGTTCATGTAAGATGAAGAAGAAAGAAACTGTCATATTCCCTGATCTGTCTTCTCTGCAGGAAAGGGTCTGGTGAGTTTGTGGTTCACCACCAAGGCAATTTATTTACAGCCTTCCACTTGTGGCTGTGTAAATATTCTTCATGAGAGAGGAGGCTGTCACCAAAGGACTGCACTTCATCAAAAACAACCCTTTCTTGTCAAGGGCTAATGTGAAGGTGTATATCACACAAGGCATCTGCCCTCTGAGTAGTGCGATGCAGGCGTTGTGGCATTGTAACAAGTAATAGTGCTCCCACAGGGCCTCTGCACCTTCACATTGTGCAAGTTTCTATTAGTTAGAAAATAATACATAATCTTTTGTGGCAGTAGCTACAGCACAGGTGTCAAACATGTGGCCCAGGGGCCAAATCTGGCCCGCCAAAGGTTCCATTCCGGCCCACAGGATGAAAGAGCAAAAATGAACCTGAACAGTCAAGGTTAATCCATGTATCATTCGTTCATTTGTTTTTCAATTTAAAACCAAAAATCAAAAAACTTAAATACAACTCGTTTTTTTGTTTTTCATTTTGAAAACTAGAATGAAAAACAGACAATGGTTTGTTTTTCCATTTCCCGATTTTGTGCTCAAATGAAAAATGGAAAAAACGGATAACAACCGTTTCATCCAATTTTGCTATTTTCAAAAACAAAAAAGTTTGTCATTTTTTGTTATTTGATTTTTGGTTTTAAATTGAAAAACGAATGAATGAATGATACACGAATTTACATGGATTAAGGTTGTCCAAATCATTTTGGTTCAGGTTCCACATACAGACCAATGTGATCTCCAGTAAAAAAACACAACACAATAACCCATAAATGATGACAACGACAAATTTTCTTGGAAAAAATTTAAGTAAAAAAAAATAACATTACACTGTGAAACTATTAACATTTACAAAACTATTCTTTCACAATAAAATGCAAATAAACACACGAATGAAAACAAAGATGAACAACCCGAAATGTACAATTTTAACAACATTCTGCCTGTTACTGAATGTTTGGTGCATTTCTGGATCCACTGTGATCTGTAGTTGTGTTGTAAACACACAGCAAGCAGTAAATCTCGAAAACCACAATTTATTTCGGTTAATGAACTACTGCCCCAGTTCCGTCTACCTTTAAACCACCTTGGTACCAAAAAATCTCCGGTTATCTTGGACAAAAAGCTGAATGTTCTAGAGATTTCTGGACCAGCGGTGGCTCTGGACTACTCCATTTAGGCTGCCAACCAGAGGGGGGTTGCATAATTTAAATTAACTCACCGATTAAGTTTCGGATGGACGGACCAAACCAGGAGAAATGAAGAATTCACCAAAAAGAAAGGTTGAGGTTTTGAAAAGTTAAAGCAACAGCTTGATTTATTGCTTCAAGCAAAAACAGAAAAAGTTACAAAAACAATCTAGCATCGAACACACATTTCGTCACAGAGAGAAAAAGAAAAAGCCCACTCCCAAAAAAAAAAAAGTTTCCTTCATTACTTTTTATAGTCTTTAGTGACTCTTAGAGACTCCTATTATACTGGTCTACAAGGAAAATGCTTCCAGAATAAAAGTAATGAAATTTTACCACATGAGAGTCACTGATAAAGAAAAATCAAGTCAAAAATGCTGGTTGGCTGAACTTTCCAAGATACAGCCTCGGGTCAAAATGTGAAATTCAAGAATTAATGAGAGAATGGGTTTGACTCAAAAGGAATATTTGTCTCAGAGCTACAAGATCTACTTCAAAACACTGTCTGCACATTAGAATACATTCACTTTACAGGTTCTATTTAGTGGAAGAGTTATAAAACTATTATAGAAATGTACATAAACCAATATATATGTGTAATAACACTTAATCATATACCTTGAAAACATTAGCAAACCAGCACTTTTGTCATTTATTTTCCAATTAATCGTATTAAAATACGTAACATTTAGCACATTTAATCTCTGAAGCAAATCATTTCTAAAAAATTGTAGACCAGTGTTATTCAATGACACCATTCGTCGTACACTTATTATTGGTTAATGATAGTTACTAGGCAGAACAGGTCAATCACTCCATAAGCTAATTCTAAGAAAAGCACATGTTTTTGCATGTGCACAGCTCTTGCTTAACACCTGCACTATTAGGCTAGCATTTCTTGACCACAAAAATCCCCTCAGTTCATAATCTGGTTTTTCTGCTCGACTCTCTTTACCACAACTACTTTCTAAAGCTGCAAAATTACATCTTTCTCGTTGCAATTGACCTTTTCTCCAAGTTCAGCACAGGCAGGTGTGAGTTCATCAAAACCACACACACATACAAATCAAACCTTTCACTGACTGTTCAGTACAAATAAGGATACAAAATACAGTTAAAAATTAAATCAGAATATGACAACTGATATCTGCAAAAAATAAAAGATTCTTCAAGCAAAAGAACTTGTAATGCTAAGATTAAGCAAGCAACTTATAACATTACATTTCCTCTTCTTTTCCATTTTGGTTCATGATGTATGATTTATGATGTTCATCTGACATTTTTTGGAGCAAGATTTAAAGTCACACATTCAACTTCCATTCAACACGATCCGTACCACAGTGTTAATAACGCTGGTCAACAACAAATTTATTGTTTAAGTTTTTGGAGCTGATTTAGGATAATTTTGGTGTGCTGAATCCAAAAATCACATTCATTTTGCTCAATCAGGTCAACTTTCTGAACTATGCTGCATACTGGCTTTTTAACATTTTTACTTACATTTATGGGCATTTTCACATCATATGATACAAAATACTTTCATATTTCTTGCAATAAACAAGTTCTGAAGATTTTACTTTTGCCAATTTATAATTAATGTTTTTTTTAATATTACAGGTGAATGAAATGGCTTCGACTAGAAGATCTTGCAAAAATAAGCCTGACGTATTCTGCTACATCTGCGGTGAATACACCATTGTACCTAACAGGAATCAAGTGATCAAATGATTTTTTTTTCTATTAAAACTTATTTTGGGTGAGAACTATATAAAAAAAATCAACTGATAAAGTCACAAAAATGTAATCAATTTTGTGAGAAGATCAAATTTTTCAAAATCAAATTAGCAAAAAAATCTGACCTGATTGAGAAAAACAGATGTCATTTTTGGATTTAGCGGTGCAAAATGGTCCTAATTCAGTTGAAAAAAACCTAGACAACTCGCAAAAAACATCTTTTTGTAACCCAGTGTAATCAGAGATGGAATATTGTAGATATTGTTCAAATTTTAGTTCCAAACTCCAAAATTTTAACAATATTCTGTCTGCTACCAAATGTTTATGTAACACTGTGTGTAAATGTCCATGTATAAATAATAAGTCAAAGCATAATGTTGTTAAAATTGCACTAATTTTTCAAATTAAATTTCTGTTTTTTCAGGATATACACATCTTTTTTTTAAAATCTAAACATTTTCATAATTTAATTGAGGGTTTTTTTGTACTAAAACAAAAAGAAAAACATGGATTTGTCATTATTTACAGGTTATTAAGTCATTATTTTACTAGTCTGGCACACATGAGATCAAATTGGGCTAAATCTGGCCCCTGAACCAAAATGAGTTTGACAGCCTTGAGCTCCAGGAAGCAGTGCAATTGTGTTGTACAATATACCCCACAATGAGGATAAGTATTTATTGGGGGAATCTTAAGGATTCTTGCTGCTTATTACATCATCCAGATTGTTCATGTCAGCAGCCACCCAAAGGCAGGTCATGCTGTGTGTCTAGAAATGGAATTTCTCACCAGTTATGAAATGACACATCTGCTTCACTATAACAGTAGTCATAACTGTAATGGCGAATAAGGGAAATAACCATCCATAATTTGGCTGTGTTGTCTGTGACTAGCCTCAAGTTTTCGGCATTGACCTCCTTAAGGAGCTGTTATTGGATTAGACTGTCATGCCACTGGACTGATGCGTGATCAAGCACTTTTATTCTCTTCAGCAGTCTTTATTACACAGAATCTTTGTGGTGGGATGAGTCACTGAGCTGTTATGAATCACTTACAGATGAATGCCTAGCCCGCAGTTAGAAATGGACGGTACAATATGAGATGGAGGCATCTAATTTGACTTCATTATGTGACTATTGTGCCATTATCAGGTTGCTTTCGTCAGGTTGTGAGCCATTAGCGGGGTTTCGAAAGCTATTTTCCTTCTACGGTCGCTAAATGGGGGTCTAGATGAGGCCTGTGGTCTATTTAGAGGGACCTCCTGGGGGCTAATGAGCTCACCACTCAAGGATGCATAATTTAACCATATGCCTCATCCCATGACTCGACATGCGACATTATTTAAAGTAGTCACGGGCTGTTTAGGCAGGTACAATTATAGATCAGTTTACATTCCCAAGAGGTCACAGGGGGTCAACAAATGCACTGACTCCACATGACTTTGTACTGTATATCCCAAAGCTGAGTGCTGTTGTGGTGATACTTGATGAAAGATTATTCACTAATGGATTTTGCAGCTATTCACATACACACGGTTAATTCAGTGGAAAAACCATTGGCAGACAATATGAAAGGCAGTTTGTGTGTGAGTTATGAATATATTAGTTTGAGCATATAGGAGTCGTTTGAGTTTAGTCATTGCACATACATGTACAACCATCTCTGTTATTCCCCTGCACTGTAAAAAGACTTGTTACGACATCTGTTACTTGTACAATATTGTTGCATATATGAACCTAATAAGAAGCGCTTTGATAAAAATCTAGTTTAGGACTGTGTGCAGGCATTACTGTAGGTATTGGAATATCATCAGGATGTATGTTTACATTGACCTGAAGGATATAAAACTGAGGTTTCAGTGGACTCACGCTTTGTTGTACACACACTGTATAAAAAAAAAAAAAAAAAAAGTAATTTAACAGAATTTTCACTGTTTATTTTACAGATTTTTCCTGTATTTTTAAGATACAGGAAAATATCAATGAAATGACAAAAATAGACTGTGATTTTACACATCAAATGTAAAATAACACAAAAAACTGTAACTGTGAATGACCATAAAATTTCCATTTTTTTAAAAGAAATTTTTTCTTTGTTCACAGAAAAATACAGTTAAAATACATTTGCAAATGCGTCGTAATTTCACAAATATTTCTTTTCTATTTATGAGATTAAACTGTTGATTTAAAGTTTAATAATGTAAAAAAAAATAATAAAACGAGACAAAAATACTGAAAATTAACCGTTAAAGAAGTATTTGTTCTGTAAGTTTAACAAGACTTGTTTGTTAATTGACAAATATCTTGTGTAATTACAGGAGGTTTCACAACAAAAATGTTGAATAAATGTATTTTTGTGAATGTATAACATGTATAAGCACTGATAAACTGTCAAAATACAGTTTTTATCAGTGGATTGGACAATTGAGTCTCAATGAAAATTATTTATAGAAATATTTATAGGTCATTTGATTGTTTTAATACATGTAAACATTCTTTATTAAACATTAAAAAGTAAAAAAAAAAATAAAAAAAAAAAAGCAAAATGTCATGTAAAATTAGGGCAAAAAATTGTAATTTAATTATGGAAAATCACCGTATTTTTATGAGATGGTTATTTTCCGTTATTTAACAGTATTTTTTCGGCACCCCTGCTGCCAGAATAATGCCGTTTTGTTTTTTTACAGTGTGACTCTACATTGTAAATAGAGTATTATCTTCTCTGTTCGTTAGCAAGTAGCATGAGAGTTTCCTGTGCCTCATAATTATGTGAAACTCATGCATGTTGGGCAATTTAAGAGACAAATACACCACTCTGACAAACAGTGCCTGAAAAAACGACACAACACCTCTTCACAAATTCCACCACATTTCCAGCATAAATGTATTTTTGTGAATGTATAACATGTATAAGCACTGATAAACTGTCCAAATACAGTTTTTATCAGTGGATTGTACAACTTGGTCTCATTGAAAATTATATATATATATATATATATATATATATATATATATATATATATATATATATATATATATATATATAGGTAATTTCATTGTTTTAATACATGTAAATATTCTTTATTAAACATTAAAAAGTACAAAAAAAAAGCAAAATCTCATGTAAAGTTAGGGCAAAAAACTGTATTTTAATTACGGAAAATTACCATATTTTTCTGAGATGGTTATTTTCCGCTATTTAACTGTATTTTTTCAGCACCCCTGCTGCCGAAATAATACTGGGGGTTTTTTAACAGGGCTTTTTTTACAGTGTGACTCTACATTGTAAACAGAGTATTATCTTCTCTGTTCATTAGCAAGTAGCATGAGAGTTTCCTGTGCCTCATAATTATGTGACACTCATGCATGTTGGGCAATTTAAGAGACAAATACACCACTCTGACAAACGGTGCCTGATAAAACGACACAACACCTCTTCACAAATTCCACCACATTTCCAGCATCGACTGGTGGATAATAGTACCTGTGCTGCTGACAAGTCAAATGTGAGACAAGTTGTGAACAAAATGATAATTACTGCATGAAATATGCATATGGAAGGAGGCCCTTATTTAAAAAGAATATTTACTGTGCATATTTAACAAGACAGTTCATTAGGTCAATGACTCAGAGTCTGGATGATACGGCAACAAACACCTGAAACAATTTAACACAGAAGGACTAAAGGCTTAAAAGACTAATTAAATTACATATGTATTTCAGAATTCTGACTTCATTTACAGCACTGCAGCAGATCTGCATAATGGAATGGCCATGTTCAGACCTGACATTACCATATGTGTGTCCTGAGAGATCAGATCACACGTAGACAGCGCAGACACGAGATCTGAGCCACTCAGGACACGCTGAGGAGGAATTTGGAGACGTGTCCTGGGACAGACTGAAGGGCTTAATAATCATCTCATGTATTCTGTGTAGCACGCTCCATCACTGCCCTAAAAGTTGCTGCTAGTGGCCTCCGAGCAGAACAGTGTATTAAATTTGCACAGAAGCACAACAAAGCCAGTGTATTCAAGAGAAAATGAAAGTCTGCTCCATGTTTTAGGCAAATGATGAGCTTGTTTATTTGGATATCTGTCAAATCTGATCACATCTGGACTCAAAATGCATGTGGAGACCCAGTGTAATGATATATGTACTCAGTGGTGGATCCAGAAAAAGGGGTGGGGGGTGGGCAGCCATCCATCCATCCATCTCAATGAGAAATCCACCTGGAATTGCAGGGCTTGAATCCAAATATGAAGGTGGGATTAACAGGCGGTGAATAAACCAATCACAGATGAGATAGACGTGACGCTTTTGTCAGAGAAACTTGATCATACAGGGTGTCATCTGGAGTTCAGTCCTTATTTTTGAATCAAGTAAACAACCAACGACAGATGACAGAGATTCACATACTGGGAACTGACTTTGACTCGCAACAAAAAAAAGAAAGTCCCCCCCGATTTGTGATTGGTTCAGTGTAGAATAGATTGTGCATATTTCATAGATACTAGCCCAATAGCAGGTAGTTTTCTCAGTATTCAACACACTGTGAAAACCAGAGGTTAAACCACATATATTAATACTTACATATAGTAGCATAGACGACAAGATGTCAGCTCCATGTCATGTATGAGCACCAATTGTGCATTTGATTTGACAAACAGGAAAACAAATAATAATATAACCACAACAGGATAGCCATTGCTCTGCCTATGGCTCTCACTCAGGGTGCAACTTTACAAAAACAAAATACAAAAAAAAATAAACAAAAAGTCCAATAAACATTGCCATACACATATTAAGTCAAAACTAATACTAACACAAAAAAAAAACCTGAATTCTTGCACATAAAAATAACACATTTACAATAAAATAGCCACTACCCATAATGCACTGCGGCAAACATACCACACTATACATGTGTCGAGGCCCAAAACGGAATCTGGCCTGATTCAGAATCGGGCCGGCCCAGAATGGAATTCTATTCTAGGCCGGCCTAGAATGGAATCCTGCTGCTATAATGTTATTTTTATACCATGTTTAATGCAAATGATCCATAATTCCATAATTTGTCATAATTTTACATTTTCAGTCTTACATACCTTGAGTAACTATTGTCAATTTCAGTCGATTTCACTGTACCATATATTGGTGGGGAGTACCACTAGGTTGTATTTGTAAATAAAGTGTATTATAGTTTACAATTAAAATGTTGTTTGTTTCATTTTTTTTTTTCACATATTTATTTATTCACAGATTTTTGTAATAATTTAGATCATTTGGGGGGGGGGGGGGGGGGGGGTGCATAGTACATAAGACAGGGGTGATAGTGGTGGTGGGGTTCTCCACCACGTACCCTGCCCGACATACCCTGTCTGTCTGTCTGTCTGTCTGTCTGTCTGTCTATCTATCTATCTATCTATCTATCTTCACTCAGTACACACAGGCCGTACAGCTGCAGGTGTCAGTGCTGTGCATTATGGTCAAATTTCACAACACAATATTGTCTTTAATCTTAATTTACCCTGAAGCTTAGATGTAAACATCACATCCCGGAAAGTAGCAGAACAATCAGATGGCAAATAGGTGGGTCAGGTTTAAGACCACCAGAGAGTTCAACAAGGGTTTTTGATCATGTAATGTTGCAAATAAACATTAATTTTAGATGACATTTAGTCTGTATAATGTATATAATGCAGGCTTTGGGTGTCTGCTTGTCAGTTTCTCTTAGATGTCTTAGCGGGGCCAGGCGGGTGAAGAAATCTTTCCATTCTCTGTTCGGTTCAGTTTTCTGACTGCGACTGTGTCCGGGCAGGTTGAAGCGTAGTAACACACACGGTCACATGATCAGGTCAATCGAGATATGCCCTCTCAGATATTATATCCTGCATTTTGTTTGAACTTCATTTTTATAGGAAAAGTGTGTGGTGTTTTAATTAGAATGATATATATATTGATTCCTAAAAAAAATCTTACTCGTAAATTTTTAAAATTTTGATCAATTACTAGAAATTTCAGGCGACCCCATTTGAATTTCAGGGGGTGGCGACCCCAAGGTGGAAAAACACTGCTCTAAATCATAGGGTTTGTGATCTTGAACGTCAAAAGACATTTCATTCCCCAACAATAATTAACCTCATAACTCACAGCACAACAGAGTTCAGATATGACATGTCTCCACTGGTCCACCTCTGTACTTTGAAGTGAGTTATTTTCATTTGTATTGATCAAGAACTGTTATGTCTCTAATAATAACAATAACTGTATCCTGTTCAGCAGTTCCATTAAATCTCATCATTACTTTACAATTCCTTCTCCACGTTTCTTGGATTTTCTTTACATGCACTGATATGATACAAGGTTCAGGAGTTACTCAGCATTTTAGATCAGCAGATGCTTTTGGTTACTAGCATCTGTTTAGGTCTTTGAAGGTTAAATCCTCTGTATCTGCTCCGTCCAGTATTATCTATGGTGTCCACAGTCTGAAGTCCAACATAAACAGTGGTTTGTACAGACATTTGTTCTGGTTTGAAGATGTTTTTGTGTTTTCATGAGACAGAAATATGTTGTAAAACTAAGATTAAGACTAAGACAATGTTTATTAAAGGGTGGGGGTGGGGGTCTATTTGGAATACTATCTGCATTATTGTGGCTACGATGAGCAATGGAGGCAATGGTGGTGCAAAAGTGACAAAGTGCATTCTAGTGGAATCAAACGGAACTACATCCATCCATTTGCAATGCCAGATTTCCCCTTGACAAGTGCAATATGGTATGACAATCCATAGGCCAATATGAGATTTCCATAAAGCAGCTGTGTGAACCAGGAAGTGGCATATTTGTCTGAGCATCTGCTGTACTGTTTGCATGTCCCTTCATGTGCACCAAATTTAAATTGTGGCCTCAATTGCACATTCAGGGGAATAAGCCTGAATGAAAAGGATTGTGCTTCTGTACCTAGTAAAGTCGTCTAAACTCAGCCCATATGTGAATCACAGACTCTTTGTAATAGCCTGCCTCTGTCAAGAGAGAGGATGTACCTGTCAAATCATTTAAATTACTACAACCATTGTTGAGATGGAAATGCTTGGATCAGCGCTTTGACGTTGTGGAACTTCCAAGGCTCTGAAAGTATGCCTCGCTGAGTTTTGGTGTCTTTGCAAAACAGAATTATGCTCTGTGAAATGTCTTTGTCCAAACTCATGGAATTGAATCAAAATCAACAAACTGAAGTAAGGCTTGGCTGTATTTCAGAAGTACTCAGACTGTACTGCATACATATACACATGAATAAGTCTGTATTTATTCGCTCTCTCCACGAACAAACAAGATGAGTACAAATGGAGAAATATATCAACATGCCGGCAACTGAATGAGCAATTTTATTTATTGTTGGTAACGCTACAGTACACATTATAAATTCATGCAAATTAACGACCTTGTAGGAAGCATATATATATATAGATAGATAGATAGATAGATAGATAGATAGATATCTATCTATCTATCTATCTATCTATCTATCTATATCTATATATATATGGGCTGTCAAAATTAACACATTAACGCAGATTAATCTATCATCATGATTACTGTGATTAAAAATTTTAACGCAATTAACCCATCTGCAGCAGAATGACTGAATGAACGTCTCTGCTAATGCATTTGGGTCAGTTTGTCCATGTAGAGCAGGGGTCTCAAACATGCGGCCCGGGGGCCAAATGCGGCCCATCAAAGGTTCCAATCCGGCCCGTGGGATGAATTTGCCAGGTGTAAAAATTCCACAGTCTTGAATTGAATTAAGCAAAAAATATTTAGCTTGAATCAAGGAAAAAATCTTGAATTAAACCAAAAAAAATCTCAGATTTAGCAAAAAATCATGAATTAAGCAAAAAATGTTGAATTAACAACTTCAGGTTTTTTTTCCTTTGTTTTATTGCAAAAAAATAACATTAAATTATGAAAATATTTACATTTAGAAACTATCCTGTATCAATTAAATGTGAATAACTTGAACAAATATGAACAACCTGAAATGTCTACAGAAAATTAAGCATGATTTTAACAGTTTTCGGCCTGTTCCTCAGTGTTTAGTGTCTTTGTAGTTCGGTTCTATAATGCACATGTAGAAATGATAAGTTGAGGCAGAATATTGTTAAAATTGCACTAATTTTTCTTAAGAGATTTCAGTTTTTTCAGGTTATTCACATCTTTTTTTTGTTTGGATAGTTTAGAAAAGTAAGTATTTTCAGAATTTAATGGGGTTTCTTTGCACTAAAACACAGACAATAATTTGGAGTTGTCATTATTTATAGGCTATTATGTTATTATTTTACTGGTCTGGGCCACTGGAGATCAAATCGGGCTGAATGTGGCCCCTGAAAGAACATGAGTTTGAGAGCCCTGATGTAGAGTTACTGTCACACATGTGCAAATGTGTAGTTGAGTGACAGGCAGCAGGACCAGCCCATAAAGATGGAAGACACTAAACAGCACGTTGGCCCTCTGGATGGAAGTATGAGGACAAAACAAAAGATCAAGACGGAGTAGTCGACCGACATAAAGTATTATCCACACTTTTCACTGAAGCACTTCCATCTTAAAATACACATTAACCTGTTTAACCCTGACCATATTTTCAGGGGAAAAACGCCTAAAAAGACATACCCAAAGTAAATGAAGAATTACTTCACAATAATAAGGTTCATATGGATGTTCTTGGTGTCTATGGACATTTACAGACCTCACAGAATCTATTCCCATTGTCTAAAATATTGTATCTATTACTATGTCTGAGTAAACTGTAATAAACTAAAAGAGAAATTAGAATTTTTTATCCTCGCCTGTTTTTTTTTTTTTTCAGTTGGATTGACGATGATATGGATAAATTAACTGTTCGTGTCGGAGATTTTTAATAGCGTATATTTCACCCCACAGAGATTAAAAATCATGTTTGAACATTAAAGTTTGCACTAAAATACACTTTTGATGTACTTTTATTAACATTAGGGTCTAAACTTTGAGCAAAAGTTGAAAAAAAACATCCATTGTCCTGAGTTATTATATTTTTATAGTAGATGAATATTAATATCATTTTTTCGGCCCGCGGATGGGCTGATAGGGCTAAAGGGGTTAACACAAAGCATACTTTTGTTGGGGATTCTGCGAACACTTCAGCTAACGCACCACCCAGCTTGGACAAACACATTAAGTGCATATATATTCCCTTCTTTCTTGAGTCTGTTTGCTCATACAAAATGAAAAGCGATTAATATAGATTAAAAATGAATGATATTTAATTGTGATTAATCAAAATTACGCTGCACTGGGGCGGTTTGCAGCCAAGTGTGAAGCGAGCGGGATGAGGATCAGCACCTCCAAATCCGAGGCCATGGTTCTCGACCGGAAAAAGGTGGTTTGCCCTCTCCGGGTCGGTGGGGAGTCTTTGCCCCAAGTGGAGGAGTTTAAGTATCTTGGGGTCTTGTTCACGAGTGAGGGAAGGATGGAGCGTGAGATTGACAGACGGATCGGTGCAGCGTCTGCAGTGATGCAGTCGCTGTACCGGTCGGTTGTGGTGAAGAAGGAGCTGAGCCGAGAGGCGAAGCTCTCGATTTACCGGTCAATCTACGTTCCTACCCTCACCTATGGTCATGAGCTTTGGGTCATGACTGAAAGGACAAGATCCCGGATACATGCGGTCGAAATGAGTTTCCTCCGTCGGGTGGCTGGGCGCACTCTTAGGGATAGGGTGAGGAGCTCAGTCACCAGGGAGGAGCTCGGAGTAGAGCCGCTGCTCCTCCACATTGAGAGGGGCCAGCTGAGGTGGCTCGGGCATCTGTTTCGGATGCCTCCTGGACGCCTCCCTGGGGAGGTGTTCCGGGCATGTCCCACCGGGAGGAGACCTCGGGGAAGACCCAGGACACGTTGGAGAGACTATGTCTCTCGGCTGGCCTGGGAACGCCTCGGGATCCCCCCGGAAGAGCTGGAGGAGGAGTCTGGGGAGAGGGAAGTCTGGGCATCCCTGCTTAGACTGTTACCCCCGCGACCCGGCCCCGGATAAACAGAAGAGAATGGATAATCAAAATTAATCCACAGCAACCCTGTGATTAATCTGTCTCTGTCTCTCTGTCTCTATCTATCTATCTATGCAAATATAGGTAAATATGCTCCTTAATTCAGATATTTTACACTGTGTTTGCTGTTATGTTAAATTTTACTTTCCTCATGTTTACCGTGGTCTTATTTTGTTACTGAATGTGTGTCATGCTGCTGCTACACTGTAATTTCCCAGTTTGGGATAAATCATATCAAAAAATCATCCAGATATTATGATATAGCCACTTGACTGAAAATATGTTGCAGCTGTTTGGTCAAGATAAAATATTTTCCACAAATAAAAACCGGTGCAAAAACATTATTACTTTACTCAGTACGCAGTGTAATAAAACTGAAAAACAGCACATTTTATTCTAAATGTAAAAGTAAATGTAATGTAAATATCACAGCTATACATAGAAGTAAATATAAAGTCAAACAAATCATATGGTAAATCAGTTATGTATAGGAAAAGGAGATCTACGAGGAGTTGTGTTTCTTTCTTTCTTTCTATCTATCTATCTATCTATCTATCTATCTATCTATCTATCTATCTATCTATCTATCTATCTATCTATCTATCTATCTATCTATCTATCTATCTATCTATCTATCTATATGTACATATACTCCTTAATTCAGATATTTTACACCAATGAGGGCCTTCTGACAGAGAACCTAGATATTACACAGAGTTATAATCCTGGATTTTAATTTAATTTATATACATCTCACTCCTCCATGTTCTCTGTATTTAATAGCCTCTTGTAGACCCTTGACTGTTCATAAATCTCAAGTTCTCTTGCACTATTACAAATCGAGTGATCTTGCAAATGCAGCTGAATCCATGAATCTTACGGAAGGGGGAGGTTGTAAGGGAAGAAATAAGGAAACATACTTGAAAAAGCCCTGCACACCGTCTCCAAATCATAATCCCATGTCAGTTTTCCTCATATAAAACAAAATGGGCCAGAAATCCCCCTGCACGGCCCTCCACACAATGGTTTCAAATGATTTTCAGGTGGCAGCATTGTGTGACAAAGAATGAACTTGCATAACCAAATTGGAGCCCCCCAAACTAGGACATGGCGTTTACATCTATTGTGCATGCACAGACACACTGGCAGAATTTGTTAAGATGACTCAACAGCTGTAACATTATTAAACCATTTGTTATCTATATTTAAGGAGCTTCTGGTGTAATGAAAAAAGAATTCATCTCATTGCACTCTCATTACATTTATGACACTATTTGTAACTGACAGCTAATTACGAATTAGTTGTTTATTAAGGTAATGATAATTATAATTATGTATTACTGGAAGAATGTGACTTGAGCAAAAGATGGAAATAAAGATTTAGTGTAACAGAACAAATCTAAGTTATGAATATCTGGATGAAAACTGTCATGTCTGCTCCCAGACTGTGTCTGTCTTTTCTGTTTTCTCTGTTATTTCCTGTTTTATTTTGTTAAGTTTCCCTCTTGTGTCATGTCTGGTGTTTTTACTTCCCCTCCTTGATTGTTTCACCTGCTCCTGATTACCTGACTCCTCCCTGATTATCTCCACCTGTGTCCAATTGTCTTCCCGCCCTCTTGTGTATTTAAACCCTGTGTTTTCCCCTGTTCCTTTGCCAGTTTGTGTTCTACCTTTGTGTGCTCACTTACCAGCGTTTTGGATACCTGTCAGTCTGTCTGCCCGTTCTTGACCCGTTTTTGCCTTCCGACCACCGATCCTGCCTGTTCCTTGTCTGCCTGCTCGTCTGGTTCTGACCTGGTTCGTACATCGACTTCTGATTCTGCTTATTCCCTGACTACCTCAGCCTCCAACGTGTTACCTTGTGTTTCGACCCTCGCCTGGACCTTGACCGTGAGTAGCCTATCCCTCATGTCCCGTTGCCTCCTGAACTGCCCTCCTGTGTATGACCTGGCTTGTTTTTTGACTATCCTCTGTTTTGCCCTAGTCGGGGTGTTGATGGGAATCCTCTGGCTCGGCCGTGCTGTCCATCCATATTCTCCGCTCACAGCCCTGACAAAGAGTCCAGTATCACACGCCTTCATAGACGTGTTAACAATTTTGTGCTGTGTTTTTACTACCGTGATTGTGTTTAATAAACACTCTCAATTGGTCATCTGTGTTCTGGTCTTGCATTTGGGTTCAGCCTTTGTACTAGTCCCATTACAGTACAAACTGGCCAATAAAATGAACCCAGCAGACCTAGACCAGGTCCGGGAGGCAGTTTGGTCCCAGGAGCAACTTCTAGGGGGACATGAACAGATTTTGCACTCCCTAATGGACAAGATGAATCAGCTGTCCGCTCAGTTTTCCGATAATCAGGCTTCTGCTCTGGTCCCGCCAGTCGAGAATATTAACCCTGTCTCACCCGTGAAAACCATGGAGGAACCTAACATCCCACCTCCATCTAAGTACACAGGTAACCCTGATACTTGCCGTAATTTTTGTACGCAGCTTCAGCTCATTTTTGATTCCCAGCCCCGCCGTTTTGCTAATGAGTCAGCTAAGATTGCTAGCCTGTTGGAAGGTCCTCCTCTAAGCCTTTTCAACGCAGCCTATGAACAAGGGTCTCCCATCACTCAGTCAGCCTCGAGTTTGATGGCTGAGCTAAGAAGAATTTATGACCATCCTATCTGTGGACCACAGGCCAGACAAAGACTCATGAGGCTGAGGCAGGGAGAGCGTCCCATTAGGCAGTATGTCAGTGAGTTTCGTTTTTTGGCAGCAGAATCTGAATGGAATGAGAAGTCCCTGATCTCTGTGTTCCAGAGCGGACTTAACCGCACCATCGGTCGTGAGATGGCGCTCCGGCAGGAACTCCATTCACTGGATGATGTCATTGAGGCAGCTATTCGGGTTTCTGACCTGTCTGCGTTTTGGCAGCCAGAACCATCATGGAACCGCCAGCCCTCCGTGAGTAAGCCCCACACAGAACCCCCTCACCCAGTACCTGAGTCCAGTGGGGGTTCGAAAGTAGAACCGATGCAAGTGGGTCGGACTCGTCTGTCGGCTGAAGAACGTCAACGCCGTCTGGTGGCTGGCCTGTGCTTATACTGTGGTCAGGAGGGGCACCGGGTCAGCAACTGCCCTGTAAAACTTGGAACGGTAGCAGATGAGGAGTCTCTCTTAAGTAGAACGTTCTGTGTGTCCAGCGCCTCTCGTGTGCAGCCTTTGGTCTGTTTGTGCACTAACTCTGTGTCTCTGCAGATTCCTGTCCTGATTGACTCCGGTTCAGACGCTAATTTAATGGACGAGAGATTAGCTGAACAGCTCCACCTCAGTCTGCTCCCGGTTCAGCGGCCCCTGGAGGCGAGGGCTCTGGACAACCACATCATCTGTAGAGTGACCCAACGGACGCAACCAGTTACTGTCCAGTTCATGGATGGTCACTCAGAGGAAGTCAGTTTTCATGTTTATCGCTCTGACTCTCACCCTCTTATACTAGGTCACCCCTGGCTCTTGCTCCATAACCCGTGTATAAACTGGAAGACAGGGGAGGTCCAATCTTGGGGAGAGGGGTGTGTTTCCTGTCGTGGGGGGGTCCGGGGACCTGACCCTCCATCCGTATCAGTCCCGGTCACATTGGCATCCGTCAATTCACCGGAGGAGCAGGAGATGGTTTTTCCCGCTCTTAATAAGGTACCTGAATGCTATCATGACCTGAAGGAGGTCTTTAATAAGTCCCGTGCCACAGCGTTGCCCCCTCATAGACCATATGACTGTGCCATTGATCTGCGTCCTGGAACCTGTCCCCCTAAGGGGAGGCTGTATTCTCTGTCTGGCCCGGAAACGGCTGCTATGAAAAAATATATTGATGAGTCTCTGGCGGCCGGCCTGATTCGACCCTCCTCATCCCCAGCCGGGGCAGGTTTCTTCTTCGTTGACAAAAAGGACAAGACGCTCCGCCCCTGTATTGATTATCGTGGCCTTAATGACATTACTATCCGTAATAGATACCCCTTACCACTCATGTCTTCAGCTTTTGAACTATTACATGGGGCCAAAGTATTCACCAAGCTAGACCTCCGTAACGCATATCACTTAGTGAGAATTAGAGAAGGGGACGAGTGGAAGACTGCCTTTAACACACCCAGTGGACACTACGAGTACTTAGTGATGCCATTTGGCCTCACCAACGCCCCCGCTGTTTTCCAAGCTCTAGTTAACGACGTGTTACGAGACATGCTCAATGTTTTTGTGTTTGTTTATTTGGATGACATTCTAATTTTTTCCCCGGATCAGGAGTCACATGTCCAGCATGTCCGCCAGGTGCTCCAGAGACTCCTCCAAAACCAGCTGTTTGTAAAAGCTGAGAAGTGTGAGTTCCACCGCCCGTCTGTTTCTTTTCTGGGTTTCATCATCGCGGAGGGGAGTGTCCAGATGGACCCAGACAAGGTCAGTGCCGTTAAAGATTGGCCCACTCCCACCAGTCGCAAGGATGTCCAGAGATTCCTTGGTTTTGCTAATTTCTACAGGAAGTTCATTAGGGGGTTCAGCAGTGTGGCTGCCCCTTTGCATGCCCTAACCTCTCCTAAGTCCAGTTTCAGATGGAGCCCCGAAGCAGAGGCGGCGTTCGTGAAGCTAAAGGGGGCTTTCACTTCGGCCCCCATTCTGTCAGTCCCGGACCCGGCCCGTCAGTTCGTCGTGGAGGTGGACGCCTCTGATTTGGGGGTTGGAGCTGTCATTTCCCAACGCTCTCCAAAGGACAACAGGCTCCACCCGTGTGCTTTCCTCTCCAGGAGACTGTCCAAAGCAGAGAGGAATTATGACATCGGCAACAGGGAGTTGCTAGCCATCAAGGTGGCCCTGGAGGAGTGGCGTCACTGGCTGGAGGGAACCGAGGTTCCATTCATGATCTGGACAGATCACAAGAATCTGGAGTATTTGCGGACTGCTAAAAGACTCAACTCCCGTCAGGCCAGGTGGGCATTGTTCTTCACTCGTTTTAACTTCTCTCTTTCATATCGGCCCGGCTCTAAAAATGTGAAGCCTGACGCTCTGTCCAGACTCTTTATGCCTGTTAAATCTGATTCTGAACCGGGATCTATCCTACCTGAGACCTGTGTGGTGGGGGCGGTACAGTGGGAGATTGAGAAGTCTGTTATTAATGCATTACATGACTGTGACATCCCGGCTGGCGTTCCGCCAGACCATCTGTTTGTTCCTGCTCACCTCCGCCCGCAGGTCATTCACTGGGCCCACACATCCAGGCTGACATGTCACCCGGGAGTCCAGCGGACCGCGTTTTTTATTAAACAGCGCTTCTGGTGGCCCGCCTTGGAGAAGGAGGTGGCGGAGTACGTCGCTGCCTGCCCCGTCTGTGCGGCGTGTAAGTCCTCCAATAAACCCCCGGTTGGGTTATTACACCCGTTACCTATTCCCAGTAGACCCTGGTCTGATGTGTCACTAGACTTTGTGACGGGGCTGCCCCCGTCGGATGGAAATACCACTGTGTTGACCATTGTTGACCGTTTTTCTAAGATGGCTCACTTTGTCCCTCTACCTAAGCTCCCCTCTGCTAAGGAGACAGCAGAGGCCATGTTATATCATGTCTGTCGATTACATGGTTTTCCCAGAGACATTGTTTCGGACAGAGGTCCTCAGTTTGTCGCACGTTTTTGGCGTGCTTTTTGCTCCCTTATTGGGGCGTCTGTTAGTCTGTCCTCAGGCTATCACCCACAGTCCAACGGTCAGACTGAGCGGCTCAATCAGGTGCTGGGAGCCGGTCTTAGAGTTTTGGCCTCCCACAATCCTGCTTCCTGGAGCCGCCAGCTGATCTGGGTTGAATACGCCCACAACTCGCTGCCCTGTGCTTCTTCTGGTCTGTCTCCATTTCACGTAGTTTGTGGTTATCAACCTCCTCTGTTTCCGGCCCTGGAGAAGGACGTTAGCGTCCCCTCAGCTCTGGCTATGATTAGGAGATGCAAGAGGACCTGGATTCGCGCCAGACAAGCTCTGTTAAAAGCCTCAGGGATCTACAAGGCAGCTGCAGATCGGCACAGGACTCCAGCTCCGGTCTACCAGCGCGACCAGCGGGTGTGGCTGTCAACCCGTCATCTTCCTCTGAGGGTGGAGAGCCGCAAATTGGCACCCAGGTTCGTGGGCCCATTTCCTATTTCAAAAATTATTAATCCTGTCTCTGTTCGCCTGAAGCTACCTAGGACCATGAGGATAAACCCGACCTTTCATGTGAGTCAAGTTAAACCGGCTAAGGAGAGCCGGTTAGTCCCTCCCACCCAGCCACCACCGCCACCCCGGATCATTGATGGAGGTCCAGCCTACACTGTTCGCCGGCTCCTAGCGGCCCGTCGTCGGGGAAGAGGATTTCAATACTTGGTGGATTGGGAAGGATACGGTCCTGAAGAGCGTTCCTGGGTGCCCGCCTCTTACATCCTGGACCCGGACCTGATCCGGGACTTCCATCACCGCCACCCGGAGGTTCCTGGGCCGTCCGGTGCCGTCCCCTAGAGGGGGGGGTACTGTCATGTCTGCTCCCAGACTGTGTCTGTCTTTTCTGTTTTCTCTGTCATTTCCTGTTTTATTTTGTTAAGTTTCCCTCTTGTGTCATGTCTGGTGTTTTTACTTCCCCTCCTTGATTGTTTCACCTGCTCCTGATTACCTGACTCCTCCCTGATTATCTCCACCTGTGTCCAATTGTCTTCCCGCCCTCTTGTGTATTTAAACCCTGTGTTTTCCCCTGTTCCTTTGCCAGTTTGTGTTCTACCTTTGTGTGCTCACTTACCAGCGTTTTTGGATACCTGTCAGTCTGTCTGCCTGTTCTTGACCCGTTTTTGCCTTCCGACCACCGATCCTGCCTGTTCCTTGTCTGCCTGCTCGTCTGGTTCTGACCTGGTTCGTACATCGACTTCTGATTCTGCTTATTCCCTGACTACCTCAGCCTCCAACGTGTTACCTTGTGTTTCGACCCTCGCCTGGACCTTGACCGTGAGTAGCCTATCCCTCATGTCCCGTTGCCTCCTGAACTGCCCTCCTGTGTATGACCTGGCTTGTTTTTTGACTATCCTCTGTTTTGCCCTAGTCGGGGTGTTGATGGGAATCCTCTGGCTCGGCCGTGCTGTCCATCCATATTCTCCGCTCACAGCCCTGACAAAGAGTCCAGTATCACACGCCTTCATAGACGTGTTAACAATTTTGTGCTGTGTTTTTACTACCGTGATTGTGTTTAATAAACACTCTCAATTGGTCATCTGTGTTCTGGTCTTGCATTTGGGTTCAGCCTTTGTACTAGTCCCATTACAAAAACGTACATGTTAAAAAAGGCTTATTACCTCCGCCAAGGAGGTTCTGTTTTTGCCAGCATCTGTCTGTCTGTCTGTCTGTCTGTCTGTCCATGTGCAAGATAACTCAAAAAGTTATGGACGGATTTGGATGAAAATTTCAGGAAACGTTGACACTGGCACAAGAAACAAATGGGTGATTTTCATTGGTTGTCAGATCTCCACTAATGAGACACGTTGGCTTTCAGCAGTCGACAACAAATATGAGGTAGGTTATCAACCCTTTCATGCATGAATTATGAGAACCTTAATCAAGATTGTTTTTTTCCTGATTGTTTTTATTTTTCTTTAGGCATGAACAAAAAAAAACAACAATGTGATTGAAATGTTTTTATGAACCTATTTTTCATGGAGTTACAAAAACGTCCACTCAGCTGGACATCGTTTGCTTAATTTTTAGCTTACCGGCCGATAGGCTGTAAGCTACTGTCATCATGCGGCCTCCGGCATTGTCGTCGTCGTCTGTTGTCGTTGTCTGTTGTCGTCTGTTGTTGTCGTCGTCTGTTGTTGTCGTCATCTGTTGTTGTTGTCGTCTGTTGTCGTCATCTGTTGTCGTCGTCTGTTGTCATCGTCTGTTGTCGTCGTCTGTCGTCGTCGTCTGTTGTTGTTGTCGCCTGTTGTCGTCATCTGTTGTTGTCGTTGTCTGTTGTTGAAGTGTGTCTGTTGTTGTCACCTGTTGTCGTCGTCTGTTGTCGTCGCCTTTTGTCATCTGTTGTCGTCGTCTGTTGTCGTCGTCTGTTGTCGTCGTCTGTTGTCGTCGCCTGTTGTCGCCATCTGTTGTCGTCGTCTGTTGTTGTCGTCTGTTGTCGTCATCTGTTGTTGTCTGTTGTCATCGCCTGTTGTCTTCGTCTGTTGTCGTCGTCTGTTGTCGTCTGTTGTCGTCGCCTTTTGTCGTCTGTTGTCGTCGCCTGTTGTCGCCGCCTGTTGTCGTCATCTGTTGTCGTCGTCTGTTGTTGTCATCTGTTGTTGTCTGTTGTCATCGCCTGTTGTCTTCGTCTGTTGTCGTCGTCTGTTGTCCATTATAAAAATTTCAATCGTCTTCTTCTACGAAACTATAATTCCGATTGACCTCAAACTTGGTATACAGCTTCTTTATGATGACATCAACAAAAGTTAGTGAAATTATTTGAATCCGGATCTGATTCTTACGGAGCCCGGGAGGGGACATGCAAAAAAATAAAAATTATTGCGTTATAACGCAAAAGTATTGCGTTATAACGCAAAAACTATTGCGTTATAACGCAAAAACTATTGCGATATAACGCAAAAGTATTGTGTTATAACGCAAAAGTATTGCATTATAACGCAATAGTTTTGCGTTATAACGCAATCATATATGCTTTCTCTTGATTGAGGTCTGTACATAATACATTGTAATCCAGTTCGGGTCCGACCGTGCCAGGTCTGACACGCCCCCCTGTCCTGTGTAGTATGACCGTAACTCTTTCATTATTAGTCCGATCGGAAAAATTCCAACGGTTTTTGAATTAAATTCCTATTTGCCCAGCTTCACGTCTGTGTGCAGCTTCATGGATACAGATGTCTGTGCGCCAAGTGTGAATGATCTGCGCATGAGAAGGAGGATGTGCGCATTGTATTAAAATCCTTTATACTCCTGAGCCTCAGATGGTCCACCTGGACTGGTTTTCTTATTTGATCATAAAAAGGTCGGAAAATATGCTTTGAGTCGTTTTGTCAATTTTTGCAGACCACTTCGAACGTTCAATATTGCAATCACTATTTGTTTTAATACTGTAATAACAATTTAAAATGACAAAAAACACAAAAACGGAATTAGTTTTTTTTTTTTTTTTTTTTTTTTTAGTTTTAGCAGAAAAACACTGAAATTAGACATGGATACAACATTTGAAAGTTAAATATGAACTTTAAAAGTATAAAAACTGTTTAAAACAAGCTGTGTGAGTATTTTCCTTTTATTGTGCAAAAACAGGGTAAAAATCCAAACTCTACAGGTGTGTCCCCCCCCCCCACACATACACACACACACACACACACACACACACACACACACACACACACACACACACACACACACACACACACACACACAGGGCATTTGTCCGTTCTGTGTCTGCAGAGTTCCTTCATGTTCGTGGTTCTGCAGAAACAGTTGTGTCAGTTCACAGCTCTGATCCAGGCAGTGCTCCTATGGCACAGTCTGCACATGGAAAATAGTCTGTTGAAACCAAAAGTCCGTCCTCCTGTGGATGTGTTGAATGTCTGTGGTGTTTGGACTGATCATCATCAGGCTCTTCCTCCGTCCTTCATCTGTGTGTGGACTGTCTTCAGTCTCTGCTCTCATCACCAGAGCCTTGAGCATCACCGTGACTTCTCTCTCTTCATCCTTGAATGTAACTACCGGTGGACACATGGAAAAATAACACACATAGAACAATGTATTAGACAAACAAAACAAGGTCAAATTGCACTATTGAAGAAAAAAAGTCACCGAACATCAGCGTATGCGCTCTTATTTTGGAGAGCGTCATGCGCACTTTTACGCACAGAAAGTCCAACATACTCCAAACTAACACATAGTCTACACGGTTCGTACTTTATTCTATAAAACCACGATGCAGTATAATCGTCAGTTTACACATATACTAAAGTGAAACAAGTAAAAACTCCATAGAAAAAAGCAGACAGTGCTTCAGTCATGTAGAAAATCCACTAAATGGAACTGGGTGAACTTTACCTTTCTTCTTCAGATGTTGCTCCATCAGTCGCTCCTTCGGTCACAAATCCATCCGTAAACCTCCAGGAGGGTCATGGGACTTGGGATATCCGTCTTGCCTACATTTTCCAAAACTAGATCTAATCCGTTATCCACTAAGTTGTGCGCTCCGGTTCTTCGCTCCGTGAATCCGCTCTGCTGTGTGCGTCCCCAGTCACAGAATGGCTTATTTTGCGTCTTCTAGGACAGGTGCCCGTGAAATTTTCGCACTGACCCGAGAATGTCCATAAAGCACAGAGTCTCAGGTTTCAGAAACCGTTGGAATTTTTCTGATCGGACAAATAATGACAGAGTTACGGTCATCTGAACTACACATGCATAGGGCACAGGACTGCAGGTACAGGTGCGTCTGACCTGACGACCTGTCCGATCCCGAATGCAGATCCCAATGCAAAAACTATTGCGTTATAACGCAATACTTTTGCGTTTAAACGCAATACTTTTGCATTATAACGCAAAAACTATTGCATTATAACGCAATACTTTTGCGTTATAACGCAATACTTTTGCGTTATAACGCAAAAACTATTGCATTATAACGCAATACTTTTGAACTATTGCGTTATAACGCAATAAATTTTTTTCTCTTCATGTCCCTTCCCGGGCTCCGTAGATTCTGGATTTGGTGCGACTTTGAAAAATTTCCCCATTATAAGAGATAGGAAGTGCCGGTAAGCCACAGGGCCACTGGTCCTATTTTTGAAGCAAAGAAACAGGCATTCACTGTCATATTGTGTGAAAACTATGACATCATTTTTTAATGCTCCTAGTCTGATGTTTTCTCACATTTTAACATACTATAATATTAACTATTACTCACTCAGATATGCAAAAATATGCAATAAAAAACAACAACAACTACTTTGTGCTTTAAAAGAAACTGTTCATTAAAATATAATTGATTTACACTCAAATATCTTAGTGCAGATCAGGTTTATCAGGAACAATAATGTAAAGTTATAGTGATGGTATGAATGTCAGTGTATGGGATGATGCATAAGCGTCCACTGTGTTGGCTGATATGGAACTAAAACAACAAAATCCATGAATATACAAGAGAACAGCTGGAGAAGAACTGTCCACTGGAGTGACCACTATGCATGAAAGGGTTAATTGTCCCCAGATGTTACAGGTAATGCAGTTTTGTCCTGTTCAGCTTATTAAACCTCTTTTTTTTTTTAGTCCACTTTTGTGTTTTGCACAGTATATAAGGCCCAGTGACACTTGGCTTTTTTGCTAAAACAGGTCCTGACTGTTACATAAATTCTGGATTTACATGTGAACTACATAAAGTTCAGTTCCACGAAGAGCACAAATGTTAAAATCATTAAAATGCAGATGGACTCATATATTCATAACTGCTGTGCTCAGATTGTATCATTGGCACCAGACACTGCTGACACTAATGGAAGATCATACAGTTACTAAAATACAACATATTACAACTTTTCACTGTGAAGGAGAAATGCATTCTGTTGGCTATTTTTTTAATATAACCTAGCATGTTTTGTGCACTTATTATTATTAGTAGTAGTAGTAGTAGTAGTAGTAGTATTTTATTATTATTATTTTTATTATTCTTTTTTTTAAATCTGTTTTTTGACGTTTTTATTGTCTAGATCAGGCATGTCAAAGTCATTTTAGTTCAGAGGCCACATCCTCCCAATCTGATCTGAAGTGGGTCAGACCAGTGAAATAATAACATAATCATATATAAATAATGTCAATTCAAATTTTTTTCTTTGTTTTAGTTCTGAGTGGACCATGTTCTCCACCTCCATTGTCGAAGCGGCTGCTCGGAGCTGTGGTCGCAAGGTCTCCGGTGCCTGTCGTGGCGGCAATCCCCGAACCCGGTGGTGGACCCCGGAAGTAAGGGATGCCGTCAAGCTGAAGAAGGAGTCTTATCGGGCCTTGTTGGCCCGTGGGACTCCCGAGGCAGCTGATGGGTACCGGAAGGCCAAGCGTGCTGCAGCCCAGGCGGTTGTGGAGGCAAAAACTCGGGTCTGGGTGGAGTTTGGGGAGGCCATGGAGGAGGACTATCGGTCGGCCTCGAGGAAATTCTGGCAAACCATCCGGCGCCTCAGGAGGGGAAAGCAGTGTGCCACCAACACTGTTTACAGTGGAAGTGGGGAGCTGCTGACCTCGACTGGGGATGTTGTCGGGCGGTGGAAGGAATACTTCGAGGATCTCCTCAATCCCACTGCCACGTCTTCCATAGAAGAAGCAGAGGCTGAGGTCTCAGAGGTGGACTCGTCCATCACCCAAGCTGAAGTCACCGAGGTGGTTGGCAAGCTCCTCGGTGGCAGGGCACCGGGGGTGGATGAGATTCGCCCTGAGTACCTTAAGTCTCTGGATGTGCAGGGACTGTCTTGGTTGACACGTCTCTGTAACATCGCGTGGCGGTCGGGGACAGTACCTCTGGATTGGCAGACCGGGGTGGTGGTTCCCCTTTTTAAGAAAGGGGACCGGAGGATGTGCTCCAACTATAGGGGGATCACACTCCTCAGCCTCCCGGGGAAAGTCTATTCCAGGGTACTGGAGGGGAGGATCCGACCGATAGTCGAACCTCGGATCCAGGAGGAACAATGCGGTTTTCGTCCTGGTCGTGGAACGCTGGACCAGCTCTATACTCTCCATCGGGTGCTCGAGGGTTCATGGGAGTTCGCCCAACCAGTCCACATGTGTTTTGTGGATCTGGAGAAGGCGTTCGACCGTGTCCCTCGTGGTATCTTGTGGGGGGTGCTTCGGGAGTATGGGGTCCGGGGCCCTTTGCTAAGGGCAGTCCGGTCCTTGTATGACCGAAGCAGGAGCCTGGTTCGCATTGCCGGCAGTAAGTCAGACCTGTTCCAGGTGCATGTTGGACTCCAGCAGGGCTGCCCTTTGTCACCGGTTCTGTTCATAATTTTTATGGACAGAATTTCTAGGCGCAGCCAAGGGCCGGAGGGGGTCCGGTTTGGGGACCACAGGATTTCATCTCTGCTTTTTGCAGATGATGTTGTCCTGTTGGCCTCATCGAACCTGGACCTTCAGCGTGCACTGGGGCGGTTTGCAGCCGAGTGTGAAGCGAGCGGGATGAGGATCAGCACCTCCAAATCCGAGGCCATGGTTCTCGACCGGAAAAAGGTGGTTTGCCCTCTCCGGGTCGGTGGGGAGTCTTTGCCCCAAGTGGAGGAGTTTAAGTATCTGGGGTCTTGTTCACGAGTGAGGGAAGGATGGAGCGTGAGATTGACAGACGGATCGGTGCAGCGTCTGCAGTGATGCAGTCGCTGTACCGGTCGGTTGTGGTAAAGAAGGAGCTGAGCCGAGAGGCGAAGCTCTCAATTTACCGGTCAATCTACGTTCCTACCCTCACCTATGGTCATGAGCTTTGGGTCATGACCGAAAGGACAAGATCCCGGATACAAGCGGTCGAAATGAGTTTCCTCCGTCGGGTGGCTGGGCGCACCCTTAGGGATAGGGTGAGGAGCTCAGTCACCAGGGAGGAGCTCGGAGTAGAGCCGCTGCTCCTCCACATTGAGAGGGGCCAGCTGAGGTGGCTCGGGCATCTGTTTCGGATGCCTCCTGGACGCCTCCCTGGGGAGGTGTTCCGGGCATGTCCCACCGGGAGGAGACCTCGGGGAAGACCCAGGACACGTTGGAGAGACTATGTCTCTCGGCTGGCCTGGGAACGCCTCGGGATCCCCCCGGAAGAGCTGGAGGAGGAGTCTGGGGAGAGGGAAGTCTGGGCATCCCTGCTTAGACTGTTACCCCCGCGACCCGGCCCCGGATAAGCGGAAGAGAATGGATGGATGGATGGATGTTTTAGTTTAGAAAAAAAAGTAAAATTACATGATGAAAACATATACATGTAAAAAAAAAAACAAAAAAAAAACTTCTTTTAAAAAATGTGAATGACATGAGCAACCATGAAAAAAATGAAATTTATTATAAAAATTTATACAAATTTATATAAAATAAGTGTAATTTTCACAATATTGTGCCTCAGTTTATTATTTACACGTGCATTACAACTTACAGATCACAGTGGATCTACAAATACACATTAAAATTACACATCTCTTAGGACATTTTGGGTTATTTGCATTTTTTGTGAAAAGATGATTTGTACTTTTTTTTTACACAAAAGTTTGTTGTCAGTATTTATAGTTGTTATATATATAGTATATATATATATATATATATATATATATATATATATATATATATATATATATATATATGTAGTTTATGTAACATTGTGTGTAATGTACATGTATAAATAATAAGTTGAGGCATAATATTGTTAAAAATTTTTCAAATGAAATTTCTGTTTTTTCAGGTTATTCACATCTTTTTTTGTAAAATGTAAATATTTTCATAATTTAAATGTTTTGGGGTTTTTTTTGTACTAAACAAAAGGAAAAACTTGAATTTGTCATTATTTATAGGTTATTAAGTCATTATTTGAGATCAAATTAGGATAAATATGGCCTCTGAACTAAAATGAGTTTGACACCCCTGCTCTACATGATTTCATTGTCTGTGTAACCTGTGATTGTGCTTGTCTCCTTGTTCTTCTTATTTTTTGGGGGGGTTATAATTGTCCAGAATGCTCGTATTATCTGACAGAAAACACCCGTCAGTAAAGTAGTTAGGATACATTAGAATGCCACACTGTTTCTCTGTCTAGACAGGTTATATTCAGAGATTATCTGGCTGTATGTGTTCATATTCTGAGTGCTGATGAATTTGCACAGCCTCTCGTTTCCCGGTAAATCATCTGCTTAGTTTAAAATGATCCACTCATAATCAATTGTTTATATTCGCGGCTGCAGAGTGGAAAAGCTCACAAAAGTACCACAGTTGTTTTGTCAGTCACTCATACATTTTTAATGATATGCATTTCAAAACATCTATGTCAACATTTAATGTCAGTGTTACATCAGTGGGGTATCTGTGAAATGTTTCTGTTGTGGGTATGTGTACCGTCGGTCTGCACAGGATTACCCAAGTGTTCTCAGAGTGGAGCTCCCACAGGGAAAACCTATTGCACCTTTTAAAGAAGTGCTGGTGCCAACGCTGCGAAAGAGACATATGAGGCTGTGGACATCCAATTGATTTTCAGTCAACACATCCCTCACGTAGTCTTTTATGTGTTAAATTATTTAAGTGCCGCAGCTTCAGGGAAGTGAGTTTATATCCTCCCAAAGGAACCGGCAACTTACCTGTGTCACTGAGTACTTCACATCAGGTATTTCACACACATTTACCATTTAATTGTGTTATAGTAGTTAAAGTGGCTTTTTCTGGATTGACCTTTTTCACCCACGGGTTGAAAAGGTTTGACGCCGGTGTCTTGGGGTGCTGCACATTATCATCACAGCCAGGGTCTGGATCATTACCACCATGTATTAATAAATGGTCCATTCCAGCTTACTTCCCCAAGCATCGGTTTATCATCACACAAAGGGCTTCCCCTTCGGCGTTCCCTGTAAATGACCATATTCATTATTCATCAAGGATTAGTGTCATAATCGATTTTGTCCAAACGGTCGGCATTCCACAGTGTATTCTTAATCCTATCCCCGAGAGATGCTGAACTTTGTCACATCTAATTAGGCTGCACGAGTCATCTACACTAAAACAGCTTTTACAACTTTCCTATTACATGCTTGATAATCGCTGGCTTATTCTTGGATTTTATCATTGTCTTTATACATTTCCAGCAGTGACACATGGTTGGTATGCTGCAGCATGCGTGGCTTTCAAACTGAATAGGTGTGTTTTGCTAAGTGACGCTGCGTTCCAGGCCGGTTTTTGAGCCCGTAAGTCACGACTTCAAACCACGGCTCACGACTTTGTAGAGTTCCAGGCAAGTCACACCAAACTGTCTGAGCGCAAGGAATTGTGGGAGTTAGATGTAAACAAACCAGCATGGTGGACTGTACGTTAGGCTCATTTACAGTCATTTCTGTCGCTAAGGGTGTTTGCTCTTTGCTTATTTGAGGGAAACAGAGGAGGAAAAACAGCGCATAAGGCAACAGAAGCTATTATACCTTTAATGTTCTGTTATTTGTTTATTTGGATTTGTATTTGGTATTAATTTATTCTTGCACTCATTGGACTGAAAACTAGCTAACGCTAGACTAGCTGCTGATTATACAGAACATTTGCAGATAAATAATAACAATCTGCATAAACACTGCATCCATGGGGGCCACCATTGCTACATGACGTCAGAACTCAGAACTGGGAGTACATGGATCTAGTGCGAGTTCACGGGTGGGAATTCACAGGTTTGACTGACATTCCAGTGCATTTTCACCGGGAGAAGGCTGGAAAAACATGAGTTATGGGTTGCCTGGAACTCAGCATAAGATACATTAGAAATATGTATACTCAGCAAAAATATAAACGAACCATGTACAGAATTTGTGTAAGTTGAGACGTGCGGCCCAAAATTAGCCTGTAAGTGCCATTTTATTAAGTTTACAATATTTTCATTATTGTTTTTTATTTTTAATTTTTTATTGTTTCATGTTTGTATGTTTGCTTAACAGGAGCAAATATATTATATGGTTGTTTAGGGAACCGTAAGTATTTATATATGTTTGGACACAAGGGGGCATAGTCCTGCTATGTGAGCATGAATTATTTGAAGAATACCTGTTCCGTGTTCTCATTGACTTTTGCTGTGTTTCCATTATGTGGTACTGGCTCGACTCGACTTGACTCAGCTCGACTCAACTTGGCCTTTTTGTGTTTCCATTACAAAAAAGGACCTGGAATCTGGTACCCGCGACTAGTTTTTTGGTATCACGTCCACCGAGGTTCCAGGACTGGGGACCAGATACTAAAAGGTGACGTATAAACACTGCAGACCACTGATTGGTCAGAGAGTCGTCTCTGTGACCCGCCGTTTTACAAAAAACAGATGTGACGTTCACTGAATATATTTAAAACCAAATTAAAAACATTTTTATTCTCATTAGCCTTTGAAAGGAGATAAAAATGGGGTCACAATTCAGGAACCAGGAATGTGCGCTGTTTTTATTTTTATTTTATTTTATTGTATTTCTGTTTTTATTTTTTATTTTATTGTATTTCAAATTTCATCTTATTTCTTGCACTTCAAAAATTCTATGCATAATCAAATATTTTAATGTGCGTTTTTTTTATTTTTATTTTATTGTATTTCTGTTTTTATTTTTTATTTTATTGTATTTCAAATTTCATCTTATTTCTTGCACTTCAAAAATTCTATGCATGATCAAATATTTTAATGTGCGCTATTTTTATTTTTATTTTATTGTATTTCTCTCAAATTTCATCTTATTTCTTGCACGTCAAAAATTCTATGCATAATCAAATATTTTAATGTGCACTATTTTTATTTTTATTTTATTGTATTTCTCTCAAATTTCATTTTATTTCTTGGTGTATGATCAAATCTTAATGTATTTTAATACTGTATTTTTTCAATCAATGTGAAGCACTTTGGGCTACAATTTCTGTATGAAAGGTGCTATACAAATAAAGTTTATTATTATTATTATTATTATTATTATTATGTGGAAGTTGACAGTAAATATGTCAGTAGGTTAATCCACATGATGACAGCCCAAAACTAGACCATGGTCGGTCCAGGTGATTCAGACGTAAAAATTCAGCATGAGCTTGACGAGACAACACGCAATGAGCGAGTTTATCAGCAACTCTCTGAGCAGACGACACAGAAGTAATGTGCCACATCGCTATGACGACCAGGTACCGTAAAGTGGGTAGTATCTGTAATGGAAACGGTCTCCAGGAATAGGGCCTGGTACCCGAGTTGAGTCGAGCCAAGCCGGTTCCACGTAGTGGAAACGCAGCGTATGCCAATAAAGAAGATGGACGTCAGAGTAACACAGTTGTTTTTACCGCTGTGTGTGGCAACGATGTTGTCCAACGTGTAAAAACATTCTTTGACATCTATTTATTTCAGAAGAGGTAAAAAGCAAGACTTAAGAAACCAAAAGAAACACTCAGATTTGCCTCTACAGAGCTCATAATGTCTTATAATTGTAAAACATGGTTAATTCTCTTGACTTATAAACAAACATTCAGACCATTACTGTAACTTTGCTGATCTTGGTAAACCTGATCTGCAGTGACATGTCTGAGTGTAAATCAATTGTTATTTGTTGGACAAAAAGGTTTTTTTTTTTGCATATTATCTCCATGAAGTGAGTAATTACTAGCATTAGAATATGTTAAAATGTGAGAAGACATCAGATTAGCAGCATTAAAAATGTTTTTATTTCATTGTTTTCATATCACTTTCGGATATTGGGTTTTAAACATATGTTTCTTTACTTCAAAAATTAAATGCATGGATATTTTTGTAACTCTATAGAAAAAAAAACTTGATCACATTGGGTTTTTTTTTCATGCCTAAGGAGGAATAAAAACACTCAAGAAAAAAATCTTGACTAAGGTTCTCATAATTCATGCATGAAAGGGTTAATATATTGTGCAACACCTATGAAAGTGTCACATGGTGCGTTTACATTTTTGCTCAGTGTATTTTTTCAGTGTCGTAGTTAAAAGTGGGTGTTTTGATTAACTTACCATATGGCCCAGTCTGTGACTCATGAAAGCTTAGTGTTCATCCTCTCAAGACACTGAGTCTGTCTGGATCTTTTTTTTTTCTGTTTTTTTTTTTTTTTTTGATACTGCCCTGTGTCTGGCTCGGCCCTCTGGTGACGACCGCCCTGTTCTCCATTCCCAGCTGTAAGACGGACCTGTGGTGCATGTGACATCTGTATCTGCCAATGGACGTGCTAAGCCTGTCATCTCCGCAGCGCTCAGCCTGTCACTCAGATTTGCAACGAACAGCCTGGGACCACAGCTGTCATAATGATCCAGCAGTAGAAATGAACAATCTGCTGATCTTCTCTAAGGCCTGACGAAAAACTATGGGTGTTCTTGGAAAAAAGTAGTCGGTTTGTTGTTTTTCTGGCTGATTCAAAGCAGACGCAGAATGCAGCTTCTTCCCTTGGATGTCTTTGTTACTTTGATGCGTCCTCCCCTACAGTATCGCTATTTATCATGGCGATTATGCTAATGATTAGCATCTCACTACAAACACTTTCACCAACTGAATCTGCAAAACCAAAATCTGTAAAAGCCTCTGAGATGATTTGTTTTTCCCAAGAATTGATCTAGGCCAGGGGTGTCAAACTCAGTTTAGTTCAGGGGCCACATTCACCCCCAATTTGATCTCAAGTGGGCCGAACTAGTAAAAATAATAACAGTGAAAAAGTAAAATTACATTATGATAATGTTTACATCTACACACTGTAAAAAAAAATCTAGTTGTTTTTATGGAAAAAAAAAACATGGCAGCTGTGGTTTCCAGAACAATACTGTAAAAAACACATCCAACTGTAAACATATTTACAGAGTGTTAGTGGCTGGTTGATAGGTTTATTATTTCAGATTTTTTCTTCTTTCCTTTTTTTTTGTTTATTTTTGGTTTCTGTTGGATTTTCTTTCCATTTTGTTTTATTGTCGCCACACCCCCTTTTGGGATATAATGAGGCTGATTGCCACACACCTGTTTTGCCATATGCATTTGGGTTGTCACACAGAGCAGAGCAGGACTGTGCTGAACAAAGAAGTGAGGTGAGCACAGAGAACATTTGAGTTTGATTTGTATGATACATTATTTTTGAACAAATATAAAGCTTGACACTCATGTGGAATGGGTTATTTTTTGGTTGTTAAAGCACAGTTTGGTTCGCATACCTGTTATACATGGGATGAGTGAGGAGTTTGCGCCCTTGGTAGGCGGAGCAAGGTATGTGTTAATTATAGTGGCATGCTTGTTCTTTTGTTTGTTTTTTGTTGTTAGAAATGTGTGTATGAAATTACACTTATGAGTAATATGTCTTGTTTGTAATGTATGTGCTTTTAAAGAAAATGTAACTAAGTAAATTTTGTAAAATAACTTATGTAAAAATGTTTGTGTTTTAGTTTCACGGTGCATCATGATGAAATAAAGATTTGCACCAGTCGAACTCTACGCCGTTTCGTTGATGCCAAGGGCTGCTACACAGAGTAACATGTAGATTTAACATTTTAAACATGTAGATTTAACATTTTAAACATGTAGATTTAACATTTTAAACGTGTAGATTTAACATTTTAAACATGTAGATTTAACATTTTAAACGTGTAGATTTAACATTTTAAACATGTAGATTCAACATTTTAAATGTGTAGATTTAACATTTTAAACACGTAGATTCAACATTTTAAACACGTAGATTTAACATTTTAAACATGTAGATTTAACATTTTAAACACGTAGATTTAACATTTTAAACATGTAGATTTAACATTTTAAACGTGTAGATTTAACATTTTAAACATGTAGATTCAACATTTTAAATGTGTAGATTTAACATTTTAAACACGTAGATTCAACATTTTAAACACGTAGATTTAACATTTTAAACATGTAGATTTAACATTTTAAACATGGAGATTTAACATTTTAAACACGTAGATTCAACATTTTAAACATGGAGATTTAACATTTTAAAAACGTAGATTCAACATTTTAAACATGTGGATTCAACATTTTAAACATGTAGATTTAACATTTTAAACATGTGGATTCAACATTTTAAACATGTAGATTTAACATTTTAAACATGTAGATTTAACATTTTAAACATGTAGATTTAACATTTTAAACACGTAGATTCAACACTTTAAACATGTGGATTTAACATTTTAAACATGTGGATTCAACATTTTAAACACGTGGATTTAACATTTTAAACGTGTAGATTCAACATTTTAAACATGTGGATTCAACATTTTAAACATGTAGATTTAACATTTTAAACATGTAGATTCAACATTTTAAACAAGTGGATTCAACATTTTAAACACGTGGATTTAACATTTTAAACACGTAGATTCAACATTTTAAACATGTAGATTTAACATTTTAAACATGTAGATTTAACATTTTAAACGTGTAGATTTAACATTTTAAACATGTAGATTTAACATTTTAAACGTGTAGATTTAACATTTTAAACATGTAGATTTAACATTTTAAACATGTAGATTTAACATTTTAAACATGTAGATTCAACATTTTAAACGTGTAGATTTAACATTTTAAACGTGTAGATTTAACATTTTAAACGTGTAGATTCAACATTTTAAACGTGTAGATTCAACATTTTAAACGTGTAGATTCAACATTTTAAACACGTAGATTTAATATTTTAAACATGTGGATTCAACATTTTAAACGTGTAGATTTAACAATTTAAACATGTAGATTCAACATTTTAAATGTGTAGATTCAACATTTTAAACGTGTAGATTCAACATTTTAAACGTGTAGATTTAACATTTTAAACACGTAGATTTAACATTTTAAACATGTAGATTTAACATTTTAAACATGTGGATTCAACATTTTAAACGTGTAGATTTAACAATTTAAACATGATTTAACATTTTAAACATGTGGATTCAACATTTTAAATGTGTAGATTTAACATTTTAAACACGTAGATTCAACATTTTAAACACGTAGATTTAACATTTTAAACATGTAGATTTAACATTTTAAACATGGAGATTTAACATTTTAAACATGGAGATTTAACATTTTAAACACGTAGATTCAACATTTTAAACATGGAGATTTAACATTTTAAAAACGTAGATTCAACATTTTAAACATGTGGATTCAACATTTTAAACATGTAGATTTAACATTTTAAACATGTGGATTCAACATTTTAAACATGTAGATTTAACATTTTAAACATGTAGATTTAACATTTTAAACACGTAGATTCAACACTTTAAACATGTGGATTTAACATTTTAAACATGTGGATTCAACATTTTAAACACGTGGATTTAACATTTTAAACGTGTAGATTCAACATTTTAAACATGTGGATTCAACATTTTAAACATGTAGATTTAACATTTTAAACATGTAGATTCAACATTTTAAACAAGTGGATTCAACATTTTAAACACGTGGATTTAACATTTTAAACACGTAGATTCAACATTTTAAACATGTAGATTTAACATTTTAAACATGTAGATTTAACATTTTAAACGTGTAGATTTAACATTTTAAACATGTAGATTTAACATTTTAAACGTGTAGATTTAACATTTTAAACATGTAGATTTAACATTTTAAACATGTAGATTTAACATTTTAAACGTGTAGATTTAACATTTTAAACATGTAGATTTAACATTTTAAACATGTAGATTTAACATTTTAAACGTGTAGATTTAACATTTTAAACGTGTAGATTTAACATTTTAAACGTGTAGATTTAATATTTTAAACGTGTAGATTTAACATTTTAAACGTGTAGATTTAACATTTTAAACGTGTAGATTTAACATTTTAAACGTGTAGATTTAACATTTTAAACGTGTAGATTTAATATTTTAAACGTGTAGATTTAACATTTTAAACGTGTAGATTTAATATTTTAAACATGTAGATTTAACATTTTAAACGTGTAGATTTAACATTTTAAACATGTAGATTTAACATTTTAAACGTGTAGATTTAACATTTTAAACGTGTAGATTTAACATTTTAAACGTGTAGATTCAACATTTTAAACGTGTAGATTCAACATTTTAAACGGGTAGATTTAACATTTTAAACATGTAGATTTAACATTTTAAACATGTAGATTCAACATTTTAAACGTGTAGATTTAACATTTTAAACGTGTAGATTCAACATTTTAAACGTGTAGATTCAACATTTTAAACGTGTAGATTCAACATTTTAAACACGTAGATTTAATATTTTAAACATGTGGATTCAACATTTTAAACGTGTAGATTTAACAATTTAAACATGTAGATTCAACATTTTAAATGTGTAGATTCAACATTTTAAACGTGTAGATTTAACATTTTAAACACGTAGATTTAACATTTTAAACATGTAGATTTAACATTTTAAACATGTGGATTCAACATTTTAAACGTGTAGATTTAACAATTTAAACATGATTTAACATTTTAAACATGTGGATTCAACATTTTAAATGTGTAGATTTAACATTTTAAACACGTAGATTCAACATTTTAAACACGTAGATTTAACATTTTAAACATGTAGATTTAACATTTTAAACATGGAGATTTAACATTTTAAACACGTAGATTCAACATTTTAAACATGGAGATTTAACATTTTAAAAACGTAGATTCAACATTTTAAACATGTGGATTCAACATTTTAAACATGTAGATTTAACATTTTAAACATGTGGATTCAACATTTTAAACATGTAGATTTAACATTTTAAACATGTAGATTTAACATTTTAAACACGTAGATTCAACACTTTAAACATGTGGATTTAACATTTTAAACATGTGGATTCAACATTTTAAACACGTGGATTTAACATTTTAAACATGTAGATTCAACATTTTAAACATGTGGATTCAACATTTTAAACATGTAGATTTAACATTTTAAACATGTAGATTCAACATTTTAAACAAGTGGATTCAACATTTTAAACACGTGGATTTAACATTTTAAACACGTAGATTCAACATTTTAAACATGTAGATTTAACATTTTAAACATGTAGATTTAACATTTTAAACATGTAGATTTAACATTTTAAACGTGTAGATTCAGCATTTTAAACGTGTAGATTTAACATTTTAAACACGTAGATTCAACATTTTAAACATGGAGATTTAACATTTTAAAAACGTAGATTCAACATTTTAAACATGTGGATTCAACATTTTAAACATGTAGACTTAACATTTTAAACATGTAGATTTAACATTTTAAACGTGTAGATTCTGCATTTTAAACGTGTAGATTCAGCATTTTAAACGTGTAGATTTAACATTTTAAACACGTAGATTCAACATTTTAAACATGGAGATTTAACATTTTAAACACATAGATTTAACATTTTAAACGTGTAGATTTAACATTTTAAACATGTGGATTCAACATTTTAAACATGTAGATTTAACATTTTAAACATGTAGATTCAACATTTTAAACACGTGGATTCAACATTTTAAACACGTAGATTTAACATTTTAAACATGTGGATTCAACATTTTAAACACGTGGATTTAACATTTTAAACACGTGGATTTAACATTTTAAACATGTAGATTCAACATTTTAAACATGTAGATTTAACATTTTAAACATGTAGATTTAACATTTTAAACGTGTAGATTCAGCATTTTAAACGTGTAGATTTAACATTTTAAACACGTAGATTTAACATTTTAAACACGTAGATTCAACATTTTAAACATGGAGATTTAACATTTTAAAAACGTAGATTCAACATTTTAAACATGTGGATTTAACATTTTAAACATGTGGATTCAACATTTTAAACACGTGGATTCAACATTTTAAACACGTGGATTTAACATTTTAAACACGTAGATTCAACATTTTAAACATGTAGATTCAGCATTTTAAACGTGTAGATTTAACATTTTAAACATGTAGATTCAACATTTTAAACATGTAGATTCAACATTTTAAACATGTGGATTCAACATTTTAAACACGTGGATTCAACATTTTAAACACGTGGATTCAACATTTTAAACATGTAGATTTAACATTTTAAACGTGTAGATTCAGCATTTTAAACGTGTAGATTTAACATTTTAAACACGTAGATTCAACATTTTAAACACGTAGATTTAACATTTTAAACATGTAGATTTAACATTGGATTTAAATGGTGAATGGACTGCATTTATTTAGCACATTTTCTCCACCTTCATGGTGTCCAGAGCACTTTCCAAAACCACCAGGTCCAACTGGGACCAGTTTAGGGTTCAGTGTCTTCCATGAACACTTTAACATATGGACAGTCGGAGCCAGGATTCGAACCACCAACCCTTCAGCCGCTCTACCAACTCTACCAACCAATTAATTTACAAATTTAAAATGTTCAATTGCTAAATGTTTACTTTTTCATAACATTTTTATTAAAAAAAAAAAAGCAAATGTGCCGTTATTTCAACATTTATGGTTTTGCAATTTAAACGGCACCACATTGTTTTTCAATTTACAGTTTTATTTTCTAAAAACAATAGAAATCCATCATTTCTACATACAAATCTGGTTTTGTTCACATACTCTTCCTGTAAAAACTACAGCTATATTTGATTTAATCATTAACACAAAAATCTTTTCAAATAAACAACTTTGCATTGCATTGTCACTTACAGTTTTTTTATCTTGCAATTTTACAACTTTTTGGTGTTAATTCTAGTCTTTTTTTTTTTTTTTTTACAGAGCAACATTTTCCTAAAAATCTGACTAACATGAACAACTTGAAATGTCTTCAGAAAAACAAGTGCAGTTTTAACAATATTCTGCCTCAGTTTATTATTTACATATGTGCATTACAACTTACATAACAATTACAAACACACAAAACATTTAGTAACAGGTATAATATTAGTAAAATTGCATTTACTTTTCTTAAGACATTTCACGTTGTTCATATTTGTTCAGGTTATTCACATTTTTTGTAAAAGGATAGTTTGGTAATGTAAACATTTTCATGTAATTTTACTTTTTTTACAGTAAAGCAAAGATAAAATCTGCAGTTGTCATTATTTATAGGTTATTATGATAATATTTTACTGGTCTGAGCCACTTGAAATCTAATTGGACTGTATGTGTCTGTATGTGGAACCTGAATTAACTCTTTCATGCATGAATTATGAGAACCCAAATCCTGAGACTTATTCCTCTTTAGGCATGAAAAAAAAACAATGCAATTAAAAATTTTCTTCTGAAAAATAAATAATAGTTAAAAAAAAAAATAACAATAATAATTTTTAAAAATTTTAAAAATACAATAAAAAAAAAATAATGAAAAAAAAAATTCTTATGAACCTATTTTTCATGAAGTTGCAAAAATGTCCACTCAGCTGGACACCACATGTTTAATTTTTGACGCACAGAAATATGTATTCGCTGATAAATTGTGCAAAAACTATGGGGAGGGCTTGTGATTCTGGGGGTTTATGCTCAGGAGAGATCTACATAATGTTACCAATTCATGCCAGAAAAGATATGTAGTGTCTTAAAACTTTAATAAAGAAATAAAAAACAACAACAACAACAATGAAAAGAACAACAAAATCCATGAATATACAAGAGAACAGCTGTAGAATAGCTGTCCACTGGAGTGACCAGTGTGCATGAAAGGGTTAAAATGATTTTGACACCACTGATTGTTCATATCTTCAGTGTAATTTTTGCATTTCACAAATTCATTCTACGGGCCGGATTTAGCCCCCGGGCCGCATGTTTGACCCCTGTGATCTAGGCCATAAAATAGCATGTTTGCAGATGGAGGAGTAACATTTACCACATTCCTTAAGCAATCGCATAAAGGCCGTCTTCTCTGAACAACACACCCTTTTCCTGGCCTGATTTGCTTAAGTGCAGCTTTGGCCTTAGCTCCTCTTGTCTCGGGGTTGTCATTGCCTCGCTCCTTGGCTTATCTTGACATTTACTTGGGCACAAAGAAAGTCTTGACAGTTAAGTAATATCACGTTTCTCAACATTCACACTGCTGTCAAACAAAGGAACACAATGTCAAAAAACAGTTTGCTATAATAAATTGAAGAAATGTGTTGCAAAAACCCTCTAGTGCCCATATTTCCCTAGAGTGGGTCGTTGACAGTTATTCATTACAAACAATCGTGTTCCAATTGGTCTATCATCTGTACTTTAGGCCACAGTTAAATGAAGGCAGTATATACAGGGGTTGGACAAAATAATGGAAACACCTTAAAACATCAACAAAATATAATTTAATATGGTGTTGGTCCGCCTTTTGCGGCAATTACAGCCTCAATTCTCCGAGGTATTGATTCATACAACTTGTGAATTGTTTCCAAAGGAATTTTAAGCCATTCTTCAGTTAGAATACCCTCCAACTCTTTTAGAGACGATGGCGGTGGAAATCGACGTCTTACTTGAATCTCTAAAACTGACCATAAATGCTCAATAATGTTGAGGTCTGGGGACTGTGCCGGCCATACGAGATGCTCAACTTCATTAGAATGTTCCTCATGCCATTCTTTAACAATTCTAGCTGTATGGATTGGGGCATTATCATCTTGAGGTGAAGGTGTTTCCATTATTTTGTCCAACCCCTGTACACTGTAAGGCCGGATAAGTAGAGTTTACTCAAAAAATTTGAGGCAAGTGATTGCATTTAAATGATTTGAGTAATGATCAACTAATCAGTTGGTTTAACACTTTCAGTGCCATGGGCCGATTAAATCGGCTTTACGAAAACAACCTTTAAAGTGCCACGGGCCGATCAGATCGGCTTTGGAGAACACGCCACATTTGTGTACAAACAAACCATCCACCCCCATTTCTTTCTCACATTTCGATGACGTTCTTTCTGTGTCCCCCTTTTGAGACCAAGCAGACGGGAATTTGAGGTCACGCGACCGAATAATATTTTTATATCTTTTTAATGTTTCTTATTCTCCGGTGTTTCATCAGAGGGAGCCCTCCATGCCGGGGGGCGGCTGTGGACTCCGGGGGCTGTGGCGCCTTCTCTCACTGGGGTCCGCTCCTTTCTGGTGGGTGGGGGTCCCAGTTGGCCCTCTCCCACTAGTTGGGATGCGGGGCTGTGTTGCTGGTGCCTGGTCGCCGGGGTCGGCGGCTGCCTCCTGGTGCAGATGGCTCCCTGAGACAGCGCCTCCTAAATTGATGTTTTACTTTTACTTGTACATTTTTGTTCTGGTCTACCCGTGCTCAGTCAGTCTTCTTAAGTATGTGTGAACTTGTGGGTTTGCGTGTGTGTGTGTGTGTGTGTGTGTGTGTGTGTGTGTGGGTGGGGGGCGGTACTGATTTTTAAACTGATATGTAAAGCACTTTGTGCTACAGTTTTTAATGTATGAAAAGTGCTATATAAATAAAGATTATTATTCTTATTATTATTATTATTATTATGAATTATGCAAATTACGATCAATAATGAATCGGCTGCGTCCGGTGCGTTTTGAATCTAATTAGCAATCGGTCGGATGTTACCGAGCGGTTTCCTGCAGGATTCTTCAAATATTATAAAAACGACGCGAAATACTGAAAAACGGCCAAATTCTGTGGCACTTTTAAGGCTTATTAGCCCCTTAACTGTCTGGCACTTAAAGAGTTAAGTAGGTTCAACTTTAATGCTAAAAGTATTGAACTTAAACTATTAAGTAGAAAACACTAAAAGACAAGTTATTTGTACTTTAAATCTGTTGTAAAATCAACCCCACTATCCAACCATTCAACTCAGCATTTTAGCTTACACTGACTAACTTTCTCAATTGCAGCCAGATCAATTTATCACTGATTAAACAACTTTTTTAAGTTAATCAAACTCAAAATCCTATTCCTGACCAAAACAGTTATGACATTATTCACCTTAATATATTATAGCATGAATGGAAATTAACTAAGTGTCATTTGCCAGTACAGGAAGTGCTTTTAATTTGACAAGACATTAAGATTTCCATTGTACAACAGATGAACAGTAAATGGATTGTTCTTCCTATGGCTCTGACTCATGGTGCAGCTCTACAAAAATACAAAAACACAAAAAGGCCAATAAACACTGCCATACACACATTAAGTCTAAATTAACACTAACACCACAACCCCGCTGAACCCCTGCACAGAAAAAGAACACATTTTCAACAACATGCCCATTACCCACAATGCAATGCGGAGATAAAAAGGTGTGGTCATGACTAAAACTGAGTGATTTAATTCCATTCAACTTCAATTTTTTCGTACTTTCAACTATGTCTACAAATTAGTAGAATATACTGAACATTTTATAGTAACATCATAAAACTTAAATCATTTAAGTGCATTGTATAGAAGCATTTTAGTAAATACAAATTCTGGGTTTACAGTGTATAGGGGTGCTTCTATGAAAAATTCAAACCTCAAACCAGATGTAGGCTAATGTTAAGAAGCAAGTTTGGAAGCAATTTGGGTCTATGTTAAAAATAAATACTGAAATAAAAGAGAAACTATTTTTCAGATAAAACACATTTTTATATTATTTTACATTATATTTAATACAAAAATCTGCATGTAACACAGTCAAAAATCCATAAAAAAATATGCTACTATTTTTTTTTTAACATCTTTTTATTCTCTCACAGGCACATTTTGGGAATTGAAATAATTATCCAAGGCAGAGTGTTTCCCAAAACGACCGCTGTTGCAAAATCATTCGCGATTGATATGCATTTAACTGGGCAGGTTCTGCATGTAACACAAGTGGACACGATGGGTTACATACAAAAGCTGGGATGAGACTGAGATTCATGAAAAATTTGCATGTGTGGTTTAGAAAAACCACTAGGATCATCAAATTTAACCCTTTCATGCATGAATTGTGAGAACCTTAATTGAGATTTTTTTTCCTGAGTGCTTTTATTCGTCTTTAGACATGACAAAAAAAAAAGTGATTGAAATAGTTTTTTATGAACCTATTTTTCATGGAGTTGCAAAAATGTCTACTCAGCTGGACACCATGTGTTTAATTTTTGAAGCAAAGAAACATGTTTTTACCGATACGCTGTGTGAAAACTATGAAATAATTTTTAAAATGTTGTTAATCTGATATTTTGTCACATTTTAACATACTTTATGGGGATTATATGCCAAAAAATAATAACAATAATAATGTTAATAACAGTCTAACAACAATAACAAGCACCTGATTTACACTCAAACATGTTCGTGCAGATCAGGTTGATCAAGAACAGCAAAGTTACAGTAATGGTATGAGATGATGCTTAAGTGTCCACTGTGTTGGCTGATATGGAACTAAAATAATAAAATCCTTGAAAATACGATAAGAGACCTGCTGTAGAATAGCTGTCCACTGTAGTGACCAGTATGCATGAAAGGGTTACCACAGTGTCTGTATTTATAGTCTATATAAGACCATTTACAGCAGGGGTGTCAAACTCATTTTAGTTCAGGGGCCAGATTCAGCTAAATTTAACCTGAAAGGGTCCGAACTAGTAAAATAATAACATGATAATATATAAATAATGTCAACTCCAAACTTTTCTGTCTGTTTTAGAGCAAAAAGAGTAAATTTACGTTATGAAAATACAAACTATCCTTTCAAAAGATGTGAATAACATGAACAAACTGAAAAAAATAAGTGTAATTTTAACAATGTTCTGCTTCAGTTTATCATTTACACATGTACATTATAATTTACAGATCACAGTGGATCTACAAATACACAAAACATTTAATAAGAAGCAGAATATTGGTACAATTGCACTTCCTTCTCTTAAGACATTTCATGTTGCTCATATTTGTTCAGGTTATTCACATTTTTTTGTGAAATTATATTTTGTTTTCGTGTAAATACATGAAAATATTTACATTTACAAAGAGAAAAAATTGGAGTTTTTATCATTTCTATGTTATTATGATAGTATTTTACGGGTCCTGCCCACTTGACATTGAATTGGTCTGAATGTGGAACCTGATTTAAAAGGATTGTTAATATCTCAGTGTAATTTTTGCATTTCATAAATTTATCCCAAGGGCCGGACTGGACCCTTTGGTGGGCCGGATTTGGCCCCCGGGCCGCATGTTTGACACCTGTGATTTACAGCCATGTGGTCCAGGTAAACTGCACTGACACCAAGGTAGCTTTTCATGTCCTAATTTTGGTCCTATTTTTGGCCCAATACTTGATTAACCCTTTCATGCATACTGGCCACTACAGTGGACAGCTATTCTACAGCTGTTTTCTTGTATATTCGTGGATTTTGTTCTTTTCGTTTCTTTTTTTTTTTTTTTTTAACACATATGTTTATTAAAGTTTTAAGACACTACATATCTTTTCTGACATGAATCGGTAACATTATGTAGATCTCTCCTGAGCATAAACCCCCAGAATCACAAGCCCTCCCCATAGTTTTTACGCAATTTATCAGTAAATTCATGTTTCTGCGCATCAAAAATTAAATGTGTGGTGTCCAGCTGAGTGGACATTTTTGTAGCTTCATGAAAAATAGGTTCATAAGAATTTTTTTTTTCATTATTTTTTTTTTTTTTTTTAATTCTTTTTTATTTATTTTTCAGAAGAAAATTTTCAATCGCATTGTTTTTTTCATGCCTAAAGAGGAATAAAAACACTCCGTAAAAAAATTAGATTAAGGTTTTCATAATTCGTGCATGAAAGGGTTAAAAATTCATTAATCATGGGATGGCTCAGAGCAAGAGTATAATTTTTTTGCATTTATCTGAGGTCATCATTCGGTCCATCCTGGGGGGATATATGTCTAAATTTCTCATTTATTATTGGGTCTAAAAAGCTGGGAATGTGCCAGATACCAAAATGTACCCAGTTTCATAGAAGCACCCATACATATCCTTTTTTTTCTTTTTACTTAGAATTAAATACAACACATAATCAAATGACTTTTAGAAAGAAATATTACACCCCAAGCATCAAGTGGCCTGGATACACTGTGGCCTAGCGGTTGAAGCACACATTTGGTTCAAAGTAGACCATATAAATCAGAGCCAGAGGTGGATTGTTCAGTGACTCCTTCTATTTTCTGATCTTTTGCCATTTCGAGACAACCATGAAAAGGTTACTATGTCAGCAATCCTGGGAGGACACTTGGTTCTATGTTGGTAAGAACAAGAATATGAATAGAGCTTACAAGAATAGCCAATTATATTTTAACAAGACCGATCCAGACTGCTGCATTGATGCATACGGGTCTAAAGCCTTGAATCCCCAGAGAACGTTGAACAGGTATAACGAGCCAGTTATTCAGACAAGATAAGTTGTGCCAGCCACTCGTTACGTACGCTGTCACTGTTGATAAAACTTGATGAGTTGCTTGTCTGTTGTAATGCCTCTCCATAATCATCAGCTGTTTCTTCGTGTGCTGCCGATGAGGATTAGGGCATGTGTGAGTCTGTGTGTATTGTACATGAGAAAAATTTACATTTTCATATACCTCACCTCTTAGCCTTTTGAAAATGTAATTACAGAATTTGCATAATAATATAACAATGCTTATTGCAGCCTCACAAACCAAAAAGGTAAGGTACTGTGCCCTTGGTGGCACCGGTACAAATATAGTACATTAAACTGCAGAAAAAGACTCAACTGAAAACATACAAAAATGATAAAGAACAGCAATTAGTCAACACTCTAATCCAGGGGTGTCAAACTCATTTTCTTCCGGGGGCCACATTCAGCCCAATATAATCTGAAGTGGGCCGGACCAGTAAAATAGTAGCATGATAATAATAATAATAATAATAATAATAATAATAATAATAATAATATTGGCAACTCCCAATAGTTTTAGTACTAAAAATAACATTCAGTTATGCCAATATTTACATTTCCAAACTATCCAAACAAGAAGGATGTGAATAACCTGAAAAAAATGGAATTTGTTAAGAAATATAAGTAAAATTTTATCAATATTATGCCTCAATTTATCATTTATACATATGCATTATAGGTCAGATCTACAAAGGCACAAAACATTTAGTAAGAGGCAGAATATTGTTAAAATTGCACTTAATTTTCTTCAGACATTTCAGGTTGAACATTTTTCTTCAGGTTATTCACACTTTATTGTTAAAGGACAGTTTGTTAAAGTAAACATTTTCATAATTTAATGTTTTTTTGCACTAAATCAAAGAGAAAAAAATTGGTGTTGTCATTATTTATAGGTTATGATATTATTTTTGACTTTGATGTCCTAACTTGCACTTTGTAAATTCATCCCAGGGGCCAGAGTGGAACCTTTGGCGGGCCAGTTTTGGCCCCCGGGCCACATGTTTGACACCTGTGTTCTAATCATATACATTTGACTAACCCTTTCATGCATAAGTCACTACAGTGGACAGTTATTTTCCAGCTGTTCTCTTGTATATTCATGGGTTTTGTTGTTTTAGTTTCATATCAGCCAACACAGTGGATACTTACGCACCATCTCATACCCTGACATTCAGACCATTACCGTAACTTTGCTGTTCTTGATAAACCTGATCTGCAGTGACATGTTTTAGTGTAAATCAATTGTTATTTTTTAGACAAGAAGGTTTTTTGTTTGTTTTGTTTTTTTCATATTATCTCCATGAAGTGAGTAATTACTTGCATTAGAATATGTTAAAATGTGAGAAGACATCAGATTAGTAGCATTAAAAATGTTTTTATTTCATTGTTTTCATATCACTTTCTGATATTGGGTTTTAAACATATGTTTCTTTACTTCAAAAATTAAATGCATGGATATTTTTGTAACTCTATAGAAAAAAAAACTTGATCACATTGGTTTTTTTTTTCTTGCCTAAGGAAGAATAAAAACACTCAAGAAAAAAATCTTGACTAAGGTTCTCATAATTCATGCATGAAAGGGTTAATTCACAGGTGTCAAACATGCGGCCCGGGGGCCAAATTCAGCCCACTAAAGGGTTTAGTCCGGCCCTTTGGATGAATGTGTAAAATGCAAAAATTACACTTATTAATAGAGCTGAGCAAGTTAACGCATTATTACCGCATTAACGCATTCATTAAATATTAAATAATGCCGACATTTTTTTTTTTTATCTCACATTAATGCCGTTTTATTATAACTCCTATTCTTCTGCCTCTGCTTGTGTGTGTGTAGCGATTAGCTCGGCAGATAGACAACAGGTTTACCAAGAAAAGCCGGACGCCGAAAACTTCTGTCCAAATCTTTTACTGTAGACTCACTGTAAAACTGCAACATACAAACAAAACATGTCTCAGTTCTGTTCACTGCCTTAGTACATTTACATGGCATTATACATTTAAATGAATGGGAAAAAGATCCCTAGCTTGATGCTAACTTGAATGGGAAAATCCATAGACACGCTAACGCTTAGCATTTACAGATTCATTTAAGATTTACAACGTCTTTTTATCCAGAAACAAAGGTTCACATTAGAGATATTTGATACTATTCATTCTTACAACAACTGAACATAAAATACTCACAGGCAAACGTTTTTGGGGCCATACAAACAGAGTGAAAGAAAAGTGTCTGTTAGTTCCTTCTTATGTCCGAACTGACTACGGGAACACCGCAAGGACACAACATACGTTAGAGCAACTTATTCCTACCACTAGAGGTCCCCCTTTGCTTGCTTTGAACAACTGAATGTCACATATTATTGGGTTTATTAGTATTAGTACTTATTAGTGGGCTTAAGACTCCTGTCAATCACTCACAAAAGTGGAAATAAACTGGTGTGGACATAAACATGAAGAAAAGTAGCGGTCTGTTCCATGGACATTTTCATTTTAAATGTCTGTGGAATTATTTTTTATCACCGGAGTACTTCAAGTCTGAAACATCACTTAAAGGCAATACATGCTGTTGATGCCAGCACCCCCCCACACACACATATAACTCTGTGATTAATCATGATTAATCGCAGAAATCTATGCGATTAATTGCGATTAAAAAATTTTAATCGCTGCCCAGCACTACTTATTAACAATTATTTTAGTTCAGGTTCCACATTCAGACCAATATGATCTGAAGTGGGTTGGATCAGTAAAATACTATTGTAATAACCTATAAATATTCATTCATTCATTTTCTGAACCTGCTTTATCCTCACTAGGGTCACGGAGGCCCCTGGAGCCTATCCCAGCTACTTATGGGTAATTCAAAAATTTCTCTCTTTGTAAATGTAAACATTTTCATGTATTTACACTAAAACAAAGTATAATTTCCAAAAAATTGCGAATAACAGTTGGTGACAATTTAATGATATTATGTCTGGAAATGATCAACTGAAGTATAATATTGTTAAAATTGCACTTATTTCAGTTTGTTTATGTTATTCACATTTTTTAAAGGATAGTTTGAAGATGTAAAACATTTTCATGATGTAATTTTACTTTTTTCATTTACATTTACATTTACATTTATGCATTTGGCAGATGCTTTTTTCCAAAGCGACTTACAGGGGAAAAACCAAAAAATGAAAGCAAAATACAAGAATAGATTAAAACATAAAACAGCTGTACAATTAAAACAGTGTCGTACAGAAGAATAAAAAGCAAAATAATAGACCAAAATACAAAAATAAATTAAAAAGAGACATAAAAGCAGCTGTACACTTAAAACAGTGAAATAAAAATACCAAGTAAAAACAACAGAATAGACATGATAATACATTTAAAATGGAATGTTTGAAAGTGCTAGGACAGGAGGTGCTCTCTGAGGAGCTGGGTCTTCAAGAGCTTCTTTATTCACAGTAAAACATAGAGGAAAGTTTGGAGTTGACATTATTTATGTATTATTATGTTATTATTTCACTGGTCCGGCCCACTGCAGAGCAAATGTAGCTAAATGTGAACTAGAATGAGTTTGACACCCCTGGACTAATCCATCCAAACAGATATATAGATGTTCCTTTTAAAACATGTGATCTTTCAGTCCTTTCTGGATGGACGGAGACATCCAATTGCCCCCCCTAACCATTTTTCAACTGCACCCAACTAACGACACCCCATTTTAGGACCCTGCATCCCATTTCAACCCTGTTTTTTGGTCAACCTGCCCAGCACATTTTGCTTGATTGGTCCTTTTCAAACATCCTTTCTGCACTGATTCATCCACACCACAGCTAATATTATAATAATAATTTCAGTCCCTGCCCAATAAAATAGGAACGTTCTGCTTAAATGCTCATCTTTTGTGTGCCTGATAATCACTATCTGTTGCTCTTTATCAGGAAATGACAAACACTGTAATCAAAAAACATATTTAAGAGGAATTGGAAATGGTAACGGGGTATCATTAACCATGCAAAATTGCAAAATGGAGTGGAATTCACATTTTGATGCCTCATTCTGCGCAGAAGGGACAAAAATATACCTTTTTTTTTTTTTTTTTTTACAGGAGACACCTAAGACATATATATATGTTCTTTACTGTACACTTCACTCTGCTATACAGGGTGTATCAGAAAAAGTAGACTGTCTGAAAAAACAACATAAAACCAAAATGCAAACCCTACACTATGTGTCCACTGTGCTATTCTTTGTCTATTTTTTCCCCCAAGAGTTAAATGAGAAGTTAAATACTACTCAAATATGTTTAACCCTTTCATGCATACTGGTCACTCCAGTGGACAGTTCTTCTCCAGCTGTTCTCTTGTATATTCATGGGTTTTGTTGTTTTAGTTCCATATCAGCCAACACAGTGGACACTTATGCATCATCCCATACACTGACATTCATACAATTACAGTAACTTGACTATTCTAGATAATCCTGATCTGCAGTAACATGTTTGAGTGCAAAAAAAAGCAAATTGTTATTAGATTGCAATTAACAGGAATTTATTTATTTATTTATTTATTTATTGCATTTTTAAACAAAATAGGTTTTTTTTTGCATATTATTTCAATAAAGTAAGTAATAACTAGTATTAGAGTATGATAAAATGTGAGAAAACATCAAATTAGCAGCATTAAAATGTTTTTATTTAATAGTTTTCACACCGTATATCTGTAAATGCATATTTCTTTGCCTTTTAAAATTTAACACATGGTGTCCAGCTGAGTGGACATTTTTGTAACGCCATGAAAAAAATTAAATTGCATTGTTTTCTGTTTTGTTTTTTTTCATGCCTAAAGAGGAATAAAAACGCTCAGGAAAAAAAAAAAATCTTGATTAAGGTTCTCATAAATCGTGCATGAAAGGGTTAAATATTTTTGTTGTAACTTATATTTTATTAGTTTTAAAAGAACAACAACAAAAAGAAAACACAACAACATGAATAAGTCTGGGTAGCACAGTCTTATCAGTTATTTTGCTTATTTAATGTCCATTTTTTCCACTTTTTGTTCATTTGTGGTTCTTGTAGTCTCATTCTGTGCGTTAGTTTTTCCATTAGAAATACGTCCTTGATCGTATTTATCCATTGATCCTTTGATGGTACGTTCATCTTCCCCCAATTCCTTGTTATACATTTTTTTGCAGCTATCAACATCACCTTTACCAAATATTTATTGTATTCACGTATAGTGCCATCACCAAAGTTGCATAAAGAATTTCAGGTTTCTTTGAAATTGTGTGTCCTAATACTTGACATAGGAAATTATAGATCATTTCCCAATATTCCGAAAGTTTTAAACATTTCCAAAAAACATGAGTGGTCAACATCCATCTGCCCACATTCTCTCCAACATTCCTGATGCCTCTGGAACTGTTTACTTTTAAACTTGGGTGGAATAAAAAAAAACTTATAAGGTTTTTCCAGGCGAATTCCCTCCATGTCCGAGAGCTAGTAGTTGTATGATGTAATTTCCACATGTTTAGCCAATCTACATCATCAATTTCTATGTCAAATTCTCTTTCCCATTTCACTTTTACATAGTAAGTTGTTTGCTTATCGAGATTTATTAACCCTTTCATGCATACACTACCAGTCAAAAATTTGGACTCACCTGTTTTTTCTTTATTTTCATGACTATTTACATTGTAGATTCTCACCGAAGGCATCAAAACTATGAATGAACACATATGGAATTATGGAGTTTAAAAAAAGTGACATAACTCAAAGCATGTTTTTATTTTAGCTTCTTCAAAATAGCCACATTTTGCTTTTATTACTGTTTTGCACATTCTCGGCGTTCTCTGGATGAGCTTCATGAGGTAGTCACCTGAAATGTTTTCCAAAAGTCTGGAAGGAGTTCACAGTGATGCTGAGCACTTATTGGCCATCTGTGGTCCATCTCATGCCATTTAAGGCTTGTGGAATCAGTAACATCTTTCAAATCACTTCTTAAACCACATTTTTATAGACTTGCTTTTATGTGATGTCTGTCCCCTTTTTAACCTTAATTTTTAATTTTAATTTTTAAATTTGATCCTGTTTGATTATTAACTTGTTCATACATCTCTCTAATTATGTTGCTTCTGTTTTAGTGTTTTTACTTGCTTCGTGTATCCTGCTGTTGTTCCCTCTGTCAAAGCACTTTGTAAACTTTGTTTTTAAAGGTACTATACAAAAAAAGTTATTATTATTATTATTATCATTGTTGTTGTTGTTGTTGTTGTTATTATTATTATTATTATTATTATTATTATTATTATTATTATTATTATTATTATTATTATTATTATTATTATTATCATCATCATCATTATTATTATTATTATTATTATTATTATTATTATTGTTACTATCATCATTATTATTATTATTATTATTATTATTATTATTATTATTATCATTATTGTTATTATTATTATTATTATTGTTATTGTTATTATTATTATTATTATTATTATTATTATTGTTGTTGTTACTATCATCATCATCATTATTATTATTATCATCATTATTATTATCATCATTATTATTGTTATTATTATTATTGTTATTATTATTATTATTATTATTATTATTATTATTATTATTAAAATGAGAAGGTGAGTCCAAACTTTTGACTGGTAGTGTACAAGAGAAGAGCTTTGAATAGCTGTCCACTGGAGTGACCACTATGCATGAAAGGGTTAAGACATAATAAAGTAAAACAACAACAGCGTAGTGTTTGTTTTAGTGATTTGAGATTTGGGCTCTGGATGTAAAGGCACTTTGTTTGATGCCGTAGATCAAGTTGGCAGATTTTTTGGGTGGAACAATTATGTTGTGTTATGAGCAATTTATATTCACATCCAGGAGCAACCTTTTAGCCACTTCAAAAATTAAATTAAGTAGCAGCATTTAATAATTATGCTGAAAAAAAAAAACACTTAATACAAGTACCATTAGACTTGTTACAACACCTATTACTTGTAAAATATTGTTGCATATTTGAACCTGACTAATAAGAAGCACTTGGACAAAAATCTGCTTTAGGACCGTGTGCAGGCATTACAGTATGTACTGGAATATCATCAGGAAGTCTGTTTACCTCGACCTGAAGGATATAAAACTGAGGTTTCATTGGACGTACTTGTTGTTGTACACTGTAAGCCTGGACTTTATATTTACTAAAATGCTTTAACCCACAGGTGTCAAACATGCGGCCCGGGGGCTAAATTTGGCCCACCAAAGGGTCCAATCCGGCCCACAGGATGAATTTGCAAAGTGCAGAAGATATTAACAGTCAAGAGCGTCAAACTCAAAAATAAAAGCATAATAGCCTAAAAATAATGACTCTAAATTTTCTTCTTGGTTTAATGTGGAAAAAATATGACATCATGCCTTTAAATAATAGCAATACCATTTTTTTCTCTTTGATTTACTGCAAAGAACATTAAATTCTGATATCCTTTAACAATAAAACATTAATAACCTGAACAAATATGAACAACCTGAATTGTCTAAAGAAAAATAAGTGTAATTTTAACAATATTCTGCCTGTTTTGTGTCTTGGTAGATGCACAAATAAATATTGATCAAATTTTTCTTTGTATTTCTTCTTATTTTTCTTCAGAAATTTCAATTTTTCAGGTTATTCACATCTTTTTTTTTTTGGATAGTTTGTAAAATGTAAAGGATTTTATAATTTAATGTTATTTTTTGCTTATAAAAAATTTGGAGTTATTATTTACAGGCTATTATGCTATTATTTGACTGGTCCGGCCCACTGGAGGTCAAATTGAGCTGAATGTGGCCCCTGAACTAAAATGAGTTTGACAGCCCTGCTTTAACCCTTTCATGCATGAATTATGAGAACCTTAATCAAGATTTTTTTCCAGAGTGTTTTTATTCCTCTTTAGGCATGAAAAAAACAATGTGATTCTTTTTTTTTTTTTTTTTTTTTTATGAACCCATTTTTCATGGAGTTACAAAAATTTCCACTCAGCTGGACACCATACATTTAATTTTTGAAGCTCAGAAACATGCATTTACTGACATACTGTGTGAAAACTATGAAATAAAAACATTTTTACCCTCCTGAGGCCCAGCAATGTATTTTTCTCCTCTGTAGGGGACAAGAGTTTGACAGTTTTACTTGCTGTCCATTGCAAAGAACATTCCATTAAAAAAAAAAAATAATAATAATAATAATAATAAAAATAATTTTAAAAAATTATCTGAAAAACAAACTAACAAAAAAAAACTGTTCCATTATGTGGTTTCCAATCAAGACAATAGTTTAATGGAAAACAGCTAAAATTTTCATTTTCCTGGGTCTCAGGAGGTTAATGCTGCTAATCTGATGTTTTCTCACATTTTAACATACGATAATACTAGTTATTACTCACTCGGATAATATGCACACAAAAAAAGAGCAAAACTCTGTTAATTACAGTCTAATAACAATTAGTAATTGCTTTAGATAAAAGAACAGGAAAGTTACAGGAATGTCAGTGTATGGGATGATGCATAAGCGTCCACTGTGTTGGTTGATATGAAACTAAAACAACAAAATCCATGAGAAAATCTGTAGAATAACTGTCCACTGTAGTGACCACTATGCATGAAAGGGTTAATTAAACTGCACTTAAATGACTGAAGTTTTATGACATTACTATAAAATGTTCAGTATATTCTACTAATTTGTAGACATAGTTGAAAGTACGAAAAAGTTGAAGTTGAATGGAATTAAATCACTCAGTATTAGTCATGACCACACCTTTTTATCTCCGCATTGCATTGTGGGTATTGGGCATGTTGTTGTAAATGTGTTCTTTTTCTGTGCAGGGGTTCAGCGGGGTTGTGGTGTTAGTGTTAATTTAGACTGAATGTGTGTATGTCAGTGTTTATTGGCCTTTCTGTGTTTGTTTTTGTATTTTTGTAGAGCTGCACCATGAGTCAGAGCCAGAGGAAGAACTATGGATTTACGGTTCATCTAAGATTACTTCTGCATCATATAATTTAATAACCTTGCAAAATTAAAAATACTCCCTGTACTTACAAGTTGCATTGTACCAAAAATATATTAAGTTGAATAATTAATCAAAGTAATTTATATTGCAAAAGACCTTAATTTAAATCAACTTGGAATTGAATCCAATAGTGATGGGACTTTTGGCTCTTTGAAGGGAGTCGTTCAATCAGGAGCCGTTCAAAAGACTGGCTCTTTTAGGTTTTTTGCATTATTTTGAAACACCAATGTTTTAATGACTAAATAGGCTACATGTGATGATTGACATTACATTTTAAAGGTGTTTAATTGGCGCGGCAGTAAATATTATCTTACCGTAAAAAAGAATAGTTAGTTCAAATGTATGGGCTGAATACATGACATGAGAGGTGACATTAGGCAAATGATGGAATTTGACCAAAAACATCATGGTACATTATGTGGACTAGTCTGTAGCCTAAAAATGAAGAAGAAAATAAAACATTTTCTTATGAAATAACATTTTATTCTCCTCAACACAAGAACAAGAAGAATGTGTGTAAACATACGGAAAAAATTGCACAAAACACAACAGTGCTTAATCACTGCAGTTACTGAAATACCTGAACTGTAGTGCAATTCTCAGAACAAGAACAGTATGTTGGTAAATTGACAGGCAATCGGACACTCCCTCCTTAAAAAAAAAAAAATCAATGGCTCTTTACAAAGACTCGGTTCCCATCGTTCATTTCAAAGAGCCATTCAGAAGATTCGATTCGTTCGTGAACGTCACATCACTAGAATCCAATGAACTGATGATATTCAGTCTAATGATTATAAAAAGCAATTGACATTCCAACAAATTTTAAGTTAAATTAACTTGGCATTTAGTGTGCTGTCGTAAAATAGCAATTCCATTCAAATCAAGCACTGAAGTTTAATACACTCAAGTTTTCATTACTCATTACTTAAATGTTTTAAGGCACAGGTGTAATGGTGCTAGTACAAACACAGAATCCAAATGCAGAACTCAAACGCCAAAAATATAGTTCAAAAGGTTTATTTATCACACACAGGTGAAAAATAATGATCAATGACAGAATCTTGAGGATAATAGTTGGTGATATCCTTCTCTGATTCGTCCTCCGGATCGAGGGCGACAGCCCGTCTCCCCGAGCGGTGTTAGGGGGGTTTTTCCCGACTAGGGAAAAGCAAAGGGAGGTCAGGGACGGAAACAGGTCATACACAGGCAGGAAAAAACTCAGGCAACAGGACATAAGGACAAGGCTTAAACTCACGTACCGGTAGTCAGGGCGAGAAGGTCAAAACCAGGTTACAGATGAGGCAGACAAACCGACAGGGAGCAGGCAGAAGACGAAAAACCGAGGGATCCAAAACAGGTCAAAAAACAGGCAGGCAAACGAACAAACGAGGTCAAGACGCTGGTAAGAACTACAAGAGTTACAAACTGGCGATTGACAGGGGGAAGAGACAGGGTTTAAATACACAAAAGGGAGGGAAGACAACTAGACACAGGTGGAGCAAATCAGGGCGGAGACAGGTAATCAGGTCAGAGGTCAGGATGAACGGGGAACAGGAAGTAAAGACGACAGACAAGACACATGAGGGAAATCTTAACAAAATAAAACAGGAAGTGACAAACAAAAACACAAAGAACAGACAAAACCAGACTAGCGTCTGGCAGCAGGTATGACAGTACCCCCCCTCCTAGGGACGGCACCAGACGGACCAGGAACATCAGGATGGCTCAGATGAAACTGTCGAATCAGGTCCGGATCCAGAATGCGAGACGCTGGCACCCAGGAACGCTCTTCAGGTCCATAACCCTCCCAGTCCACAAGGTATTGGAACCCCCTCCGCCGGCGACGAGCTGCCATTAAACGTCGGACCGTGTAGGCCGGATCCCCATCAATCATCCGTGGCGGCGGAGGAGGTTGGGTGGGCGGAACCAGATGGCTCTCCTTCACAGGTTTGATTTGGCTGACGTGGAAAGTGGGATGGATCCTCATAGACCTTGGTAACTTCAGGTGAACAGAAACAGGATTAATAACTTTTGATATAGGGAATGGACCTACAAACCTGGGTGCCAACTTGCGACTCTCAATCCGCAGAGGGAGATGTTTAGCAGACAGCCAAACCCTCTGGTCAGGATGGTAAACGGGGGCTGGGCTCCTATGGGCATCCGCCGAGGTCTTGTAACGGCCCGACGCCTTCAGTAGGGCCTGTCTAGCTCGGACCCAAGTCCTTTTGCATCGATGGATGAGAGCCAGGGCTGAAGGCACGCCCACCTCCTTCTCCAATGAAGGAAACAAGGGCGGCTGATAACCATACACAACATGGAAGAGAGAAAGCCCAGAAGAAGCACTGGGCAGAGAGTTATGAGCGAACTCCACCCACAACAGATGACGGCTCCAGGAGGCGGGATTCTGGGAGGCCAGCACACGGAGACCCACCTCCAGGACCTGGTTCAGCCTCTCCGTTTGGCCATTGGTCTGCGGGTGAAAACCAGAGGACAGACTGACAGAAGCACCAACAAGGGAACAAAAAGCTTTCCAAAAACTGGCAACGAACTGAGGCCCCCTATCGGAGACCACGTCTCTGGGGAAACCATGCAGACGAAACACATGAGTCAGTAGCGCCTCCGCTGTCTCCTTAGCCGAGGGCAGTTTAGGCAGTGGAATAAAATGCACCATCTTGGAGAACCTATCCACAACGGTGAGAACCTATCCACAACGGTGAGAACCACCGTGTTACCATTAGACAGGGGCAAACCTGTTACAAAATCCAGGGCGATGTCCGACCAGGGTCTTCTGGGAACAGGCAACGGACGCAACTCCCCCATGGGAGCCTTATTGGAGACTTTACAGGCCGCACACACTGGACAGGCGGCCACATATTCAATAACGTCCCCTTCCATGGCTGGCCACCAAAAGCGCTGTTTCACCACAAACAGGGTCCTCTTCACCCCAGGATGGCACGCCATCTTTGAAGCATGGCCCCACTGGATCACCTGAGAACGAAGGTGAGGAGGGACAAACAGACGGTCTGGCGGAACGCCATCCGGAATTTCACAATCATTAAGGGCCTCCATGACCAACTTCTCAACCCCCCACTGAAAAGCCCCTACCACACAGGAACTGGGCAAAATAGTCTCAGGTTCAGACAAGGGTGTGTCAGGAGAGAAAACCCTGGAGAGAGCATCTGGCTTCCCATTCTTAGAGCCAGGACGGTAGGAAAGGGTGAAGTTAAAACGGGTGAAGAACAGAGCCCACCTGGCCTGACGAGAGTTGAGGCGCTTAGCCGAGCGCAGATACTCCAAATTTTTGTGATCAGTCCAGATAAGAAATGGCACGTCCGTCCCCTCCAACCAATGGCGCCATTCCTCCAACGCCACCTTGATAGCCAGCAGCTCACGGTTACCAATATCATAGTTCTTCTCTGCAGGTGACAATCTTTTAGAGAGGTAAGCGCAGGGGAGCCTGTTATCAGTGGAGGAGCGTTGTGAAATGACCGCCCCAACACCCAAATCAGAGGCGTCGACCTCCACCATGAACTGCAGAGCAGGGTCAGGAACGGACAGGATGGGAGCCGTGGAGAACGCCCCCTTCAGGTGGTTGAAGGCCCTTTCAGCTTCCGGGCTCCACCTGAACACAGACTTGGAAGAGGTGAGAGAATGCAGGGGGGCAGCCACACTGCTGAACCCCCGAATAAACTTCCTATAGAAGTTAGCGAAACCCAAAAATCTTTGAACATCTTTTCTGGAAGCTGGGGTCGGCCACTCCCTGACCGCACTAACCTTTCAGGGTCCATCTGGACGCTTCCTTCTGAGATGATGAAGCCCAAAAAGGACACCGAGGGCTGGTGAAATTCACATTTCTCCGCCTTGACAAACACTTGATTAGCAAGGAGTCTTTGAAGTACTTGTCGCACATGATGAATGTGAGTCTCCTCGTCTGGGGAAAAAATCAAAATATCGTCCAAGTAGACAAACACAAAAACATTAAGCATGTCTCGGAGAACATCATTGACTAATGCCTGGAAAACAGCAGGAGCGTTGGTTAGACCAAAAGGCATCACCAAATACTCGTAATGCCCACTAGGGGTGTTGAACGCCGTCTTCCACTCATCACCCTCCCTGATACGGACTAAGTGGTAGGCATTACGGAGGTCTAATTTGGAGAAAACTTTAGCACCATGCAGGAAGACGTAACATCTCACGACCAGGACCCCTGCTGGACGAAGAGCCGACCTCTGGTTCCATGGACTGCCAGACTGATTCCTGATCAGCGACCCGGATAGCCTCGGTGATAACATCGTCTAGGGAGGTGAGCTGTTGGCGGAGCGCCATCTCACGGCCTCCAGAGCGATTAAGGCCGGACAAAAAGGCAGTGATCAGGGCCTGGTTGTTCCACCCAGACTCCACTGCTAGTGATCGAAAAGCGCTCACATACTGCCTGATGGTTCGCTCTCCCTGTCTCAGCCTCATAATCTGATGGCCTGCGAACTGGGTCCGAACCGAGTGGTCATAAACCCGCTTAAGTTCGGATACCAGGGCCGAAAAAGACAGAACAGCAGGAGAACCTTGTTCAAAAAGTGCATTAAAGTAACTGAGAGGAGGGCCTTCCAGCAAACTAGCCAGATAAGCAATCTTTACAGAGTCTTTGGCAAAACGAACAGGTTGGGAATCAAAAATTAACTGAATCTGAGTCAAAAAGTCACGACAAGTGTCAGGATTTCCAGAATACTTGGAAGGTGCCGGAATGTTCGGCTCAGCCGAGTCTCGAACAGGCGGAGTGGTGGACCGATTCTCGCTTGACACAGCCGCAGCCGCGGCTTGGGTACTAGTGAGCATAGCCACCTGGGAAGTAAGCTGGTTCATCTTATCGAGTAGGGTGTGGAGAGCCTGTTCATGTCCCCCGAGCCTGTGCCCCTGAGACTGAATTTCCTCCTTGACCTGTGAGAGTTCCGCTGGATTCATATTATGGCCAGTTTGTACTGTAATGGTGCTAGTACAAACACTGAATCCAAATGCAGAACTCAAACGCCAAAAATATAATTCAAAAGGTTTATTTATCACACACAGGTGAAAAATAATGATCAATGACAGAATCTTGAGGATAATAGTTGGTGATATCCTCCTCTGATTCGTCCTCCGGATCGAGGGCGACAGCCCGTCTCCCCGAGCGGTGTTAGGGGGGTTTTTCCCGACTAGGGAAAAGCAAAGGGAGGTCAGGGACGGAAACAGGTCATACACAGGCAGGAAAAAACTCAGGCAACAGGACATAAGGACAAGGCTTAAACTCACGTACCGGTAGTCAGGGCGAGAAGGTCAAAACCAGGTTACAGATGAGGCAGACAAACCGACAGGGAGCAGGCAGAAGACGAAAAGCCGAGGGATCCAAAACAGGTCAAAAAACAGGCAGGCAAACGAACAAACGAGGTCAAGACGCTGGTAAGAACTACAAGAGTTACAAACTGGCGACTGACAGGGGGAAGAGACAGGGTTTAAATACACAAAAGGGAGGGAAGACAACTAGACACAGGTGGAGCAAATCAGGGCGGAGACAGGTAATCAGGACAGAGGTGAGGATGAACGGGGAACAGGAAGTAAAGACGACAGACAAGACACATGAGGGAAATCTTAACAAAATAAAACAGGAAGTGACAAACAAAAACACAAAGAACAGACAAAACCAGACTAGCGTCTGGCAGCAGGTGTGACAACAGGTGGCAAACGTGCGACCCGGGGGTCCAAAACCGACCCACCAAAGGGTCCAATCTGGCCCGTAGGACAAATTTGTGAAGTGCAAAAATTACACTGAAGATATTAACAGTAAATCCTTTCACTTTAAGGGCCATATAAAGCCCTACTTTAGTCTCAGGTGGGTCTGATCAGTAAAATACTATCATAAAAACCAACAAATAATGACGATTCCAAATTTTCCCTCTGTTTTATAGTGTAAAAAAAGTGAAATTACATGAAATTGTGTAAATTTACAAACTAGCCTTTCACAAAAAATATGAAAAATTAGAAATGTCCTAAGAGAAGTAAGTGCAATTTGATTAATATTCTGCCAGATACTAAAATATCTGATGTATTTTGCAGATCCATTGTGATCTATAAGTTGTAATGCACACTTACAAATGATAGGCAGAGGCAAAATATATTAAAATTGCACTTATTTTTCTTTATAAATTTCCATTTCCATTTATTTATTTATTTCGTTCATGGTTGTGCATTTCATCAGTAAACATTCAATAATCATCAAGTAAACAAACATGCACACACCCGTGCTTGAAAAGGAGCAGGATGAAGAAAATCTTATATTTCCTGCCCCCTTCTAAATAATAATTGCCTTAATGGTTAGCCGTACACAACTAGCTATAAAACTACTGTATAAAGTCAGACAAACCAACTAAATACATCCAGAGATAGCACAAAATGAATACAAAACCAAGTGCAAGACTACATATCCAGAAAGTACAAAACATAGGTAAATATACAGGGTGGGGAAGCAAAATTTACAATATTTTGAGGCAGGGATTGAAAGACAGTGTATGACCAATTAGTTTATTGAAAGTCATGAGAATTTATTTGCCACAAGAAAATTGACATAATAGAAAATGTTTTATTCTATGTGTCCTCCTTCTTTCTCAATAACTGCCTTCACACGCTTCCTGAAACTTGCGCAAGTGTTCCTCAAATATTCGGGTGACAACTTCTCCCATTCTTCTTTAATAGTATCTTCCAGACTTTCTGGTAATAGTTTTGCTCATAGTCATTCTCTTCTTTCCATTATAAACAGTCTTTATGGACACTCCAACTATTTTTGAAATCTCCTTTGGTGTGACGAGTGCATTCAGCAAATCACACACTCTTTGACGTTTGCTTTCCTGATTACTCATTTGGGCAAAAGTTTCTGAAAAGGTATGGATAATAGTGTTAGGTATGATTATGACATCAGTATATGTTTGGTTTCAAAACAATTGACGTAGTGCCTGCTGAGAAAAAACAACTAAATGTTCATTGTAAATTTTGCTTCCCCACCCTGTAAACCTGATGAAATGATGCAAAAACATTTTACCAGTCCAAAGCAAGTCAATAAATATGTCACAAAATATAAAACAAATACGAAGGCAAATGTAAAACTTCTAACTGTTCATATAATCTCATTGTCCTTTCTTTATACACTTTTTTTCAGTTGGAATCTGTTTGTACAGTCCTTCAGCTCATTATAAAAACAATTCCAGAGTTTAACCCCCACCACTGACACACACATCTGCTTCACAGTCGTCTGTTCACACTGGTGTTTGAAATGACCTTTCCTTCGATGCTCTTCATTCTCTGAAGTGAAGACAAACAGTTCTTGTAATTTAGCTGGTAGTGCTTTACTTTTGGCCTTGAACATAATAAGTAATGTCTGTAACTTAACTAGCTCCTGCCATTTCAATAATCCAGAATTAATAAATAATGTGTTAGCGTGTTCCTGATAATCTGCTTTATGGATAATCCTGATAGCTCTCTTCTGTAGGAGACACAACGGCTTTGTGTTACTCTTACATGTATTACCCCAGACTTCCACACAGTAGCTAATATACAAATTTCAGTTTTTCATGGTTGTGTTCATGTTATTCACATTTTTAAAATGACAGTTTATAGATGTAATTGTTTTCATAATGTAATTTTACTTTAGTCACTATAAAACACAATGAAATATTTGGAGTTGGCATTATTTATATATTATTATGTTATTAACCCTTTCATGCATGAATTATGAGAACCTTAGTCAATATTTTTTTCTGGAGAGTTTTTATTTCTCTTTAGGCATGAAAAAAACAATGCCATTGATTTTTTTTATTTATTTATTTATTTATTTATTATGAACCTATTTTTCGTGGAGTTACAAAAATGTCCACTCAGCTGGACACCATGCACAAAGAAACATTTATTTAAAAATCATCATCAGAAAGTGACATACTGTGTGAAAACTATAAAATAAAAACATTTTTAATGCCACTAACTGCTAAATTGCTACTGTTTTCTCACATTTTATCATACTCTAATATTAGTTATTACTCGTTTCATGGAGATAATATCCTCCTAAGACCCAGGAAATGGACAGTTTTAGCTTATTTACATTGAAAATATACATAGATAGATAAATTTTTAAAATTATTTTTATTGATTGACTGCTTTTTTTTTATGTAATGTCCTTTGCTATGCACAACATTTTTAAAGTAAAACTGTCAAACTTTTGTCCCCTATAGAGGACAGAGTACATTGCTGGGTCTCAGGAGGATATGCAAAAAAAACAACTGTTAATTACAGTCTAATAACAATTAGCAATTGAGTTATACTAAAACATCTTACTGCAGATCAGGTTTATCAAGAGCAGCAATGTTACAGTAGTTGTATGAATGTCAGTGTATGGGATGATGCATAAGTGTCCGCTGTGTTGGCTGATATGGAACTAAAACAACAAAATCCATGAATATACAAGAGAACAGCTGGAGAAGAACTGACCACTGGAGTGACCAGTATGCATGAAAGGGTTAATTGACTGGTCCGGCCCACTTCAGATCATATTGGGGGGATATGGCCCCTGAACTAAAGTGAGTTTGACACCCCTGTTTTAAGGCAACGAGTCACCTCAGATTTTTTAAGTCAACTCAACTTATCCGGTCTTACAGTGTACATATGCATCGGAGAAACTCCTGCAAAGGGCGATTCAAATTTTCCGCCACTGTTTGTGTTCAGCAAATGCAGGGAAGCCTAATGAGGCTACAGGTTGTCTTCGCTAGACAAAGCAGAGTTCCAACAGGAGCGTCTGGAAGACAATGCTGTCATATGGCTGTGAGTGTGAAGACGTGGTGTCGGCATTCACATTGCGGTCTCACTCCCCTCGCTCAATGAATAATGCAAACCTCGCTCGTCAGGTGATAAATTCTCGAGTGTAAATCCACAAAGCGCATCAGTGAAGTGACTGTATTTTGACAGTACACCGTCAGACGGAGTGGGTTCATACCAATCTGCAGAGAGCTGAGACAGGAAAACACTTCAGTGTTAACAGCTCCTCTGAAAAGGCTTGACATCCTGAAACATAAATGATGAGGATGCTTTGTTTCTAATTTGGTCTTTGGAGTGATCAGATCAAAACATAATGAAATTTCATTCACTGATAATGCGATAACAATAAGACAGGAAAATTGCACCAGTGGCTTTGAATCATCCACCGCCGACCTCTAGTTACAATGATGCCCAATTATCTCAGCCGCTGGCTTCCAATATGAGCCACTGGCAGCAGGTGATGGCGGGCGCAAGACAATGCAGGTATAGGGTACGCCAACAACAATACAAAACAAAAACAACTGTGCTGATCATTTTAAGTGCTGCTCAAGCTAATTATATTCTATTACAGAGGAGCACCACTTCACTTGTAACATTATAGACTACACCTCCTTAATCCTATTAATACAGTGTAATGCTGTTCTTTTTGAACATCGAGCAAAATTTCACAAGGTGGCCTTGTAAACTGTCATCCGTTCGACCTTTAGAGTACAGTACAACATTACACTAACTCAAGGGATTACTGGGAAATTAAAACAATCCCTGATGCTTTAGCCTTTTTAAACTACACAGATCATCATAAATGCCCTCTGCAGGTTTCCTTTCCACACATTCAATACGGTGTTTCAAAACTATCTTCAGCCCCAATTAACTTGTGGCTTTGCTGCTCTGAATACAAACCACTCACTTTTAAGTATAGTCTAATTAGAACACCTCCAATATCAGATAATGGGCTTTTTTTTTCTTTTTTTTTTTTTTTTAGTATTTCAGGTGATTTACTGACTGCTTATCTAATATTCTATTGCAGGGGTGTCAAACTCATTTTAGTTCGGGGGCCACATTCAACTCAATATGATCGCAAGTGGGCCAGACCAGTAAAATAATACCAGTGAAAAAAGTAAAATTACATTACGATAATGTTTATATCTACAATGTTTTCTTAAAAATCTGAATGGCGTGAACAACTTGAAATGTCTTAAGAAAAACAAGTGCAGTTTTAACAATGTTCTGCCTCAGTTTATCAGTTTATCATTTACACATGTGCATTACTACTTACATTACAATTACAAATACACAAAACATTTAGTAACAGGTAGAATATTGATAAAATGGCATTTACTTTTCTCAAGACATTTCACGTTGTTCATATTTGTTCAGGTTATTCACATTATTTGTAAAAGGATAGTTTGTTAATGTAAACATTTTCATGTAATTTCATTTTTTTACACTAAAAAAAGATCAAATCTGCAGAAGTCAAATTCAGTTAAATTCTTTTTGATTCCCATCCATACTCTTCATTTTCCTTTAAGTAAAAAGCACAATGTTTAATGTGCAACTTGGTCTGAATTATCAACTAAAAGCAAAACACAACTGCGGTCCAATAACACTGGTCTACAATTTTTTAGAAATGATTTGCTTCAGACATTAAATGTGCAAAATGTTACGTATTTTAATAAGATTAATTGGAAAATAAATGACAAAAGTGCCAGTTTGCTGATGTTTTCAAGGTATATGATTAAGTGTTATTACACATATATTTTGGTTTATGTACATTTCTATAATAGTTTCATAAATCTTCCACTAAATAGAACCTGTAAAGTGAATGTATTCTAATGTGCAGACAGTGTTTTGAAGTAGATCTTGTAGCTCTGAGACAAATATTCCTTTTGAGTCAAACCCATTCTCTCGTTAATTCTTGAATTTCACATTTTGACCCAAGGCTGTATCTTGGAAACTTCAGCCAACCAGCATTTTGGACTTGATTTTTCTGTATCAGTGACTCTCACGTGGTAAAATTTCATTACTTTTATTCTGGAAGCATTTTCCTTGCAGACCGGTGTTATTTGTATACTTGTGTACTGCGTAGATTGCAGGTGCCAGTTTATCATCTGTGTTTAAGTGTGCACAAACCGGTGTGACTTGACGTGTGCATGTGCGTGGAAGAAAGAGCAAGAAATTCATTGGAGCATGCGGGCGTACAGTATGTTACGGAAGCGAATGCGATGGCTGTTTTGCCTACTTCACTGCAGGTTCTTCATAGTTCTTCATAGACCAGTTTAACCACAAACACTGCACACACAGATGTGGATGTGTTGGTTGATTTGGAAGTACTCCAAACCAGTATACACCCAAGTGATTTATAATTATCATGAAGAAGTCAGTCGACTGCAGCGTATCAGTGGCTCGTTCATTAAGTTGTGGTGCAGGAGAACGGCTTTACATGCAGATTCAGTGAAAGAGCAATTAAGTGGTGGCGCCGCCACTGCAGACTGTACCGTTTTTCTACCAGTTCTCGTCATTAGGCTTCTGAGGTGTTTCACGGTGCCTGTGGGATGTAGCTCCCAACTCCTCAGAGCCATCTCATACTTAAAATCAAAAGTATGTTGAATGTTCTTTGATTGCTTGCACAGTTTTAGAGCAGGTGCAGACAAAAAAAAAAAAAAAAAAAATTCTAAATGTTGTGCCAGAAAACTGAAAATGGTGAAGATATGGAGTGTCAGCTGCTTAACTTTCATGATTAAACATTTGTATGAAATGGCGTCCTTTATGTGTGACACCGTAAAAGTACACACACAGTCCCAGTTGTTACATGTCTGATGTATTTACAGAACATGTGAGAGGCTTTTCTTAGTAATCCCCTTGGTAAACATAATCTATTTGAACCAGCAGGAACACTTAAACTGAAGCAGAATTTTACGCAACATAAAATACATCTAAAAACGTTCTATTGTTAATGGATTAAATATTGTTTTGTTGCCATAAGAACCAGCTGGCACCTCTCGAAAGTGTCTAAAGTCATGACTTTGATTTTATTGCAAAGCCTCTGGTCTCAAACACAAGCACAAATTGAGTTATCGTGTCTTATTTTCACACATTTTATCTCCTCGAGGGAAAAGGGTTCAGGAGCTTCATTCTGTGCTTCCTATTTGCATACTCAATCAGACTTAAGTCAGATAATCTATCTGCCGTGTCAATACACACTCTACTTTTTGTGCTAATGTATATGGACATACTGCAGGATCGGGGTCTTTTCACAAACTTTTTCCAGAGCAAGTTGTAACGAGACTCATCACAGTTTAAGAAAACAAAAGCCATGTTTCCACTGCATGGTACCGGTGTAACAGGACAACCCACCCCCACCCCCACCCCCCGGTCAACGACTATCCCCCCGGATAGAAGAAGGTAGATATTACATCAAAGTTATATTATAACAATTACAATGTATATCACATGCATAAAGACATGTACGTCCTAAAGAAATAAACTAGAAAAGCACTCGGAGAGCGCAGACCTCCGCCAAGACAGATCTGCCCCCCCCCCCCCCCCCCCCCCCCCCCCCAATCACCACCAAAATTTAATCATTTGTTCCTTGTACCAGTATCAACATTTCCTGAAAATTTCATGAAAATCCATCCATAACTTTTTGAGTTATCTTGCTAACTAACCAACCAACCGACAAACAAACTCTGGCAAAAACACAACCTCCTTGGTGGAGGTAACCAGATAAAAACATATATAAACCAGACACAAACATATGGAAATGAAAAATGTGCGGTAAATGGGATTTTCAATGTTAAATGTAAATGTCCACAGAGTCCACATTCCACAGTGGATGTGGACAATGTCGTGCCAGATACAAGATATTGTTATAAGCTACAGGTGGATCAAATTGGAGGCTAATCGGAGTCGTTTTGAATTTTTTATGAATTTTCGAAAATGGCTCAATGATGAGAGATAGGAAAATTGTAGATTTTGTGACCTTGCTGTGACCTTGAACTTTGGCCTACTTGGCCCAAAATTTAATGGGTTGGTCCCAGGGCCTAGGCCTATCTGTGGGGAAGATTTGGTAAAGATGGTTGGAACAGTTTTCCTGTAAAGTTGCTAACAAACAAACACGCAAACAAACAAACACACAAAGCAAAGTGATCACTATACCTCCTGGCGGAGGTTAAAGAAGGTGCTTTTAGTCCATTGGGGTATGATCCTGATTATACGTAGTTGTGTACTTCCTGAATCTTCTCTATCCTGTCTATCCTAGATATGTACGGCATTTTTGTGTTTTGTGCTTAGTCAGAATTCAGTCTGATATGAGTAGGGTTTTTGAGTTACTTATGGGATCTGACAGAGGAATGTAGGGTAGGTAGAAGGATGGGGTAAGGGGGTGGGAGATTATAAATTAAACTTCATCCCGCTCTTTTTCGAATGTTTTCCTTTTTTTTTTCTATATATAAATCTTTTTGTGGTTTGGTTTTAATGTTATAATCAAAATAAATAAGCAAACAAACAAATCTTCTCAGAATAAGAGTGCACTACAGCACAATGCCATGGTGGAGGGAGGGATTTGTCCAGGTGGGAGGGGAAGTTGTCTGGGGGGGAAGTTATTCTGTTACACCGGCATTTCCATTACAGGATAGTATCGACTTTAGAGTACCTGGTTGTCATAGCAACGCTGCGCGCAACTTTCGTAATCATGTGCTGTCACCTTTGTTGTGTGTTGCCCCATCAAGCTCACGCTGAATCTTTTCATCAATCACCAAGGACAGAAAAGTCTGAATCTCTTTTTTTTTTTTCATTTTAATATTTATTTATTTGTTTGTTTGTTTGTTTGTTTGTTTATGTATTTATTTATTTTTGTGGCGTCTTGTACCTCTGTTATATGTCTCAGTGTTTGTCTTATGTTTGAAAGACTGAATATGAATAAAAATACATCGATCAAAAAAAAAAAAAAAAAAAAGAAATGTCTGAATCTCCTCAACTGACCATGTTGTCATTTTTTGGGCTGTCATCATGGTAGCATTTAACCTACCGCTATATTTACTGTAAACTTCCAAATCTGGTTTGTTAAAAATGGCGCGCCGTGCATGGATGACGCAATGACACAGTGACAACTCTGACCAATCAGTGGTCTGCAGTGTTTACACGTCACATTTTAGTTCCTCTACACTCGTTTTGGAACCTCGGCCGAGCAGATACAAAAAAAAATAGTATCAGGTACCAGATTCCAAGTACTTCTACATAATAGAAACGCAAAAAAGCCAAGTTGAGTCAAGCCGGTACCACGTAGTGGAAACGTGATGTTAGTGCACCACTGACATTTAGACATTATAGTGTACCTGTACTGGTCATGTGTACAACATTAATTGTACTTTGTGTATTACTTATAAGCAAGAGAGGCACAAATTCAGTAAAAAAAACTGCCATAAATGCATCACACTGGACCTTTTCATTACATGAATTAGAGGCAGTGGTTCCAGCCTGACCCACCGATGTAGGAGGACTGGATAAACATAGTGGATGAAATCCACAAAATGGATAGATTTCCACTTACAGGGGTTGGACAAAATAATGGAAACACCTTAAAACATCAACAAAATATAATTTAATATGGTGTAGGTCCACCTTTTGCGGCAATTACAGCCTCAATTCTCCGAGGTATTGATTCATACAACTTGTGAATTGTTTCCAAAGGAATTTTAAGCCATTCTTCAGTTAGAATACCCTCCAACTCTTTTAGAGACGATGGCGGTGGAAATCGACGTCTTCCTTGAATCTCTAAAACTGACCATAAATGCTCAATAATGTTGAGGTCTGGGGACTGTGCCGGCCATACGAGATGCTCAACTTCATTAGAATGTTCCTCATGCCATTCTTTAACAATTCTAGCTGTAAGGATTGGGGCATTATCATCTTGAGGTGAAGGTGTTTCCATTATTTTGTCCAACCCCTGTATATGTACAATTTGTTTTTCTTCTAAAATTTGGTGAATGCGACTTATATTCAGGTGTGGCTTAAAGTCAGGTGTGGCCTATATATGTACTTTTTTTTTTCTTTTAAAATTTGGTGGGTGCGGCTTATATTCAGGTGCAGCCTATATATGTAAAAAAAATGTTCTTTTGAAATTTGGTGGGTGTGGCTTATATTCAGGTACGGCTTCTATAAGGTGCGGCCTATACAGGGGTTGGACAAAATAATGGAAACACCTTAAAAAAATCAACAAAATATAATTTAATATGGTGTAGGTCCGCCTTTTGCGGCAATTACAGCCTCAATTCTCCGAGGTATTGATTCATACAACTTGTGAATTGTTTCCAAAGGAATTTTAAGCCATTCTTCAGTTAGAATATCCTCCAACTCTTTTAGAGACGATGGCGGTGGAAATCGACGTCTTACTTGAATCTCTAAAACTGACCATAAATGCTCAATAATGTTGAGGTCTGGGGACTGTGCCGGCCATACGAGATGCTCAACTTCATTAGAATGTTCCTCATGCCATTCTTTAACAATTCTAGCTGTACGGATTGGGGCATTATCATCTTGAGGTGAAGGTGTTTCCATTATTTTGTCCAACCCCTGTATGTTGAGACTTCATGCAGAACTCTACACGAGAAAGTGGAAAAAATGGATTGCTTTTCTTAGGGACAATTAATGTGGGTACTGACACAAAAAAAAAAAAAAAAAAAAAAAGATCTGCTGCTAAAATTTGACTTAGTTTACATGGTTTCATTGATGCCACGTAACAGCTGCCAATTGTTAACCTTGTTTTGAATAATAACAATTACCTATTTTGCCGAATGCTGCTTGTTTAGTTATTGCACTGTTATTATGTTTATTATGTTACTGTTATGTCTTTGTTTTGTGTTAAAAAAAAAAGAAAAATGACTAATAAAGAACAAGTGTAAAAAGAATTAGGGGTGGGGGCAGAACCTATGGGAAGCAGCCATTGCCGGCCAGAAGTGATGTATCTTCATTGATTCCAGATGAATGAGTGCGAGTAAACAAGCAGCAGTCAGTGAGCGAGACTGAGTGGAGAGCATGTGGTCACAGTTGTTTGTGCAGTCATAAGCTTTGCACTCTGCAATGGTCCTCGGGATGCGACCCAGCACTGTATGTCATCTTAGACTGGTTTCTGCTGAAGGGGGTCATTGACCAGTCCACCACAGCCCAGATAATCAGACAAACCAACACATTTTCATCCCTACCAGAGCTGGAACAGCCTGTGAAGGAGGCAACATGACGCTAACCATGCCTGACTGACGGAGCAGTGACTTAGTAATCGCATGTATTTGACATTGTGCTATGACGTAAGTTACCAGACGGAACCGTTAGTATTATACACGATCTTTTCAAAGATTCAAAGATTTTTTTATTGTCAGTTCAGTAGGTGCACAGGACATACAGAGAAATGAGATACTGTTTCTCTCGCACCTTGTTAAATCTCGTGTATTGACAAAAAAAAGGAAAAAAAATGGTAAAAACAGAATAAGAATAAATAATCAGTATAAAGAATAAAATGTAGCAGAATATAAAGTGTACATGTCAATCTAGGTACGGTATTTACAATAGCAGCAGTAGTGCAATACTGGAATTTGGAAATAGCTAGTAATTAAAATTCACTACAGGTACCATTTAAGTCCCCCCCCCCCCCAAGACTGACCCCATCTTCTTAGCGTCCAGATAGTGTAGGCTGTTTGTTTTACGTTTAACCAAGCAAATTGCTTATTTTATTGTTCATTTATTATTCTTCGAGCACTAAAATGAGATGAAATTTGGAGTCTGTTATTGATTATTCCTGTTGCATTTCATTGCAGCACCAAGAGATACATTAAATTATTCAGAACAAACAACACACAACATTCAAGAACAAAAGCAGCAAATATGCTGGAACAAGAAAAAAACAAAAAAAAACAAATGTTGAATAAAATAGCACCACTACTGACCCTGTTTAATATTTCATTAATTTGTCCATAATAATGCAACATAATAGGATTTACTGTTTTATAATGAGAGTAACATCAACATCACAGTTTAGCTTCATAACACCAGATTATCAAGCATCTATTTTTTTTTTTTTTTTTTTTATATCCTACAAGGTAATTGTACAAAACCTCTGAGTTAGGAGACAAAAAGGAAAAGTACTTTCTCCAGTAGGTGGGACACTCATAGAAGCTGCAGATTTCATTCTTACACTAAAGCCCATTTCTGTCTGGTGCATCTTCAAGTAATAGTCCTTCAGTGGTTATGACCCATTATTGTAATTTTGGATTTTTTTTTCTGAGTGGTTATCCCACTTACTCTCCTTTTCTTTCTTCCTTTTGTTACTATGTGGAGCTGGAGCCCATTTTTGCAATAACAAAAGAAATGCAAAAATACCCCATTATTCTTCTTGAAAAAGATGCACGTTCAGTCGGCTGTTCTTTCAGACTCATCTGCTATTGAGACACCGGACGATTTATTTCTAAGTGAGATGTATAGCCCTGGCATGTTTTCTTTTAATTATTGGAAGGACATTATTATAAATGATAATGCATGCGTGATATGAGCGGAAGAAAATGAATTGATAATTTAATTTGGTCATATGACGGGGCATAAAAAATCAATTCTCCATGTATGCTAATATCTTCCATGGTGCCATTTCACTTCAAACGGGGAAAAATATAGGCTGAGATGAAATCAAAATTGTAAGATCAACAAACATAGTGCAAGGGAAGGTCAGTGAAGAATTATTAGTGTGTTCTAAGCCTGAACCTTGAGATGAAGGGAAATTAAGATAACATAAATCTTGCAGCCTTAACCAATGTCACCTCATAAGCTTTAGACAATGCAAAGAACAAAGAGATGCATCATCTATCACTTTAATACTTCAGAAATAACAAGGTTATTACTGTGGAAATTCTAGCGTACGCCTTTGCCTTTCGATGGTACTGGAAGGACGCTGGCTTTTGGTGTGGGCTCCATCAGCCACCTTCAGATGTGGAACAATTCGAAGCTTGAAAAGCCACGTTGCCTTAGTGTCACCACCGCAGTATGGGCTGTAAATTAAATGACATGCTTATGCACAGAGGAATCATCTCCTCATACAGCAAAAGAACCTGCGAAGGCACATGCAGATGGTACACTGTAAAAAAAATCTGTAATTTAAAGGAATTTTCACTGTTTATTTTACAGATATTTCCTACATTTTTAAGATACAGGAAAATATCAATGAAATGACAAAAATAAACTGTGATTTTACATGTCAAACGTAAAATAACATGAAAAAACTGTAACTGTGAATAACCATAAAATTTCCATTTTTTTTTAAAGAAATTTTCTTTTTTCACAAAAAAATACAGTTAAAATACATTCGCAAATGTATCGTAATTTCACAAATATTTATTTTCAATTCATGAGATTAAACTGTTAATTTAAAGTTTAATACTGTAAAATAAATAAATAAAACGAGATAAAATTATTTACAATTAGAGGAGGAGAACTGTGGTTGAATGATTTTTTTTTTTTTTATCACTTTAAGTCGATTAATCGGTTGCAGCTCTAATTGTCACTTTCTGCCGCCAGTTAGGCCCCGCCCACAAAACATATCATCACCATTAAGAATGAGGGGAGGGTAGGGATGTAACGATTACCGGTATAACGATAACCCGCGGTAAAATTGCTGATGGTTAGTATTACCGTTTAAACTCTAATTATCATGATAACCGTGTTTGATTACTGCACTTTTCAGGAGAAAACGCCTATGTAAAGATCTGCTTTTATGTCAAATATTTGAGTATAGTTTTAATTTATTACAATTTTAATTTTATATTCCTAATATTTGGAACCAATATTCACTTTTTAAAGTCTTTGAAAAGGTTTGTTAAGCATATTTGTGTTGTTTATGCAATAAATTATATGCATTTTTCAAATCGGATTTTATATATTTTTTTGTGTTTTCTGTCCTTTTATGTTGAATTGTAATTACAGGAGTTTTCACAACGAAAATGCCGTATAAATGTATTTTTGTGTATGTATAACATGTATAAGTACTGATAAACTGTCCAAATACAGTTTTTATCAGTGGATTGTACAACTTGGTCTCACTGAAAATTATATATATATATATATATATATATATATATATATATATATATATATATATATATATATATATATATATATTTGTAGGTAATTTGATTGTTTTAATACATGAAAATATTCTTAATTAAACATTAAAAAGTACAAAAAAAAAAAGCGAAATCTCATGTAAAGTTAGGGCAAAAAACTGTATTTTAATTATGGAAAATTACCGTATTTTTATGAGATGGTTATTTTCCGTTATTTTACAGTATTTTTTCGGCACCCCTGCTGCCGTTTTTTTTTTTCCGTTTTTTTTTTTTTTTTTACAGTATATTATAGTGTGTATTATAGTGTATAGTGTTTGCTGTTATGTTATATTTCGCTTTACTCAAGTTTGCTGTGGTATTATATTGTTACTGAATATGTGTCATGCTGTTGCCACACTAATTTCCCAGTTTGGGATAAATCATATCAAAAAATACAGTTTTTATCAGTGGATTGTACAACTTAGTCTCATTGAAAATTTTATATACATTTATTTATTTATAGGTAATTTGATTGTTTTAATACATGAAAATATTCTTTATTAAACATTAAAAAGTAAAAAAAAAAAAAGAAGTGAAATCTCATGTAAAGTTAGGGCTAAAAACTGTATTTTAATTATGGAAAATTACTGTATTTTTATGAGATGGTTATTTTCCGTTATTTAACTGTATTTTTTAGGCATCCCTGCTGCCGAAATATTACCTTTTTTTTATTTTTATGGGGGTTTTTTTGTTTTTTTTTTACAGTGTAGGAAATGTCAATTTAGCGTGCACAGCAGCATTATAGAATAGAGTCCAGGTTTTGTAGACAAAGGCACCGTTAATGTGTCATGCTGTTTTAGTGGGAGGAGGTTCTGGGCAAAATGAGGTGCAGATTAGGATGATTGTTGAACATGGACATAATTCCCTGGGCTGGAAAGTGTGCAAAAACCCTATGCTGACAGACAGTCGAAGATAAGTGCAACCATGCAATAAAGTATATCATAGTTATACAGGGCAGAGCAGGAATACAGATACACAGACAGCTCCGTAGGCAGTGAGGAGGAGTCGGAATTTGTGTCAGTATATTACAGGACTACTGAAAAAAAATCACTATATATTTTCCAGCATTACACCAGCAGTGGTAAAATAAATAAAATTCAAGTTGTAACGGCCCCAGCAGCGAAGCAAAGGCTGCTCATAATGTCCTATTCCAGTTAATTTTTTTTTTTTTTTCCCCCCTACAACAGTTTTCACTCTTTACATCAACCAAACAGTGGCCATTAAAATTGCTTTTCTTCAACTGTGACTAATGGAAGATATAATGTGTGTCTCCTTTTGGAATGGAGTAATTAAAGAGTGGGCATACAAGAGTAATAACGGTCATTTTGTGATGTGTAATATGAACATTAGCCTCATACGTGTTCTGTCACAGGGAATGAACAAGTAGAATTTAATTTACAACACACTGACATTTCTGGATTTTCTTAGTTTTGGACTCAAGTTTTGTTTTGTTTTGTTTTTTTTATTTCAATTATAGAACAAAAAGTATTGCTTTTGTCGGTGAATTCACACTTTGGTGCCTGTTAATGTTAAAGGTCTGCAGTTGTACCACAATGAGTATGTGATTGGTTATCTAACATAAAATATTGCTTCTCGTAAATCAGAGGTCTTTGAGCCAGAACCGCCTGCAGGGTAATAGCCTATTTCCTTTTTCTTGGGCATGAGGTAGCCTTATCCGAAAGTTAATAATTTGTGACACAACCTGGCTGTGAAAGTGTGTCCCATTTTGAGGAAACATAGTTGAATTAAACTGACCTACTGCTAATAGTTGGGCCAAACCGGAGAAGTGGTGAAATATCTCATTTAGAGAAAGTTAAAGAAGAGTAGATGATAAGTAATGTAGTTGTTTTCTATTAAGGACCTTTTTTTTTTAAAGGGCTCTTTTTTCTCTAAAGATGATGAAATCCTTGAACTCTCCTGAAAACAAGAAATATAAAGTCATACTTTTGCTTCAAAGAGGCTATATGTGGTATCTCTACTTTCAAATATGAAAAATGACCTCAAATCATAATTATATTCTGTTTGAATAAAGTGCTCTGAAGTTCTGCCAAAATTGCTCATGTATTTAATAATTGTAAACATATGAACTCAACAGACTGTATTAACACTAGTCGCTTTTCCATTGGATATAAACGCAAAACTTTACCAATATTTAAAAAATGTCGAAAAAACAGAAGTGCATAATGTCTGTTTTTCCGTTAAATTACAAATGCGATGATTTGTTTATTTATTATCACGAGATGACACGAGAAGTCATTCGGTAAACATGGTAACAAACGTATATATCGTGTTGATTTACAGATATATGCATTATTATCATATATTACCCCTCTATCCTGTATTAACCCTTTCATGCATGAATTATGAGAACCTTAGTCGAGATTTTTTTCCTGAGTGTTTTTATTCCTCTTTAGACATGAAAAAACAATGCAATTGAATTTTTTTAATAAACCTGTTTTTTATGATGGTAGATTTGTTTCTTTATTGCTTTAACAAAAAAACAAAAAAAATCAATTAAAAAAAAGTGTTTGAATGCAAAAAAAAATAAAAATTATGATCCAAAAATTGCATTTGAACACTTTTTTTCTTTGATTTAAGTGATTTTTTGTTTTATTGCTTTTTTTTTTTTTTTTTTTGTTAAAGCAATAAAGAAACAAATCTACCTTCATAATTTTTTTGTGGAATTCCAAAAATGTCCACTCCACTGGACACCGTGTGTTTAATTTTTCAATATGAGAAAGTGACATACAAAATCAAAACATTTTTAATGCAGCTAATCTGATGTTTTCTCACATTTTATCATAAGCGCATTTTTTATTACCATTGATTTACACTCACACATGTCACTGCAGATCACGTTTACCAAGAACAGCAAAGTTGTAGTAATGGGATGAATGTCAGTGTATGAGATGGTGATGGTGCAAAAGTGTCCACTGTGTTAACTCATATCAAACTAAAACAACAAAACCCATGAATATATTAGAGAACACATGTAGAGTAGCTGTCCACTGTAGGGACCAATACACATGAAAGGGTTAAATTAAAAAATGATTGGGTTTCCTGGTGTGTCCTCACATATGTTTCTTTTAAAACTCTTCTTCTTTGCTTGTTGTAACGTCTGTCAACATCCCTTTTTTTTTTTTTTTTTAATTCATGTGACTCTAGTTGCAGAAAAAAGTCTTTCCACTGCAGTTTTGCGTGATATACCATTTGCACTATGCCCGAAAAACTACCTCTTGCCAGTGCAAAAAATTTCAATCGAAAAAAGAGAGTTTTGGTGAAATTGTCGTTTTTCTGTTAGGTAAATTTTTATGTACAAGTTATATTCGAGCAGTTTCAGGGTAACTGGAAAAGTGACTACTGACAGTCTGAGAGATAATGTGACCACTAGAGGGAGTAGTGAGTCACTCTGTCGGTCTCCTGTGTTGAGGAAAACTAATACTTTTGACCAAAGCACCAGAAAGTGATGAAATGGGATGAGAACCGCAAACAAAATGGATTTGAACTTATTGAACTTACTGCTCAGTTGTGGTTCTATGGGTACTGACAGGTGAATGTGTCTGTATGTGGCTGTCATATGCTGCTATGAATGTTTTACATTTGTTTGTTTGTCCCTAATTGTTTGGATGTCCAATAAGGCAGGGTAACTCTGAACTGAATTGCACTTCGGGAATTAATAAAGTAGTCTGAATCTGAATCTGAAAAATTACACTGAATGTATTAACAATCAAGCAGTGGCGGCTGCTCGTCTTTCAGACAGGGGAAGCTCATTGTCGCCTTACATCAAAAAAATTGTCAAGTTATTTAAACATAAATTCGTCCTTCCGTTTCTTTTTTAAAAAATGGTCAGTGACCTTATCATACTAAGTAGGCATCTTTTCCAGGGACTGGACGAGTGTCCTCTCAATGACCAGCAGAGCTAAGCTGCTCAGACGGCCTTGGCCCAGTGTGTTGTGGGTGTAGGACTGGAACCTTTGAAACCACAGAAGCTCTTTTCTACACCTGCACATGGAGCTCCAATTGTCGCCACTAGTGACAACAGATAACAATATTAAACTCGAACAAGAAATGATTAAATTATGGAACTGAAACAAGAAAATGTTGAAATTGTTAAATTGAAACAAGGAAGTACAATGAGTGTATTTTATTTACAGTGCAAGAAATGAACAAGTCATTTCATAGTGGTTTCTCTCTCGATTTCACAGCAGAATGTGCGACGGTATTAAACTGAACTGTGTCAGTGGAGGAGGAGATCTCAAAATAGCTGTCAATCAAACGGCATTCAGCCTTTCGACTGATCCTCCAATCAGCACGTGGAAGCTCAGCGTCCAGCCCGGCCGAGCTCCGCCCACAGCTCCATTCACCCCCAGAGACGCTGAGCGTCCGGGGGCGGGACAACATGGTGGCATTTATCCAATTGCCGTCCAGTTTTGAGGCAATGAAAAAAACTGTTCCACTCAGTCCCATTGAAGTGCATGGACGTCTACGGACAAATGCACTGAGCAGAGATCGAATGAGAAAACAGAGACATGGGAATGGAGGAGAAGTGAACAACATCCAGTCTGCTGATTTGTGATAAAGCTGATTCTGAACGAACTCGTCTGTGAGATGAACGTGTTCTTACACATTTGTAGTCAATGAAATGTCAACACAAATGAACAGATTTGACCATTTAATTTTCATAATTTTAGGGGAAGCAGTCTTTGGAAAATCGTCTCTGCAATCAAGGGTGTCCAACTCATTTTAGTTCAGGTTTCACATACAGACCTATAAACAGTGACAACTCCACTTACCTAGGTTCTACTGGACTAGTTTGGCTCTTCTGAAGCCAAACTAGTCCAGCTGAACCTCAAAGAACTACTAAGAAGAACAATAAGCTGGATAAATGACAAATTGAATGAAAAAATTTTTCTTATTTTAATTCCAAACTCCAATTTTTTTCCCATATTCTGCTTGTTACCACGTTTGTGTAACGTTGTGTGTAATGCACATGTATAAACGATAAGTTGATGCATAATATTGTTAAAACTGCATTTTTATTTTTCCAGTTGGGCTGAAGAAATGAGTTTGACGCCCCTGATTTAGAGTGAAAAAAGCACAATTACATAATGAAAATGTTTACATCTAGAAATTATCCTTTAGAAAATGTCACGAACATGAACAACTATGAACAAATGGAAATTTATTAAGAAAAATATGTGCAATTTTAACAATTTTATGCCTCAGATTCACATTTACACAGGTGCATTACAACTTAGAAATCACAGTGGATCTATTAAAACACATAAAACATTTAGTAACAGGCAAAATATGGTTAAAATTCCACTTCTCTTAAGACATTTCATGTTCATATTTATTCAGTGGATACGTGGCATTGATTCGTTGGTGGTTTTGGTAGTCCTACATGTTCCCCCTGCTGGTGAGTTTGGGATATGAATACTACACAGAACCCCTACGATGACAGGTTGGAGATATTCATAGCATATTACTCATCTCAGCTTGTTCAGCATGTTAAATTCTCATCTAAAGTATTGGCTTCCTGTCCATGCAGTGCATTAAATAATGTTTTTAAAATGCTTTAACCATCTCTGACACCCTCACCCTGAGCTTTTCATCTTCCATGAGCATTTAACTTCAGACACGCCAACCATTTGGAGGTAAACCCAATCTAACAAGCTGGCATTTACCTACTACCTTCTGCCACCTGGTTTGTTGATATCACAATGAAAGCCCCCCCCAGGACATTTAAGAATTTATTCCAGTGTGTGGATCCATGTGGCTTTGCAGTAATTGAACTGTTAGTTAAAGTTGCGCCATCACGCCACCGAGATAAATTCTGCATTCGTGATCAGACAAAAAGGAAGTGTCGTATATTTAGGAGGATAAAAAGACAGCGACAGAAATATAATCGCTTCAGTGATCATTGGTTCAATTGTCAGCACGACCCAGTTTGATGAACAGACATCTGTGACAACTACCTGAAGCTATAAGAAATATTCAGCGTGTTCCATCTGTATCAGAACAGGGCTTTGCGAATACTCCTCATACATACTGATATTCACTGTGCTATTGTGTGCAATGGTTTTTACAGACCATGAGCGAAGGCGTTGTCTTTGTCGCCGTTAGCAATTTGTTCAAACATGTTCTCAGACAAAATTACTGGTCGAATTAATTACAATTTCTTTTTTGTAGCTTCCTTCGGGCAATGTCTAAAAAGTTTGTACACAGTTTTGACAAATTTTGATTTTTGACGAATTTTTGGAAATATTACAAATTTGCTTTTACTTATAATGGACCATATTCTGATGGTTTATAACAGGGGTGTCAAACTCATTTTGGTTCAGGGGCTATATTCAGCCCAATTTTATCTTAAGCGGGCCAGACCGGTAAAATAATGACTTAATAACTTATAAATAATGATGAATCCAAGTTTTTCTTTTTGTTTTAGTAAAAAAAAAAAAAAAAAAAATCCAATAAAATTATGAAATATTTACATTTTACGAAAAAGATGTGAATAACCTGAAAAAACAGAAATTTCATTTGAAAAATTTGTGCAATTTTAACAATATTATGCCTCAACTTATTGTTTATACATGTACATTTACACACAGTGTTACATAAACATTTGGTAACAGGCAGAATATTGTTAAAATTTTGGAGTTTGGAACTAAAATTTGAACAATTTCTACAATATTACATCTATTATTATTAACACAACTACAGATCACAGTGGATCCATAAATGCACAAAACATTTTGTAACAGGCAGAATATTGTTAAAACTGCACATTTCGAGTTGTTCATCTATGTTTTTATTTGTGTATTTATATTTTATTGTGAAAGAATAGTTTTATAAATGTAAATATTTTCACAGTGTAATGTTATTTTTTTTCACTTCAATTTTTTTCACATAATTTTTCACAAAGAAAATTTGTCGTTGTCATTATTTATGGGTTATTGTGTCGTTATTTTTACTGGAGATCACATTGGTCTGTATGTGGAACCTGAACCAAAAGGATTTGGACAACCTGGACTGTTCAGGTTCATTTTTGCACTTTCATCCCGCGAGCTGGAATGGATCCTTTTTTGGGCCAGATTTGGCCCCCGAGCCACATGTTTGATACCTGTGGTTTATAACATGGAAATGGTTATAGATAGATTGATAGATTTATTTATTTATTTATTTATTTTTCCTTTATTTACCCAGGCAAGCAATTAAGAACAGATTCTTATTTACAAATGCAGCCATAGATAGATAGATAGATAGACAGCTCCTCATAGATCTCCTTATCTTATATATAACTGATTTACCATATGATTTGTTTGACTTTATATTTACTTCTACGTATAGCTGTGACATTTAGAATGAATTGTGCTGCCTTTCAGTTTTATTACACTGCGTACTGAGTAAAGCAATGATATTTTTGCACCTGTTTTATTAGTGGAAAACATTTTATCTTGACCAAACAGCTGCAACATATTTTCAGTCAAGCGGCTATATCGTAATATCTGGATGATTTTTTGATACGATTTATCCCAAACTGGGAAATTACAGTGTAGCAGCAGCATGACACACATTCAGTAAAAATATAATACCACAGCAAACATGAGTAAAGAGAAATATAACATAACAGCAAACACTATACACTATAAATTACAAGTATAAAATGATCTTGGTAGAATCTGGATAATAACAGTAATGTGCTGAAATAGAACTGAACTGTAAGGTGCAAAACAAGTTTAAATATTCCAACTGGGAATGTGCAAAATGACATTTAAGTGCAAATGAATTTATGACTGGAGCCCTCAGACAGAGGTGAGTTTATTGAGATATTAATACAGTTATTATTGGGCACTGATAGGAAGTTATATATGGGCTTCTATTTAATCATTTCGGCTAAAATTTGCTTAGAGGTCTTATTTCTGTCTTTGTTCATAAGAAATCAATATAAGTGAATCCCCAAAGGAACTTTGTGTTGGTAAATGCAAGTTATGCAAATTTACAGGATTTCAGTTCTGTTCAACATGTTGATGCTCATATGAACTATGTTTTCAGCTCAAAAATGTCCAGTTTCACCACAATTAATGCTATATTTTCATGTCACAAATGGCCAACTTATATTTGAACTGAATTTACTTGGAAAACAAATATTCTATTCTTTTAGATTCCCCAGTTTTTCTTACCAGATTCTCTCCTACATGTCACATGTTTTATTTGTACAGGTTGCAATATGGAGTATGGTGCTGATCCATCCTGCTTATGTTACACCAATACATACATGAAGAATGTCACACGTCACTTTTTAAATCAACAGTTTTCGAATAATAAGCATTTTTATAAAGAAATGACAATTCTATATTGTTATTTACTCTTTAGTCTGATGATAAACTATACAATAAATAATTCTGATCCTAGTTTTTGCACAGGGATCATTAGTGTAAACGGTGACATGGCTGCCGAGCATCAGTATGATGGGATCCACAACAACCATGTCACATCCATCCACTGACACATTTAGTGTTTTTGTGTCAGCTGTTATTGTTTTAGATCCACAATACTAACATTTATGAATAAGAGGAGAATTAGCAATAGTAAGTCTATAAGTTTATTCCTAATAAAGTACTGGTACTGACCAGAGCATCATGGGTAATGTCACGTCCGTCCACCAGCAAAAGTTTTCACATACACGTGCTATTCCAAATCCAATATTTCTGAAAATAAAGCTTCCACTGTCAAATAATATCAGTAGTCTGTGCACAAATGGATTAGCATTATTTCAACACAGTTCTATGCATTTCTTACAACTTTTTTTTTTACAAAAATGGCCACTCATTTGACCCCCTCAGTAAATTTTAGCCGATGTATGAAAAGATCTTGGTAGAATTTGGATAATAACTGTAATGTGCTGAAAAAATAACAGTAATGTGCTAAAATCGAGCTGTAAGGTGCAAAACAAGTTCAAATATTCCAACTGGAAAAGTGCAAAATGACATTTAAGTGCAAATGTATTTCTGACCGGAGACCTCAGACAGAGGTGAGTTTATTGAGATATTAATACAGGTTTTATTGAGCACTGATAGGAAGTCATATATGGACTTCTGTTCAGCCAGTTGAGTTCTCCTCCAGTGAAGGTACCAGCCACTTCTACTGGGAGATTGAACACCTGCATCAATACCATAGTGGCAGAACTTGACAACCTTGCACATTGGAGTTGTTACGGATTCTTGATAGAACATGTCTGTGAGCTACAGGAACATTGGTCCTTTTTTTAATACTTGCTATATTATACAAAATAGGTAACATATCACTCTGAGTAACAAAATACAGCAGGTTTACGTCTGCTAAGGAGCTAATGTAATCATTTAGATCTGTTTGTTTCCTGCCTTATCTGGTTTACGTCCAAATTTTCATTAAACCTGGAATAGTAGCAGTGGTGTAGTCCAGGGTATATGGCGATATACGACATATACCTACTTATATGACTGGCTTTTAACCCTTAGCACTGAGACACTATTAGGTTTTAATCTGTGGTCTCTTTTATCACTGTGTGTTGTGTCCTATTGCTTTATGCATATTTATGGTACTTGATTATCCTGTTTCTATCTTATAATTTAATCACACTTTCAGATGTAAAGCACTTTGGGCTTCTTTATGTTGTTGTAAAGTGCCATGTAAATAAACTTTGATTTGATTTTTATTTTTCAGTCAGCACTGCGTATACCCACTTCTAAATCCCCCTGATGTGTACCATTCAGTAGCATCTGCAGCCAAATTGCTTATTTTTTCTCCAAGGATGCTGAAGTCATGACCCGCCCTACTCTGCCTCTAATTGGCTAGTACTCGCTGCCTTCACTGATTAGATTGGTTAACTCTAGGCATAAGGACTGATTAGCCAATCAGAGGCAGAGTAGGGCGGGTCGGACACCTCAGATGCCAGTGCCACCCCAGTTGATTGACGGTCACTGCACGTCTCGTTGAAAGATGCGTGATTATTGGAAATGAGAACAAGAAAGGCAGAAAAAATGTCTTTCAAATGCGTGATACATATCGAGAAAACCTACTTTCATGGAATACATGATTCTGAGGTCAGTTTTAAGGTGTTTTCAGAATGAGTCACTGTTTTAAACTACTAATGATATGACTCCAATTTAGAGGAGCAGAGATTTTGTCACCAATAGTTCAACTGTGTGAGTAGGCTAACGTTATGAAAGGCTAACGTTATGAAAGGCTACATTATAAAAGGCTAACATTATGAAAGGCTAACATTATGAAAGGCTAACATTATGAAAGGCTTCCGTTATAAAAGGGTAATGTTATAAAAGGCTAACAGTATGAAAGGCCAATGATATGAAAGGCTAACATTATAAAAGGGTAACGTTATAAAAAGCTAACGGTATGAAAGGCCAATGATATGAAAGGCTAACGTTATGAAAGGCTAACATTATAAAGGGGTAACGTTATAAAAGGCTAACAGTATGAAAGGCCAATGATATGAAAGGGTAACATTATGAAAGGCTAACATTATAAAAGGGTAACGTTATAAAAGGCTAACTGTATGAAAGGCCAACGATATGAAAGGCTAACATTATGAAAGGCTAACATTATAAAGGGGTAACGTTATAAAAGGCTAACAGTATGAAAGGCCAATGATATGAAAGGCTAACATTATGAAAGGCTAACATTATAAAGGGGTAACGTTATAAAAGGCTAACTGTATGAAAGGCCAACGATATGAAAGGCTGACGTTATGAAAGGCTAACGCTATGAAAGGCTAACGTTATGAAAGGCTAATGTTATGAAAGGCTAACGTTATGAAAGGCTAACGGTATAAAAGGTTAACGTTATGAAAGGCTAACATTATGAAAGGCTAATGTTATAAAAGGCTAATGTTATGAAAAGCTAACATTATGAAAGGCTAACGTTATAAAAGGCTAATGTTATGAAAAGATAACATTATGAAAGGCTAATGCTATGAAAGACTAACACAATGAAAGGCTAACGTTATCCTGTGTTTGCCTCATGTTGAATCCATTTCCATTCCTGCAGCTGCTTGTGTGTCCGGTAAAACCTACAAACTGCTCCTGATCAAGTTATGATAATTTTATAATAGTGAACAAATACTACTGATGGATTTTTGGATAAACTAAACACAGTAGTTTTACTTGTCACTGTTTCTAAAACAGGGTGTTTTTATCTGAACTACTTAAAAAAAAAAAAAAAAAAAAAAAAGGCAAAAATTGAGAGTTTACCCACTTCTCCAGGGACCACTGCACCACTGAATGGTAGGGCACAGATGAAGCCATTAGATTTTGGAACAAATTCTTAAAAAGGGCTGGATTTTTTTTTTTTCTGCTTTGTTAACACTGTGAGATTGTGGGCTTTTTAGTCGTTCGTAAAGTCAGAGTACTCGCTGAGGTCTTGTTTTTATTTGTGAAGTGTGACCTTTGTGGCGCTGACACTGCTCCATGACCATGTTATGTTCTTTGGAAAGCAACATTCAACACTTCTACTTATTGATGTAGGACTCAGTGATCTGCTAGATGTTGTTTGTCAAGAAAAAAAGCAAATGAAAACATTCCAGTGAATCAAGACAGTTACAAATTAGTCCAATATGTAGCAGTTTTCCATTACTAAAGGACATGTTAACATAGAAACATTTTTGTAATATATTGTGGGCGTTTGGGGACCTGAGTCTAATGTGTTTGTATCATTAATATAAATACATTAATGGGATATATTTTGAGCCAAGTATTATCTTTTACATGCATGTATGATCATTATAATTTTCTTTTTTTTTTTTTTTTCATTTTTGCCCACAGCAGATTTCCTCAGTAAAAAAAAAACAAAAAAAAACTCGACGGTGCCAGCCATATAATAAATGCACTCCTCACTGCTATGATATACTCTGTCCTCCTGACTTTTGTCCTGTTTTTTTTTCTGAAAAAATACTTGGATCATTTTCACTTGTAAGATTTCTTTGCTAGAGGCTTGTTTACTTCCCCTGCCATCTCTTCTGTTTACATCTGTATGCCATCTAATGCAGGGCACAGCATACAAATGACGCCACTCATGGTTCACAAATGTGAGCCTACACCTCTATAGAAGACACTTGTTATATAGAGTCATTTTAAACGGCAGCATAACAAAGAACAGCAAAAGTTTAAAGCCGCATAGTACTGCTGATTCTTCGTAAGATCTTTATAAAAGCAGCTCTTTTGTGGTTGTAAAAAAGAAAAGGTTTCTGAAATGTAGCCTCGGCTGAACGTTTAACAAGATACAAACAGTAACAGTATTCACTCTCTATTCTTATAAATATCAGAAGCAATAGCGAGGTGTAGTGCTCTTTGTATAGATGCCCTTCTCATCTGAGATGTTGCTCAAATGATGAGTCTATTCCTCTGCAGTGTACTTTGAAAACCAGGCCCCTGCTCCTTGGTAACAACTAAGCAGAAGAAACAAGATTGCAAGTCAAAGGAAAAAAAAAAAAAAAAGAAAAGACCCCTGTCATGGTGTTCACAGTCTGACAGGAAATGCAGGAAATCTTGGCATCTGTCCCAGCATCTGAACCACTCCTGCATGCTGAAAAAGACGCACTGAGCTCTGTGATTATTCGCTCCTTAATCAGTTGATCCAGATGAGAAGCACAGACTGTCAGGTGAGATGCAGCAGCAAGTGGCAACACATGATCAGAGTGGCAGGTTAAAGATTCTGCACTTTTAACAGCTGCATGCGATTGGACAATACCGGTCACGTAGCGGCGTAACCAATCATCCGTATTGAAAACAGCTGATGCCAACTTTCACTTCAGGCTATAATTAATTTGTAGGCTACTTCACCCTTTTATGTGCATAACTCCCACCCCATCGTGACATTTGGAATGGTTATTAATGATTAACTTATCGCGGGATTCCACATTTAATATTTTCATGTCGTATAAATTAAAACAAAAGTTCCTCTCCCTCTGTCACCCCAACCATTGTGACAGTATTGGATTTTAGGATTTCTCTCAGAGGAGTGAAGGGTTTAAAAATAGAAGCTGTCATCGTTGGTTACTGTGAACGTCCACCCTATAAAACAGACAGCTTCTAAGCTGCCAAGCTTTCTGCAAAGCCAAGCCTCCTCTTTCTCTTTTTGTCAGGAGAGGGGAGTGCATTTTGAATAAATATCATACCTGCCACCACTGATATTGATTTTCAATACCTATGAATCTAAGAGTCTTCACTGTGGCTTGGATGAAGTTGTCAATCCTGACGCCTTATGGAAAAACTCCATTATTCTTCTCTTTTTTTTCTGTAATCCTGGAAATCAGGCTTGATGAGCTGGTGTCATTCTGTTTTTCTGTACTCATCATGGATTGTCTGTTATAATCAGAACAACTGTCGCTACAGTCCATTCAAAGACAATGCATTCTGCACATGGATACTGTAAATCCATGACAAGATGGTGATATGAAGGTTTTTTTTTTTTTTAATATCTTAGTACTGTCTTGGGACCGGTAATATTACACAAAACATTGTTTCGTTATTTACCATAATACAATGAAAATGTGTTTTAATAGCCTCCATCTGTCTTACCGAGGACAGCACTAAAAGGTACAGTACATCTTCTCCCTCAGGGAGGAAGAGAGGCAGGAGGGAGGAAGGAGGTAGAAAGTAGACAGAGAGAGAGAAAATGAGAAGCTGGTCCAAACTCTGAGTCCAAACAGTGGAATCTCAGTCTGAGATAGAGCACAACAGTCATTAAAAACAACAGGGCAAAAATGAATATTGTTCAGCAAACCGGTGAAGCCTCTGATGTGGCTGATGCAAGAATTGCAGCATCTTGTCACACAGACAGGAAGTGAAAGCAAAGATGAGATGTTGTTGTTTTTGATGATGAAAATGATTCAAGTCATATTTTGCTGAAATGCAGCCAGGATACAGCCACACTGAACACATTATTTACCTCTGAAATGTGCTCTGGCTGGCATCCAAATTCAACAGGGATGCAAAAGGAGAAATACTGGACCTGAATGCTAACAATCTCATTTTGTTTGAATAGTCAGAGAAATGTTGCCATAAAAGTGACTTGATTCACTGTGAGACATAAAAAGAAATTTTATCTCCTCCGCAGTGGTCCCAGTGAGATAGTAGCAGATATATGAATTGAAGGTCACTCTTCAAAGGCCCAACCAGTCTTACAAAATAAAACACCGCAGGACAGTGGGAAGTGTCAAGCATGTAAAACTGACATGTTTATACATAGAAAAAAAGATAAATAAAAGTGCGAATGGTGTATAAGCTTTGAGATATTATATACGCATGGAAAATTACCTATAAAAACTCCAGAGCTACACCTCACCTATTATACTTTTACAGACTGCCAAAGAATAAACGATAATGTACAACGAAAGTGAGGCGCAGTAATAAGAAAGCATTAAAGATTTTACCGAGCACTACACTTCTTTATTTTTTTATATTTTCAGTACTGCTATACCAAGGGATAGACGAGGAGGTAAATACCTTGAAAGATTATAGCTATTCAATACAGGCATGGTGTCATGCCATTAAGCAGACCCTTCTCCTTGGGGACAAGTTGAATAATGTAAAATAATCAAAATTTCATTCATCTTTTGCATGATTAAAACGTTGTAAATAAAACATATCTGTGAGCAGCACGGAGAGCATTGTAAAAGACAGGTCGACATGAAGCAATGCGAGACCGATGGCTGCGGAGCACGCGGGATGAATTTATTTCTCAGATTTTAAAAGTTTGTCGGACTGGAAAACAATAAAATCTATTGGAATATAGATTTTTTTTTCGGTTCATGTGAGATTGACTTTGCTAGGGGGAGACGGGCCCCATCTGACACCAAGATGTGACCCAGCCCAACCCCTCTCTGTAGGGTTGTGCGTCGGTTGTTGACAGGCATCAGCTCTGAGCATTGATGGAGCAAGATAAAAACACCCGAGGCAGCCCTGTATGTGTGGGCCTTATCCTCGCATTCTCCTTATGCAAATCATTAGCTACTGCCTCCTTTGTTAAGCAAGGTTTGTACAGTGTGCTCCTCTTCCTTTATCATTCGTACTGCCAAGCCTGCGGAAATGAAAAGCAATGCAAATATGCCTGGCTTTTAGGAGTCGGCAGATAAAGCGGGGGGGACCTTCAAACTGCAACGCTTCATCCGCTTCAGTTTAGCCTTGACCGAGGCATGCAAATTATACCTGAGACGTAGGGAGAGTGACGCCGCGAGCTGCACAGGCGCAAAGCTGGGGCTTGAGATAGGCAAATCTCTCCTGGAGCAGGGTTAATTGGCAGAAAATATCTATAGAAAGGTTTAGAAAAAGGGGGTTGTGAAGTCCCACCAGAAAAAGCACACATATTTGTGCCCTATACTGTTTGAGACTTGACAGTGAAACGCTTGCACAGCATTTCGGCCTCTCATTTTGTCATTTCGCTTCTAGGCAATGTGTTCTACTGCTGATCCAGGTACAAGGCACAATTCAGCACTGCTTTATCAGATCAGTATTACATTCTCAATCCTCACTGGACCTTTATGGACCCTTTCAGGAGCTTACTGTAATGGTGTGATCTTTATTGTGTTTCAAGAGGTCTGTTTGCGTATTGGGTTTTCCCTGGATAACATCTATGAGCCAAAAACTTTGGATAAATAAGAGCTTGCAGCAAAACTGAAGAGTACAAGTAAACAAAGCCTTGATTATACAGATCACACCAAGGATGAGGTGGCATAGTAATGACAGAAGATGCATTTTCTTTGTTATTTTTCTGCTGTTATGTGACGGCTAATCATTGAATGCCATGTATGCTTGATTAGGATTAGGATTTTCAGGGTCTGATATTAATGAATGAATGAATGAATGAATTTTTACCTCTGTCAGGAGGTATTGTGATCACTTTGCTTTGTGTGTTTGTGTGTTTGTTTGTTTGTTTGTTTGTTTGTTAGCAAGATAACTCAAAAAGTTATGGATGGATTTTCATGAAATTTTCAGGAAATGTTGACACTGGCACAAGGAAGAAATGATTAAATTTTGGTGGTGATCGGGGTTGGGGTGGGGGGGCCACGGGGACCCATTGATCTGCCTTGGTGGAGGTCTGCGCTCTCCGAGTGTTTTTCTCATTTCAACTATGAGTTTAATACAGAACATAAAGATTGGGCTGTGTTTCAAAGGAAAAAGGTCATGTGGTCTGATGAGTCCAGATTGACCCTGTTCCAGAGGGATGGACGCATCAAAGTGAGAGGAGAGGTGAATAAAGCGATTACCCATCATGCCTAGTGCCTACAGTACAAGCCTATGGGGGCAGTGATATGATCTGGGGTTGATTCAGTTGGTCAGGTCTAGGTTCAGTAATGTTATGTGTCAAAAAAAAAAAAAAAAAATGCTGGAAATAAATGATATGACATTGAATAGGTTTACTGAAACGATGATAACACTAGTTAACAACAAATTTGTTGTTTAAGTTTTTTGAGCTGATTTAGGATAATTTTGGTGTGCTGAATCCAAAAATCACATTCATTTTGCTCAATCAGGTCAACTTTCTGAACTATGCTACATATTGGCTTTTTAACATTTTTGTTTACATTTATGGGCATTTTCACATCATATGATACAAAATTCTTTCATATTTCTTGCAATAAATGAGTTCTGAAGATTTTACTTTTGCCAATTTATGATTAATGTTTTTTTTAAATATTACAGGTGAATGAAATGGCTTTGACTAGAAGATCTTGCAAAAATAAGCCTGACGTATTCTGCTACATCTGCGGTGAATACACCATTGTACCTAACAGGAATCAAGTGACAAGTTTTATAAAGTGTGCTTACCAATCTTATTTTGGTATTAATTATTCTATTTTGTGAGAAGATCAAATTTTTCAAAATCAAATTAGCAAAAAAACCTGACCTGATTGAGAAAAACAGATGTCATTTTTGGATTTAACGGTGCAAAATGGTCCTAATTCAGTTGAAAAAACCTAGACAACCTGCAAAAAACATTTTTTTGTAACCCAGTGTAATCAAAGCTAAATACACTTTAGCTAAATATTACAGAGCAAATCTATTTTTGTAGGCTTGAATTAAGCAAAAAAAAAAAAAAAAATTGAATTAAGCAAAAAAAAAAAATCTGCCAGTGGAAAAAGCGAAAATGATCTTGGTAAGATTTCTTGAAATAAGATTTTCCAGATCTATTGTCTAAAAATAAGTTCTTATATCTCACTGAAAAGTTACTCTGTAGGTGATTCTGTCTTATTTTATGTGATGAGATATTTTGTCTAGAAATGAGTAAAATACACTTGGTAAGATTTAGATTTTTGCAGTGTGCAGACCTTTTCATTGTTTTATCATTTTTTTTCTGACCTTGCAGGCATACATTTCCATAACACGTGGCTACGGTATGTTGAAAACCTCATCTGTACAGTTATTATCTAAATGTTGCTTTACACACCTGAACCTTAGACTGTTCTCGTATAGCCCATCATTTATGGTTTATTTTAGCGCTGACCTTTTCTGCTAATTTCCTGTTGGCTTCTGCTGAGGCTCCTATCAGTGGATGTACAGACCACCCCACCCCACCCCCTGCCCCTTCATATGACATTGTCAGCACTGAGGGGGAGCCTTTATGTGGCGTGACTGCTCCATGTGGTGTTAGTGGGAAGAGAATGCTATTAATGTAACTTTTCAGGTCAAAAGGCAAAGGCGTGTATTGACCCGGTGACAGGTCATGGGGAAATAGCACCGCCGCTTCATTTCCCACCATGATGGATAGTGGATTTTTATTTGCTGCCGACTTCTTTGACACATTGAAAGAAGCGCAGCGAGAGAGAAGTAGACAAAGAGACAGTTATAGAAAACATAACGGGAGGGGTTGAAAGCAGGGGGGTTTGAGATGGTAGGTGTTCCCCGGTGTTTTCACCTGCAGCTGGAGCGTGTTCGCAACAATGCCTGTCTTCCCGAAGTGAAGAGAAGCAGCCAAGACATAAGCCGATGGCACTTCACCTAAGATGAAGGTGAAGAGCCATAAAGGACGTCACAAAATCAAGTCTCAGTGGTGGTGATTTCAGTTGAAACTCTAAACTGCCAAAAAGAAACTATAGTTTGACTGAGGTCGAAATTTAAGGTAATTTAACCCATAAAGACCCAAACATCCATCACAGACCAAAACCATCTACTGATCTGAACCGTTTAATACCTGCACTGTGAAAACAAAAAAAAAAAAAAAAAAAAACTTGTTAGAAAAACTGTAATATTCCAACAGCTGGGGTGCCAAAAAATACTGTTAAATAACAGAAAGTAACCATCTCATAAAACTACGGTAATTTTCCATAATTAAAATACAGTTTTTTGCCCTAACTTTACATGAGATTTTGTCTTTTTTTTTTTTTACTTTTTAATGTTTAAAAAAGAATATTTACATGTATTAAAACAATCAAATTACCTATAAATATATATATATATAAATAATTTTCAATGAGACTAATTTGTCCAATCCACTGATAAAAACTGTATTTGGACAGTTTATCAGTGCTTATACATGTTATACATTCACAAAAATACATTTATTCAACATTTTTGTTGTGAAACCTCCTGTAATTACACAAGATATTTGTCAATTAACAAACAAGTCTGGTTCAACTGACAGAACAAATACTTCTTTTATGGTTAATTGTCAGTAATTTTATCTCGTTTTATTATTATTATTATATATATATATATATATATATATTTTTTTTTTACAGTATTAAACTTTAAATTAACAGTTTAATCTCATAAATAGAAAAGAAATATTTGTGAAGTTACGCTACATTTGCAAATGTATTTCAACTGTATTTTTCTGTGAAAAAACAAAAAAAATTATTCAAAAAAAAAAAGGACATTTTTTGGTTATTCACAGTTACAGTTTTTCATGTTATTTTACATTTGACATGTAAAATCACAGTCTATTTTTGTCATTTCATTGACATTTTCCTGTGTCTTAAAAATACAGGAAAAATCCGTAAAATAAACAGTGAAAATTCTGTTAATTACAGATTTTTTTTTTTTTTTACAGTGTGTTTATCCGCTAAAGCTATCACCACATGTAAATAACTGGTGTAAAATACAGTTTTTCATCTTTTCATGGTCAACAGATATGACCCATTTTTATGCTCAGGGGCTTCGTAGTTACCATGGAAACACCGTCATCTTCTACAACATTGATTCATCAGTAAAACCCATGGAGTTGGATCAATGACAGTGATGGAGACGCTTGGTTTATGTTCAGTTACTGATATATTTTACTGAAAAAGTCACTTTTTCTGCAGTTTTCTCCGTTTTTGATATAATAACCCTCAACTTTGATCTGAGCTTTTATGCACATCTTCAGGATTAGTAAATCAAATATAGGAAAATACATGATTTATTCTGATAAAATAGAAAATACAGAGGATAATATTTTAAGTAAATGGTGATGAATCACTAAAGAAAGGTTAAATAGAGAGAAATTTTTATTTGGGAACTGACACAAAAGAAGTGCAGGTCTTTATGGGTTAAGAAAAAACTCTGAATATTGTTTCTGCTGTCACTTTGATGAAGGTTAATAAAAGGTAGTTTTTGCCATAGTTTACATTGTTAATGCTGACTGTTACTGTAAAAAGGCTATATGTATTATTTCTACTTTGAAATATATAAAAAAAAGACCCGCAAGTATTATTATTGTGTTAAGAATAAAGAACTCCAAAGTTCTGCCAAAGATGGCGACGTATAGACCAGTTCAATATTGGTAAACAGTGATGACATATTTTGTGGGCGGGGCTTAATTGGTGGCAGAAAATGACAATTAGAGCTGCAACCGATTAATTAACTCAAAGTGATTCAAAAAAATCATTCAACCACAATTCTCCTGAATCAAAGCTTTGTTTCCTTCATTTCTCTGCTGTTAAACATTGGTTCCACTGTTGTGTTTCACACGGACGCTTATTGTGACGCACAAAGAAGCTTCAATTCAGGAAAACTGCAATAGAATATTTCCCTTCAATCAATTCGAGTCGATTAATCGTGAATTTTTGCATTCGCTCCAAGCACCTAATCGATTAATTGGTTACAGCTCTAATGACAATTGTGGTGTCAAAAGTACATAGAAGCCAGTGACAGGGACGCTAAAATCAGAGGGAATGTTTCAGCGTTATGCTTGCAGTTATGCAAGAATTGACTATTTTTTTTATTTTATTTTTTTTTACGAATAAGAAGGAACTATATATGGTAAAGAAGAGGAAGATGTCTGTGTCTCTGTGCAGTTTATCTCAAAGTTAAACTAAGTGACCAGATGAAAAGTACATTGTGGAGGTTAAATGTTGGAATACTAAATACAAAAGCAGTAATTGAAGAGTTAAAGAAAGACATGACTTTTTACCAAGAAGAAAATGACAATGGAGAGGATACACGTTATTCTATTGCATTGTATTGTATTCTATTCTAGCCCAGTAAGGGAAATAATACAAAAAGGAACTGTGGTTATAAATGTTAAATAAGATATTTCATGTTCCATGTTTCATGTGTTATGATGACAGATATTTGTGTTTTCTTATTTTCCACATTGTTGGGAAGTTATTTTTATTTTGTGTACGTGACATAAAAAAAAAATGTTTATGTTAACAGTTAAAAGAATGTACAGTTGTACTGTTAAATTTGTACATTGGCTAAAATTTGCTTAGAGGTCTTATTTCTGTCTTTGTGCATAAGAAATCAATATAAGTGAATCCCCAAAGGAACTTTGTGTTGGTAAATGCAAGTTATGCAAATGTACAGGATTTCAGTTCTGTTGCAACATGTTGATGCTCATATGAACTATGTTTTCAGCTCAAAAATGTCCAATTTCATCACAATTAATGCTATATTTTCATGTCACAAATGGCCAAGTTATATTTGAACTGAATTTACCTGAAAAACAAATATTCTATTCTTTTAGATTCCCCAGTTTTTCTTACAAGATTCTATCTTACATATCACGTTTTATTTTTACAGGTTGCAATCTGGAGTATGGTGCTGATCCATCCTGCTTATGTTACGCCAATGCATACATGAAGAATGTCACACGTCACTTTCTAAATCAACAGTTTTCTAATAATAAGCATTTTTATAAAGAAATAACAATTCTATATTATTATTTACTCTTTAGTTTGATGATAACCTATACAATAAATAATTCTGATCCTAGTTTTTGCACAGGGATCATTAGTGTAAACGGTGACGTGGCTGCAGAGCATCAGTATGATGGGATCCACAACAACCATGTCACATCCGTCCACTGCCACATTTAGTGTTTTTGTGTCAGCTGGTATTGTTTTAGATCCACAATACTAACATTTATGAATAAGAGGAGAATTAGCAACAGTAAGTATACAAGTTTATTACAAATAAAGTACTGGTACTGACCAGAGCATCATGGGTAATTTCACGTCTGTCCACCAGCAAAAGTTTTCACATACACGTGCTATTCAAAATCCAATATTTCTGAAAATAGAGCTTCCACTGTCAAATAATATCAGTAATCTGTGCACAAATGGATTAGCATTATTTCAACACAGTTCTATGCATTTCTTACAACTTTTTTTTTTTTTTTTGACAAAAATGGCCACTCATTTGACCCCCTAAGTAAATTTTAGACGTTTTATTTTGTGTATGTGACTTTAAAAAATGTTTATGTTAACAGTTAAAAGAATGTACAGTTGTATTGTTAAATTAGGACCTGAGTTGTGTAGTGCAGTGACCAGCAGGGGGTGCTGACAGGAGACACGTGTGGAAGTGGGTGGAACGACGAGAAAGAGAGACAGAGGTGAACGAACAAATTAGTGATGGGACTTTTGGCTCTTTGAAGGGAGCCGGTCAATCAGGAGCCGTTCACTGAAAAGAGCCGTTCAAAAGACTGGCTCTTTTATGTTTTTTGCATTATTTTGAAACACCAATGTTTTAATGACTAAATAGGCTACATGTGATGACTGACATTACATTTTAAAGGTGTTTAATTGGCGCGGCAGTAAATATTATCTTATCGTAAAAAAGAATAGTTAGTTCAAATGTGTGGGCTAAATACATGACATGAGAGGTGACATTAGGCAAATGCTGGAATTTGACCAAAAACATCACAGTACATTATGTGGACTAGTCTGTAGCCCAAAAATGAAGAAGAAAATAAAACATTTTCTTATGAAATACCATTTTATTCTCCTCAAAACAAGAACAATAAATGTGTGTAAACATATGGAAAAAATTGCAGAAAACACAACAGTGCTTAATCATTGCAATTACTTAAATACCTGAACTATAGTGCAATTCTCAGAACAAGAACAGTATGTGTGTAAACATACAGAAAAAATGCACAAAACACAAAAGCGATTAATCATTGCATTTACTTAAATACCTTAACAACTGTAGTGCATTTTCCCTCAGAACAAGAACAATAAATGTGTGTAAACATACAGAAAAAATTGCAAAAACACAACAGTGATTAATCACCGTTATTAATCAAAAAAAAAAAAAAAAAAAAAAAAAAAAAAAAGAACGGCTCTTTACAAAGACTCGGTTCCCATCGTTCATTTCAAAGAACCGTTCAAAAGATTCGATTCGTTCCTGAACGTCACATCATGAGAACAACTGCCGCAGGAGAACGGAGCACATAATTCAGAAGTTACAAGTCCGTGTTTCATGTTTTAAGTGTGCTAACCACACGGAGGACGTGAGACCATCTATCGGACGCTGTCTACGGAGCGGACATTGCGTGTGTGTTGTGTGTTGGAGCGGTGCTGTGCCGGACAGACGGGAGCTTATTAGCCGTTAGCCCTGTTAGCTTAGCATGGCGTTCCAAAGCTGAAGGTTCAAACAGCCGTTATTCACCTTTCTTATCTGGACCACGGGAGGAGAGACTGGTGCGACGCTGGTTGGGTTCTGCCACTGCTTCCCTGTGGAAGGAGAGGACATCTGTGTTTCACCATCTGGACCTTTTGCCACAAGAAGTTTTTATTTTCTTTTATTTTTTATTTTTTTCACTGTGAACGCGGCCCTGAACTTCACGGAGGTACTGTCCGCCATTTTAGGTAAGGCAGGTTTATTTTTATAGCACATTTCATGTACAAGATAATTCAAAGTGCTTTACATAAAACATTAGAAGTATTACAGCAGAAGCAATGAAAAGTATGCGCACTGTCTGTGCCTTTATCTACAAAGAATATGCAGTTGTGCACTGTTTGTGCCTTTTTGTATATCGAATGTTTCAATAAAGCATTTAAAAAAAAAAAAAGTGGATGAAAATAATGAACCACGAAGCAATTTATAAACAACCAATATGTTTATATTTTATAATTACCTGATATCATCTTCATTTAAAGTTCACATTTATTTTTCATAAAAGTGCGAGTTTTGTAGTGTCTGAGCCTCAAGGTACAAGAGTTTAATGAACCCTTTCATGCACGAATTATGAGACCCTCAATCAAGATGTTTTTCCTTCGTGTTTTTATTCCTCTTTAGGCATGAAAAAAAGCATGCCTAAAAAAACTTTTCTTATGAACCTATTTTTCATGGAGCTGCAAAAATGTCCACTCAGCTGGAAATCATGCGTTTAATTTTGGGAGCAAATAAACATAATAATTACATGTGGAAGAAAGTATGAACCTTTACCAGACATGTTTAATGTTGTTAATCTGATGTTTTCTCACATTTTAACTTTCTAATACCAGTCATTACTCACTTTGTGGAGATAATATGCAAAAACCAAAAACAAAACTTTTACATAAACTGTTAATTATAGACTAATAAGAACTATTGATTTACACTTAAACATATTACTTTAGATCAGGTTTATCAAGAACAGTAAAGTTACAGTAATGGTGTGAATGTCAGTGTATGAGATGATGCATGAGCATCCACTGTGTTGGCTGATACAGAACTAAAACAACTAAATTCATGAATATACAAGAGAACAGCTGTAGAATAAGTGTCAACTGTAGTGACCACTATGCATGAAAGGGTTAAGTTACCTAAATGTTAGTGTGTTAGTCTACTTCATTATATAGTCTGTTTAGCCTAGATGCAGTCTATATAAGTTGGCCTGACTGAAATTGCACCGATCTTTAACCCTTTCATGCATATTGGTCACTCCAGTGGACAGCTATTCTACAGCTGTTCTCTTGTATGTTCATGGATTTTGTTGTTCTTTTCTTTTTTTCTTTTTTTTTTTTTAACACATATATCTTTATTAAAGTTTTAAGACACTACATATCTTTTCTGACATGAATTGGTAATATTATGTAGATCTCTCCTGAGCATAAACCCCCAGAGTCACAAGCCCTCCCCATAGTTTTCACTTAGTTTATCAGTAAATACATGTTTCTGTGCATCAACAATTAAACGTGTGGTGTCCAGCTGAGTGGACATTTTTGCAACTTAATGAAAAATAGGTTCATAAGATTTTTTTTTTTCCCATTATTTTTTTTTTTATGTATTTTTTAATTTTTTAAATTATTTTTCTTTTCTTTTATTTATTTTTCAGTGGAAATTTTTCAATCGCATTGTTTTTTTCATGCCTAAAGAGGAATAAAAACACTCAGGAAAAAAATTTGATTAAGGTTCTCATAATTCGTGCATGAAAGGGTTAAAGGCCAACTAAAGTGTATTTTACTGCATGCATTTATTAAGAAGCTTTTACAAATTGTGTTTTTTGTAAATTTGTTATTTACATCACTGACACTTGTGTCTGTGTAGGTTCTCATTTGCCCAGGTCATTGCTCTTCTTGGTAGTTCTTTTAGGTTCAACTGAAGAACAAAATGTTTTCAAAAGAGCAAAACCAGTCCAGTTGAACCTAGAAGAACTACCAAGACATTGAAACTTGTGTGCACAATTATGGATAAGCCTGTGTTGAGTTGCCAATGAAAATGTCTGTGCATCATAAAAAAACAAATAAGTGTGATACATGAATAATCAGTAACATCTGTACTGAAACATGCTTGTTTGAAATTATTTAATCCCTCAAAGAAAAAGTTTACATTTTGACCGTGAAAGGCTGTTAAGTAAAAACGATTTCCTCAGAAAAAAGTAATATAAAGTATAAGCATGAGATAAACAAACAAATCAAAACAAAATCAGATAAACAGATAAAACAGATAAGCAGATAAAACAGATAAAAACTTTAAGCTTAAAAGAATAAAAACTATTCGAATGCAGCTGAGAACAGGTGGGTCTTTAACCTGGATTTAAGGAAACTGAGTGTTTCAGCTGATCTGAGGTTTTCTGGAAGTTTGTTCTAGACATGTCGAGCATAGAAGCTGAACGCAGCCTCTCTGTGTCTGGTTCTGACTCTGGGAACTGACAACAGATCAGATCCGGATGACCTGAGGGGTCTGGTGGGTTCATACTGAGTCAGGAGGTCACTGATGTATTTTGGTCCTACACCATTCAGAGCTCTATAGACCAGCAACAGAACTTTAAAGTCTGTCCTCTGATGAACAGGCAGCCAGTGGAAGGACCTCAGAGTTGGACTAATGTGGTCCACTTTTCTGGTCTTAGTGAGGACTCTAGCAGCAGAGTTCTGAATGAGCTGCAGTTGTCTAATGGATTTTTTAGATAGACCTGTAAAGACACTGTTGCAATAATCAAGCTGACTGAAGATGATTGCATGGACTAGTTTTTCCAGGTCCTGCTGAGACATCAGATCTTTTATCCTTGAGATGTTCTTAAGGTGATAGTAGGCTGATTTTGTGACTGCCTTGATGTGTTTTTCAAAATTTAGGTCTGAATCCATCACTACACCCAGATTTCTGGCCTGGTTGGTGTTTTTTAGGTCTATAGACTGAAGCTTGGTGGTGACCTGCAGTCGTTTCTCTTTGGCTCCAAAGACAATTACCTCAGTTTTGTTTTCGTTCAGCTGAAGAAAGTTGTGGCAGATCCAGTCATTAAATTAGACGGGGTTGGAACAAAGGAGCCCAGGAGTGGAGACCACAAAGATATTCAGGCCTGACATTGTATTTCTTTTCATTTACATACTAGTAGTGCTGGCTTAGAGTTTTTTACATATACATATATATATATATATATATATATATATATATATATATATATATATATATATATATATATATATATGTGTGTGTGTGTGTGTGTGTATGTGTATATTGTGGATCTGCATTTGTTGTTTGTCAAATTGAAAAGTGTCTGACTTGTTGATTGTTTGCTCATTTTGTTAATCTTTTTTCTGAATCAGTTCTATATAAATGTTTTATATTTTAATTCTTTGACTATTGAGTGTTTTATCATAGACTGAATAAGGTAATGTCTGGGTTGATTACTAATTTTGGGGTTACTTAGAACAGTGTTTTTCAACCGTGGAGTCGGGATCCCATGTGGAGTCGCCTGAAATTTCCAGTAATCGATAAAAATAAAACATACTAATAAAAAAATATATAGTGAGTTGAGAGAGGCAATCCCAATCCATAAAAGACATGACACACTGTGACGCTGAAACTGAAGCACTGTGGTACTGCTTATCTGTCAATTGTTTATTGTGGTCAGTTTCAGATGCTGCAGCTCTTTCATAATTCATAGTTTGAGTTCTTGTTTGTTCAGTAGTAATTGTCAGCCTTGTAAATACAATCTGGACTGACTGTACATATCCTGACCAAGGAAAATAAAATCCTCACTTTGTGCAGGAATCCACATCTGGCTTTTCTGCCTCCGTCCATAATAATATACATTATATACACTAAATGTCATCTAGAATTGTTTATTTGCAACATATTTGCACAAAAAAAGGTCTCTGTTTTGAATGTCTGGGGTCACCAGAAATGTGTGATGTTAAAATGGGGTCACGAGCCACAAAAGTTTGGGAACCACTGACTTAGAAACACGATTATTTACTTGATAAAACGGTTGACCAATAAGTATTTGCATTTACATTTAAGGGACCCAGGGCCTTTCTCTTCATTAGAAGTCAGGGAGTGAGAGCGCTACACTATTCTATCTCAAAGCAATCATAAGGGGAAAACTTATTGCAAAGATGGCAGCAAATAAAAAAGCTAAACAGGAGGTCTACAAGTAGGAAAAAGACAGCTCAAAATTGAACAACATAAAACTACACTAGATCCCCTGCTGCTCCCACAAATGAAAGAAATCAAGGATAACTTAGACTATTGATCACGGAATTTGATAAAAAGACAAGATTTTTTTTTTAAAAACAATGTTAATACAAAGTGGGGCCGCAGGCAACTAAACTATTGGCAAAAAGATTAAAAAAAAAACAGCAGGCGGACAGAACAATTCATAAGATAAGAGATTAAGGCTGAATCCCAATTCACCCCTTGGCCCCACCCCCTCACCCCCCCTCCTCTGTTTTGCATGTACACATGAAGGTGTATTCTCGATAAGACGGAGGGGAAGGGCTGAGGCGAAGGGCTGTTTGACCCTCGAAACAGAGATTTTTCAGGACCACATTATGATTGGAGGGATAGGAGAAATTTTCCATGATTCTGTTCGAATCATTGGTAAGATGGAGGTAAACACAGCCAAAAAGTGCAGCAGTGTGATGAAAGAAACACACAAATGTTCATATTTTCTTCGTAAACAACTTAATCATTTGATTGACCATTTAATGCCGTTTCAATGTGTTATAGATTGCATTTCTGCAGTTTATAGTTGATAGCTGCAAAAAGATGACCAAAGCCCATGGAACAGAGACGGTTACAGCTGCTGACAGCATGGAGAATACTTTCAGAAACAAAGTTGTTGCATCTGTTTATAGCAAGGTTATAATAGTTTTGGATTTTTCATTATAGTTTAGTTTTATTTAGTTTTGACCTTTTTTTCTTTAATTCAGTTAGTTATCACAGCTTCACAATCTAGTTATCACCTAGAATCACATTGGAAAGCGCAACATTGATTGATAATATTTTTACAAACATTATTGATGGTGAAATAACGAGTGGTCTATTTCTGACTGACATAAGTGATCATTTGCCAGTTTTTATAGAACTGGAAATGAACAACAAATTATCTTTAACCAACTATAAGCAAAAACCTTGTTTGGTAAGAACAAAGTCACCAGAAGCAATTATGGCCTTAAAGGAGGAATTAATAAATTATGACTGGCATGAAGTTTATGTAGATGATGTTAATGAATCATATAATGCTTTCCTAGACATATTTCTGACATTGTACAATAGACATTGTCCTGTGAAAGAATATAGACAAGATCTTAAAAAGAATAAGAAACCATGGTTAACTAAGGGATTGGAAAAGGCTTGTAAGAAGAAAAACAGTCTTTATAGGGAATTCCTGAAGCACAGAACGAAAGAAAAAGAGAATAAATATAAAAGATACAAAAATAGATTGACAGCAATTATAAGAACACATAAAAAAGCCTATTATGATAAGTTGTTAGAAATACACAAAAATGATATTAAAGGTACTTGGAAAGTGTTAAATGATATGATTAAAAAAAGTAATAAAAAGAATTTTGCTACATATGTTGTTAAAAATGGTGACACTGTGGTGGAAAATACAGAGGACATCGTGAATATATTTAATGATTTTTTGTTAATGTCGGTCCTAATTTGGCAAAAGATATTACCAAGTGGGAAAAGGATGATAAAACCTTTAATTTTGCTATTGAAAACAATAATTCAATGTTTCTTGGTGGAGTTTGTGAAAGTGAAGTGTTGGAAGTGGTCAGGAAATCTAAAAATAAAAAATCTACTGATAGAAATTCCATTGATATGTCACTCATAAAACAAGTGATAAACAGTATCCTTCAACCATTCACGTATATATGTAACAAATCATTTCAAACAGGTACTTTTCCAGAAAATATGAAAATAGCTAAAGTGATTCCGATTTATAAAAATGGTGATAAGCACATGGTGTCAAATTATAGACCGGTGTCACTGTTACCACAGTTTTCTAAAATTCTTGAGAAACTGTTTGTAAAGAGGTTAGATGACTACATAGACAAATATAGGATATTAAATGATCATCAGTATGGATTTAGGAAAAACCGATCAACATCTTTAGCAGTAATGGAATTTGCAGAAAATATAGCAACAGCGGTGGATCAGAAACAACATACTGTTGGTGTTTTTATTGATTTAAGGAAAGCATTTGACACAATTGATCACTCAATATTACTCCGGAAATGTGAAATGTATGGTATAAGAGGTGTGACGCAAAACTGGTTAAAAAGTTATTTACAAAATAGGTCTCAGTATGTATCAATTGGAAATACAAATTCACAACTTAGAAACGTAACATGTGGGGTCCCACAAGGTTCAGTTCTGGGACCCAAGTTATTTATACTTTATTTAAATGATATCTTTATGGCATCTAGTAAGTTAAAATTTACAATATTTGCAGATGATACTAATTTGCTTTATTCGGGAGTAAATATGAAACAAATATTAGAAATTGTGGAAAAGGAATTGAGCAAGTTAAAAAAATGGTTTGATGTAAATAAGTTATCACTTAATGAAGATAAAACAAAATTTATGGTTTTTGGTGGTGCTAGGGGAAGTGATGATATAAAACTGAAAATTAATGAAATTGAAATTGAAAGGGTGTATGAAACAAAATTTTTGGGAGTGATTATTGACCATAAACTCTGTTGGAAACCACAAATAGAATATATCAAACGCAAAATGTCCAAAGCTGTTGCGATTCTTTATAAAACTCGAGACTTGTTAAGCAAAAAATGTTTGCATATGTTGTATTGTTCACTTGTAATGCCATATATGTCATATTGTGTGGAAATATGGGGCAATGTGTATAAGACTAATTTAGACCCAATAATTAAACTCCAAAAAAAAAGCTATTAGAGTCATAAACAAAGCTGGTTATCTCCAATCAAGTAATCCACTTTTTGTAGAATCTGGTTTGCTAAAATTTCTTGACATTGTATATTTAAAAACAATGGAATTTATGTTTCACGTTAAAAGTAAAAACCTTCCTTTTTGTATTCAGAAAATCTTTAAGTTAAGAAAAGGACATTATAATTTAAGAGGGATGTTTGTGTTTGAAAAGTGTAAAGTAAGAACAAACGTTAAATATCACAGTGTTTCAGTTATTGGTGTCAAGCTATGGAACGAATTGAAGGATGAAGTGAAATTGTGTAGCTCACTGTTGAGTTTCAAAAAGAATTTAATTGGTCAAATTATGAAGGGCTATGAGAGTAATATGTTTACAAAATAACTTATTACACTGAATGTAGTATAATTTAAGTTTAAGTATTTTTCTGTTGCAACTTAAGGTGTGGACATGGACTAAGGGTGTAAATAGGAGAAGCAGAAATAAGCCTCCGGCTTCAGCTTCTTCCTTTTTCAGTTACAAAATGTGTTAATTTTATGCTTGTTTGTTTCTTTTTTAATATGTAGGTGTTTTGTTTTGTTGTCTTTTTTATATGTGTGTGTTTTGTATCTTGTATTTAACTGAAATAAACATTCATTCATTCATTCATTCATTCAGTTTTAATTAGTTTTTAGAGTAGGTTTGCTAGTTTTTATTAGTTTTTGTTTTTTTCTAAATGCTTAGTTGTAGTTCCTTTATATCTTTTATCTTCTTGTCCGTCGTATTCACATAAATCCCATCCAGGACTCTGCTGCTTTCTCCCAACTTAAGTCTCCATGTTGCCAGGTGGGGACAAGAAGCTGACTCTGAACGACAAGTGACGAGAAGTGACGGACCGTGAAGTATCGTATGGTGCTGCCAGCTAAAATTATTCAAGGGAAATAAATCAATTTCATATCAATCCGACATTGACAAAGACGAAAACGAAGGGAATTTTATCCAGAATTTTTAAACGTTTTCGTTAGTTTTGTAAGCACACAATACAATTTCAATTATTTTTTTCTTTTAATTGTACAGGGTGTCCCATAAGTCTCCATACATAGGAGACATAATACATTCCATACATATATGGTTCTAACATGTATTTCTTTATATTTCTTCTTTATAGTTCTTCAGCAGTGGAGGACACACATTGAAATGTGTTCCCAACAAAATGGCAGTCATATAGAGCATATTATATAAATAAAAATGGTTTATGTCAAGAAACGTTTATTTTTCCTATGTATGGAGACTTATGGGACACCCTGTAGTTTTTATTTATTTCAGTTAATGAAAATGTTATTTCAATTCTAGTTTTCGTCATTTCGTTAGTTTTCGTCGATGATGATAACCTTGGTTTATAGTGGCATCAATGACTGCAGATGATGTAACAGGCTGTGAAGGGCTGTCCCATTTCATAGGGGAATGTTTCAACCCCTAACCCTTGCAGCTCCGTTGCAAAGGGTAGTGGGTAGGGGTAAGGGGTGAATTGGGATTGGGCCATAGATATGAACACACAGACAGTACACGGACTTTTCACTTGACTGCTGATTGTTAGCTAGTTAAGTATTTAGACACATACCACTTAATGCCTCACTAAAATAGTAATGTTAGCCAATTTAAATAATCAGTTAAAAAGGGGGTCCTTGTGTCATATTTGTTGTACATAAGCATCAATATTTGCTAGTTGATGGACTAAAAGCCTCTCATTTTTTTCCAGATGCCATGGCTCCATGTAGTGCCCATCTTCCAAATGTAGATTTTGGCTCAGACACCGTTGAACCCAGGTCCCAGGTAGGTAAGTAAGTAAGTAAGTAAGCAAGTAAATTTTATTTATAGAGCACTTCTTGCAGACAGAGTCACAAAGTGCTTTACAGTGCAAAATACAATTAAAATACCATTTAACTAGAAAAGCACTCAGAGAGCGCAGACCTCCGCCAAGGCAGATCAGTCATCCCCCCTGATCACCACCAAAATTTAATCATTTGTTCCTTGTGCCAGTATCAACATTTCCTGAAATTTTCATCTAAATCCATCCATAACTTTTCAAGTCATTTTGAACAGACAGACAGACAAACAAACCAACGCCAGCAAAACATAACCTCCTTGGCAGAGGTAAAAACACAATAAAAGAGGTAGCGGTTGTTGATTGTCTAGTTGAGTCTTAATCAGTGACATCATTCTCAGTAAAATTGGAAGCAAGTGTAACTCAGTGAAGAGTCAAGAGTGAGGAGAACATAAAACTGAGAGCGAGCAGAAAACAGAATTGACAGCAAAGAGAACAGAAGCGAGAGTGGAAATCAGAAAGTAAGAGGTGATTTTGCAAAAGTGAGTGAGCATTTTAATTGTGTGCACTGTCACTCTTTTTATGTGTCCACAATGATAATTTTACTACCCACAATATTTTTTACCTCTTCAGTTTCAGTTTTTATGCATGTTTCTATGGAGTCTGTAAGGGGACATTGAGAGAAAAAAAAAATCGTATCAAGTTTTACGAGATTTTACAATACTTTTGTTAGATCTCGCAAAACTGTTTACATTAAGAGCAATGTTCTTCCGGGATATTCATGCCCAGAACGGAAACAAAACAGACACAACAATAGAGTGGGAGAATTTTATAAAGTTTTAGTTTGACCTGGGCCTAAAATACAAAGATATTAAAACAGTGTTTGGTAGTAGATACGGGTTCAATGTTAGTGAGTGACATCTTCAGCGGGAGAGGACTTTCTCGTCGCAAAGTGTATTCAGATCTTGCGGTCCTGGTTAGTTTCATTAACTCTTTCGGTGCCAGACAGTTAAGGGGCTAATAAGCCTTAAAAGTGCCACAGAATTTGGCTGTTTTTCAGTATTTCGCGTCGTTTTTATAATATTTGAAGAATCCTGCAGGAAAACGCTCGGTAACATCCGACCGATTGCTGATTAGATTCAAAATGCACCGGACGCAGCCGATTCATTATTGATCGTAATTTGCATAATTTATAATAATAATAATAATAATAATAATAATAATAATAATAATAATAATAATCTTTATTTATATAGCACTTTTCATACATTAAAAACTGTAGCACAAAGTGCTTTACATATCAGTTTAAAAATCAGTACCGCCCCCCACCCACACCCACCCACCCACCCACCCACCCGCACACACACACACACACACACACACACACACACACACACACACATATACATGCAAACCCACAAGCTCACACATACTTAAGAAGACTGACTGAGCACGGGTAGACCAGAACAAAAATGTACAAGTAAAAGTAAAACATCAATTTAGGAGGCGCTGTCTCAGGGAGCCATCCGCACCAGGAGGCAGCCGGCGACCAGGCACCAGCAACACAGCCCCGCATCCCAACTAGTGGGAGAGGGCCAACTGGGACCCCCACCCACCAGAAAGGAGCAGACCCCAGTGAGAGAAGGCGCCACAGCCCCCGGAGTCCACAGCCGCCCCCCGGCATGGAGGGCTCCCTCTGATGAAACACCGGAGAATAAGAAACATTAAAAAGATATAAAAATATTATTCGGTCACGTGACCTCAAATTCCCGTCTGATTGGTCTCAAAAGGGGGACACAGAAAGAACGTCATCGAAATGTGAGAAAGAAATGGGGGTGGATGGTTTGTTTGTACACAAATATGGCGTGTTCTCCAAAGCCGATCTGATCGGCCCGTGGCACTTTAAAGGTTGTATTTGTAAAGCCGATTTAATCGGCCCATGGCACTGAAAGAGTTAAGAACCAAATGCAATACTTCGGACAGGTTCACGGGTAGAGATGGATGTACACGAAATGCTGAGAATGCTGTCCGGAGTATTGCAGTTAACCCATAAAGACCCAAACATCTATCACCAACCAATATCATCTACTGATCTAAACTGTTTAATACCTGTTGATCCACTAATCCTCTAATAAAGTTTTGCGAGATCTGACAAAACTTGACCCAATTTTTTTTTTCTCTCAATGTCCTCTTATGGGCTCTGTACATTTCTATATAAGTTGCGCCCTCCTGCTTTTGGTCGTGAAATTACTCCATACACAACTATTTATTTTCACCAATGGAGTTTGATAATGAAATCAGTGTTTCTTCTACAAAGGACAGTTTGATGATGAGGCTTGTGAAGGTATAAAGCAGGGGTGTCAAACTCATTTTAGTTCAGGGGCCACATTCAGCCCAATTTGATCTCCAGTGGGCCGGGCCAGTAAAATAACAGTGAAAAAAGTAAAATTCTATTATGATCAGGTTTACATCTACAAAGTTTCCTTAAAAATCTGAATAACATGAACAGCTTGAATTGTCTTAAGAAAAACAAGTGTAATTTTAACAGTATTCTGCCTCGTTATATCAGTTTATCATTTGCACATGTGCATTACAATCGCACAAAACATTTAGTAACGGGCAGAATATTAGTAAAATTGCATTTACTTTTCTTAAGACATTTCCGTTTGTTCATATTTGTTCAGGTTATTCACATTTTTTGTAAAAGTATAGTTTGGTAATGTAAACACTTTGATGTAATGTAACTTTTTTACACCAAAAAAACACAAAGTGAGAATTTGGGGTTGTCATTATTTATAGGTTATTATGATAATATTTTACTGGTCTGACCCACTTGAAATCTAATTGGACTGTATGTGGAACCTGAATTTAAATGATTTTGACACCACTGATTTTTAATACCTTCAGTGTAATTTTTGCATTTCACAAATTCATCCTACGGGCCAGATTGGACCCTTTGGCAGGCCGGATTTGGTCCCCGGGCCGCATGTTTGACATTTGCGGTATAAAGGTACTATGTGATGACTATCTTTACAAAGTTCATTGTGTGTTTATCCACAGTTCAGGCTTAGCTGTAACAGTTCTGACCTTGTTGGGATGATTCCAAACAGATCTATAATTCAGATATTGACTACAACTGCCCCCCCCCCCACATCTAGACCAAACACAAACCTTTTCCATCACTGTTTCCATCAGAGTCCTTTTCACTCTTCACAATCAAAGAAAAAAAATACTCAAGACTCACATGTTCAAGTCCACCTTCAAATGACCACAACTTTTGTAGAAGTAGAATGTATTATTATTATCTCTGCCAAGGAGGTTCTGTTTTCATCGGGGTTTGTCTGTTTATTTGTTTGTCTGTTAGCAAGATTACTCAAACAGTTACGGACAGATTTTGATGAAATTTTCAGGAAATGTTGATACTGGAACAAGGAACAAATGATTACATTTCGGTGGCGATCGGGTGGGGGGGCTGATCTTCCTTGAGATTATCTCTTTATGTGCTGTGGGCCAATGATTAAATAATCACAACACAAATCTTTTTGCAGAGCAAAAGCATGAACAGAGAGACTAAACAAAGAATCAAATCTAATGTCCTTTAATTCGCACCGTCACGTTTAAATATCATCCACACACGTCTGAGTGAATCTGTGGCTTAAAGGTGGTCTGTGTAATTTATGGTTATTCACAAACTCTCAACATCACAGAGAAGCTTTGTACCAGAACACACAGAGGATTAAAAAAAACACCAATGAAACCATCAGTGCTATGTACTCACAGACTGTATCACGCACTGAATAAAGAATAAAGCACATATTTACATAATCTATCTATATCTATCTCTATATATCTATCTATATTTTGGTGGTGATCGGGGGGAAACTGATCTGTCTTGGTGGAGGTCTGTGCTCTCCGAGTGCTTTCTAGTCATTATTATTATTATTATTATTATTATTATTATTATTATTATTATTATTCCTACAAACAGAGCTAAGCTAACAGAGCTATATTGTAAACTTTCAGCTGATGCAGCACATAAAGATTATATGACAGTGTTATTTTCACCAAATGTCAAAATAACGATGGGTAACAAATGACATTTTATGAAAAAAAACAAACTAGAAAAGCACTAGGAGAGCACAGACCTCTGCCAAAACAGATCAGTTCCCCCCCAATCACCACCAAAATTTGATCATTTGTTCCTTGTCCCAGTATCAACATTTCCTGAAAATTTCATCAGAATCCTTCCATAACTTTTTGAGTTATCTTGCTAACAAACAAACAAACAGACAAACAAACAAACAGACAAACCCAGATGAAAACATAACCTCCTTGGTGGAGGTAATAAAACTTGATGATAGTTTATGTAAATATGTGCTTTATTCTCTACTCAGTGCGTGATACAGTCTGTGAGTACATAACATTGATGGTTTCATTGGTGTTTTTTTTAGTCCTTTGTGCGTTCTGGTACGAAGCTTCTCTGTGATGTTGAGAGTTTGTGAATAACCATAAATTACACAGACCACCTTTAAGCCACAGATTCACTCAGACGTGTGTGGATGATATTTAAATGTGACGGTGCGAATTAAAGGACATTAGATTTGATTCTTTGTTTAGTCTCTCTGTTCATGCTTTTACTCTGCAAAAAGATTTGTGTTGTGATTATTTAATCATTGGCCCACAGCACATAAAGAGATAATCTCATTGTAATTTGAATAACCAATCTTCCAAAAAAAAAAAAAAAAAAAAAGCAGAGACGAAGAGAGAAGAACACTTGAAGGATAGATCAAAGACTGGATTTTCACTTGCTGAGTCATAAGCAGAGGGAACAAAAGTGCAACATTACTACCATAATAATGCTCCAAACTTACATTATACCTGTAAAATCCAAACACTTTGATAACGTTGAGAACGAGAACTCTGATCATTACGTAAAAACCAGACAAATCGACAAACTCATGTTGTAGATTTCCGTTTTTTAATTTCACATAAGCTTGTTAGACATCTTCAGACACGTAACATTAATGTAAATCCTGTACCAAAGGGAGTAGTGCATTGTGTTTTCATGTACCTGTCATGACATTAATTTTAATACTTCTAGACGCACATATAGAGTCTTTCCTGTCTACTCTGGAACTCATTCTTGTAGATTTTACTCCTCCGTTCCAAGCTGCAATAACATTGTAACCATTGCGTAGCACAACAGACAAAACTGAATCCAATTTGCAATGAACTAAATTGTTTTACACCACAGGAAAATGGCATAAACTGTGCCTCGTATAGCCTCGTTTAAAACATCAACACTGTTTAACATTCCTCTTTACAAAGCGGGATACAGGTTTTATTAGTACAGTAACGGATTTAATTAGTAGTACAGTACAATCATTCATTGATATCAATATTCAGTGCATGGATAAATAGACATATAAGCGCATGAAAAATGTAGATTGAAATCTCACTTAATCACGGATAAACAATATTAACCCAGTGGCAGCTGCTGTGAAGGAATACATTGTTCATCCTCTGGTTGAAGTTGAATGATCATAATGACTATAAGGGCATTGGGGCTCCAGCAGCATTCAATCTGATATGAATTAAATAGTACATTTCTGAGATTTACACTGAGACATTTAAATAACAGCACCCAACGACAGTTTATATCATCTCATTCTTGAATGACATTGGCTGACAGCAGGATGTTAAATGCTTTTGAATCTCAGTTGTGAGAAGAAAAAGAAGAGCAAATAAACCTCAATTTGCCTCAGGGAAATATGAAATGTGAACTTTATGCTTCATCTATGATGAAGGAATAAGATGAGACTTTGTGGGAGATGAAAAGCTAAAATGGAGACAGAGCCAGAGAAAAACAATAAACAGCGCTATTGCTTGGTTTATTGAAAAATTTGCAAAGCTGCAGTGTGACGCTAGTGTGGCCTTCACCTGCTGTGTCAACAACACTCGTATCCGTGCACTGTAAAACATGTACATCTGCTGGATAAATGCTGATGTCAATAGTCTGTTCTGACAAGCCTCCACGGTATTAAATTAAGAAATTAAGGAAAATGTCGCACTATTACGTACAATACCTCCAGGAGCTGCTTAAATCAGCTCATATTCAAGTTCATTGTCAACATTCTGTGGCTTTAGAGGTGTATTTTCTAAAACAAGCTGTTTTTCATTTCTTCAAAAGGATCTATGTGCCTATTTTGATATGATAATTAAAATGTTTATATGAATGCTCATATCCTCCGCATAATGCATTAATGTTTTATGTATTAAAACAAAAATATTTACCAAATATTAGCATAAAAACAGAAGAAAGTCTTGTTTAGATGACTTATTCTTTGAAAATATTACAGAAACTTTAAAAGAATGTACTGTATGTTAATATATTTTAGGCTTTCTTTACATGTAAAACACCTGTGTTTAGTTAGAAACTGTATGTGCATCTAAACGTACCAACTGCTGTGTCTCCTAGGTAGAATCTCTGTTCACGCTGAGCTGTTTTTTATTTCATCACTGACGCTTTTGATGTCTTACTTCAAATCCAAGTACAAGTGTTGTGGCTTGTGTTGTATCAAACCAGATCATACTTTGTTTTATCTGGTTAATAATGAATGAGCAATCTGGAATTTACAAAAAATCACAATAATAGTCGATTACAATGCACAATTTTGCCCAGTGCAAATAGTTTTGGTTGTGTGAGAAAAGTCCAAAATATCCACCCTTTGATCCTCGTCAATTCTGTTTTCCCAATTCAGTTTGTCTTCCACTTCAGTTTTACAGCCCAGTCTGTTCCATCAGAACCCTTCTCCACAAATGCACTGTAAGCTCTTGGTTGCAGCTCATTGTCTGTAACCAAAGTGCATTCTTCCAACAGTTGCAGCAAACAAGGAAAAGCGAAATTGCTACTTTCGTTTTTTGAGACAACAAAGATTCAATTTTGAGACACAATAGAAGGTATCGTACATTCACATTGTACGGGATGAGGGAAGACGCTGGCAAAGCTAATAAAGTGATGGTAATGTGCTTTGTGATGCGGTGGTAGTCCCCAGCTTTCAGCTCTAAACAGATGGGATCTCTCCCATAGGATCAGATAAAAGACGTCCATCTCCAACACTGCAGAGCATGGCTGATTCAACAAAGGCTGCGTCTCTTAAGCTGAGCGTGGATGCTCAGACGGAAGTCCTTCACATGAAATAAATGTGGCTGAGCACATGTAGTCATGATGAGGTTAAATTGAGGCGCATCAGTCCTATCTGAGGCAGGAAAAGAAGACAGATCAAAACAATCACGTGTAATCGCTCATGATGGCCTCGCTCCTCCGCGAAGATGATGACGTACATCCATGAACATAGTGCTCTACAGGCTAACGGTACCGGCATGTAAACGCCATGTCTCGGCTTCCCTTTGCCACAGGCTAAATCATAAAATGTCAAGCTCTGTAACATTGGCAACGCCTTCTCATCATATATTTAAATCCCTTGAATTTATGTAACAGGTGATTCAAGGCTAGGCTGGGCAGACATCTATAAATACTCATCACCTTGTCGTATATTTTCAATATTACACTGTCAGAGGGAGCTGCCATACCATGAGTATATTCTCTAAACCCTCCCCGCTTGTGCCTGCCGCCGCTCCTCTTTCCTTTAGTCTACGGAAGCCCTTGCCTCCAGAGATAACAGCTGCGGAGATCACTCTGTCCCTGCGTCCCCCGTCTCTCTCAGAAGGACGCCCCCGAACCCACATTTCTGGGTCGTCGCTGAGCTCGTAGATGGATCCGTCCTCCACACTATGTTCCAAAGACTCCAAAGAGGAGTCGGACGCCTCGTCGCCCAGAGCCGTCAGCGGGCGTCCAGGTAGCCCCGAAGTGGAGCGTAGTTTGTACTGCAGCAGCACCCCCCGTCCTTTGCCTCTTCCTTCTCCCTGGTAGGAAGCGGACTGCTGCAGGGACTCCTGGGAGGACGTGTCGCTGCGGTCTTCCCCTCCGCAGGCAGAGTCTGGAGCGTCCCCAAAAGAATCCCTCTTCAGCAGTTCTGGAGACAGGGTGCTGGTGGTGGCCACGATGAAGTCCACAGGCCCACAGTGGGCGTTCAGAGAAATCATTCCCTTACCTGTGAGAGCGAGAAAGAATATTTATTTAATTTGATTTATTTATTTAGAACATGCAAAGAAACAAAATAAAACAAAACAAAGCAAATTAAGACAAAAACAAAATAACATTTAAATGGACAGAATCTATCTTCAAGCACATACAAGTCTGAATATTACACGGTCGAAAAGGAGTAGGAAGAAGTATAAACTCATTTAATCCAACCCCTCTGTGCTTTTACAACTTTATCATTAACTTAATGTGAATCAAACAATACTATTTTCCTAATTTTAGCATTGAACCACAACAAATCCATACTGCAGTAACTGAATTATTCACAACAAAATGTTCATGTCAGTACAGTCATACAAACAGACTCAACAATTCAACCATTTTCTTCAATAATTACAGCAGATTTATCAATCCAACAGTATCCATAAACACATAGGCCTCATTGTCATTATTAAATACTGTACCTCTCAAGAATCAATTCTTTATATCTTTTTAAAACTGAATTATGTTTGATATTTGTCTTATCTCCACATACAATTTGTTCCATAATTTTACTTCACAGATGGTGATACAGAAACTTTTTAATATAGTGTGTACTTTATGAATCTTTAAATTTAACTTTCCCTTTAAATCATAGCCTCCCTCTCTTTCACAAAGCATTTCTTGAATATTACCCGGCAGTAAGTTATTCTTTGCTTTATACATTATTTGAATAGTTTTGAACTCCACAAGGTCAATGAGTTTTAAAGTTTTAGATTGTAAAAATAATGGATTCGTGTGTTTAATTTGTGTGTTTAATTAAATAAATATCATCTAAATCACAGGTGTCAAACATGCGGCCCGGGGGCCAAATCTGGCCCGCCAAAGAGTCCAATCCGGCCAGTGGGATGAATTTGTGAAATGCAAAAATTACACTGAAGATATTAACAATCAATGGTGTCAAAATCATTTTAACCTCCTAAGACCCAGGAAATGTCAGCAAAGTACCAGCTTTTTTTGTTTTTTTATTAAATAAGTGCCTACATTGGAAACATCATGATGCAACAGTTTTTTCAGATGCAGTTTTTAAAATTTTTATGGAATGTCCTTTGTGGTGGACAGTTTCCTTTTTTTTTGTATAAAGTTGTGAAAATCTTGTCCACAAATGTGGACAGAAAACTCATAGCTGGGTCTTAATCGGTTAATTCAGGTTCCACATAAAGACACATACAGTCCAATTAGATTTGAAGTGGGTCAGAACCAGTAAAATATTATCATTATAACCCATAAACAATGACAACCCCAAATTTTGTCTTTGTTTGTTAGGTGTAAAAAAAGTAAAATTACATGAAAATGTTTACATTACCAAACTATACTTTTACAAAACATGTGAATAAACTGAACAAATATGAACAAATGGAAACGTCTTAAGAAAAGTTAATGCAATTTTACCAATATTCTGCCTGTTACTAAATGTTTTGTGTGATTGTAACGCACATGTGTAAATGATAAACTGGTAAAAATGAGGCAGAATATTGGTAAAACTGCACTTGTTTTTCTTAAGACAATTCAAGTTGTTCATGTCATTCAGATTTTTAAGGAAACTTTGTAGATGTAAACCTGATCATAATATAATTTTACTCTTTTCACTGTTATTATTTTACTGGTTTGGTCCACTGCAGATCCAATTGGGCTGAATGTGGCCCCTGAACTAAAATGAGTTTGACACCCCTGATCTAAAGAGACAACAAATAGTGTTGGCCTACCGGGCTGGGGTCAAGTCATTGTCATTTAAAGAGAGCTGCTAAAACCTCATCTTAAATCACCAGTTAATAATAAGCTGTAATTTATTTATATAACTTTAATAACTACAGATTGCATATATTTACATGTTATTCAATAAACTGACTCGGAATGGAGTCGGTCATGAGGTAAGGTTTGTGCAAGTGGGAAACTAATGACCTCATTCAGCTAGCATAATAAACAAATTGCTACCAGGCAGTTTTTAAATTACTCTGCGAGAATATATGCATACTGTATGATTTGTGTGTTGCCTGCTCGGTTATATTTGCACTGATTCCCAGAGCCACGAGGAAAATGTGAAGTGTGACCTCAATAATGGGCAGAGCAGAGTAATTTTCTATCATAAAAAAAAAACCTCTTCGCTTTTCTTTTGACCTCTCAAGAGCCTGTTCACTCACAGTCCGCCACCTCCGCCTGATCCATACCTGTTATTTTGGGGATGCCCTCCAGTTTGGGAACTGGAAGAGTGACGATTAAGCCTTGGGCGGTGCCAACCCATAACAGCCCCTGGCAAATTAGGAGACTGGTGACTCGCATGCTCTTTTGACCTGAAATATAGGAAACATTGAGAGAAAATTGAATTGTGTTTTTTTTTTTTCTTCACAGTCAGATGATAGAGTCCTCTGCAAGAGTGATGGATAATTCTCTGGGTGATCTTTTAGGGAGTGAATTGTGAACTCCACTTCTATTCCACTTTTATTATTATTATCTACAGGTCTTTGAAAAATATTAAAGTTTTAAATGAACTGTGGAATCTTAGCACTTAATAAAAAAGTAAAGACTGTCTTTGCTTTGAATAAAGTTTAAACTCTGTGATCTGTGTTTGACAAGCTTAGCACATGCACTGTACAACCAGCAAGGGGTCTGGGTTACATAAGTTGATGAAAAATTGGATTTGTCTCATTCCTACTGATCCAGTTGGGAAAAAAAAAAAAGCTTAGAAACACAAATAACTGTTACTGAAATATGACACAGCAAGGCTTTCATCTCCAACTGTACATAGCAAAACATGTTGTACCTGTGTGAGTTTAGACCACAGGTGTCAAACATCCGGCCCGCCAAAGGGTCCAGTCTGGCCCCTGGGAGGAATTTGTGTAATGCAAAAATTACACTAAGATATTAATCATTTTAGTTTAGGTTCCACATTTAATCTCAAGTGGGTCAGATCAGTAAAATACTATCAGAATAACCTATAAATACTCACAACTCCAAATTTTTACTTACATTTTACTGTATTTACACTAAAACAAACTACCATTTCACAAAAATGCGAATAACCTTAACAAATATGAACATTTTGAAATGTCTGAAGTGCAAGTTTACCAATATTCTGCCTGTTATTAAATGTTTTGTGTATTTGTTGATCCACTGTGATCTGGAAGTTGTAATTTACATGTGTAAATGATAAACTGAGACATAATATAGTTAAAATTGCACTTAGTTTTCTTAAGAAATTTCAGTTTGTTCATGATATTCACATTATTGTAAAGGATAGTTGATAGATGTAAACATTTTGATCGCGTAATTTTACTTTTTTCGCTCTAAAACATAGAGGAAAGTTTGGAGTTGACATTATTTATATATCATTATGTTATTATTTTTCTGGTCTGGCCCACTGCAGATCAAACTTGGCTTAATGTGGCTCCTGAACTAAAAGGAGTTTGACACCCCTGGTTTAGACAGATCATACTTAGTTTGACATCTCCTTTAATGGTATTATTTTTTTGCTTTTGTTGTTTAAAAACAAGTCTGTTAGTCCACATTAACTGAAAAACCTGCAAACCTGAAAAATGCTGCCCACTTGAAAACTGTGTGATTGTTTTTGCCGTTTGTGGCTTAAAACCTTAAAAGTTGCACAATGTGATTGGTTTACAAAGAAATTTGGACAGACTAATGAAATCTAATGTTATTCAAGAACTAACCCAGTCACAGTCTGGCCCTCTGAGTTTTTTTTTTTATTGTGCTGATTGTGTTATCAAACCTGACAAGACTGAATTTTAACCCTTTCGTGCATGAATTATGAGAGCCTTAATCAAGATTCTTTTTTTTCCTGAGTGTTTTTATTCCTCTAGGCCAGGGGTCTCAAACTCATTTTCTTTCAGGGGCCACATTCAGCCTGATTTGATCTCCAGTAGGCTGGACCAGTAAAATAATAACATAATAACCTATAAATAATGACAACTCCAGATTTTTGTCTTTGTTTTAGTGCAAAAAACTCCCATTAAATTATGAAAATACTTTTATGAACTATCCAAACAAAAAAATGTGAATAACCTGAAAAAACTGAAATTTCTTAAGAAAAATAAGTGCAATTTTAACAATATTCTGCCTCAGCTTATCATTTCTACATGTGCATTATGGATCAGAGCTACAAAGACACTGAACATTGAATAACAGGAAGAAAGTTGTTAAAATTGCGCTTAATTTTCTTTAGACATTTCAGGTTGTTCATATTTGTTCAGGTTAGTCACATTTTATTCTTACAGGATAGTTTACAAATGTAAATATTTTCATAATTTAATGTTATTTTTTGCACTAAAACATAGACAAATATTTGAAGTTGTCATTGTTTATCGGCATAATGTAATTTTTTCCACATCAAACCCAGAAGAAAATCTGGAGTCATTATTTTTTGTAGATTCTGTTCTTATTTTACTATAGATCATATTGGTCTGAATGTGGAACCTGAACGAAAATGAGTTCCACAGCCTTGACTGAGGAATTTTTGCACTTTACAAATTCATCCTGTGGGCCAGATTGGAAGCTTTGGCGGGCTGCATTTGGCCCCCGGGACGCATGTTTCAGACCCCTGCTCTAGGCATTAAAAAAAAAATGCGATTAAAAAATTTTTGTGAACCTATTTTTCATGGAGTTGCAAAAATGTCCACTCAGCTGGAAACCATGCATTTAATTTTTGAAGTAAAGAAACATATTTACTGATATACAGTGTGAAAACTATGAAATAAATATATTTTTAAGGCAGCTAATCTGATGTTTTCTCACATTTTAACAGATAATATGCAAAAAACCACAACTTTTCTTATAAAAAAAACCCCCAAACTGTTAATTACAGTCCAATAATAATAAAAAGCAACTGATTTCCACTCAATCGTGTTAGTGCAGATCAGTTTATGAAGAACAGCAAAGTTAACGGTATGAATTACAGTGTATGGGATGATGCATGAGCGTCCACTGTGTCGGCTGATATGGAGTTAAAACGACAAAATCCATGAATATACAAGAGAACAGCTGGAGAAGAACGGTCCACTGGAGTGACTACTGTGCATGAAAGGGTTAATGTGACAGTAAGTTATTTCAGTTGATGATGTATGGGGAGTCGAATCTTTTTGTGACAAAGTTTTTATATTCTGTAACAGAGTTATGCAAGTCTTAAAGTACATTTTCTATTGTGAAGTTTTTCCATTGCAGCGGTTTTTCTAGCAGCGCATTAGTGATGGGGAAAAGGATAATTGCGCGCTCTTATTATACATGCATATCCTTTGTTTCCAGTTAACAAAGGGGTGAAAAACATTGTTTGTTGTGGATTTATTTTTGCATTTCCTTCGCTGGTCCCACAGCTCTTGGCTCCCATTGTGGCCTAGTTATCTATGGAAACATTTAACATAATATCCATGGAAACCATAATTGAATTACACCAACATTCATGTGATTCCAAGTAAAAGAATGCCCATTTACATGTGTAGCTATGGATGTTCATGTTTGCTCAGTGTCATGCTCAGATTACGATGATTTGCATGAGTGGCTCTGTGGTCTCACTATTAATCTGTTTCACTGTTAGAGATGAATGAACGGGAGGCAGGAGCTTAGCAGAGATGAAGGAGGAAGTGCAAAAGGAGCAAACATATAGCAGATGCCTTTAAGGAAGAGACCTCAGAGGGTCAGAGCAGTGAGGGAGATGCTGGAAAAAAGGCAGACTTTATCTTGAAACTGTCTGCCACCTGCTCACATCGCCTTAGAGTCTATTTGCACTTTGGTTAGAGGAGTTGAAATGACTGAGCGACACTTCACGAACACCCACTTTTAGGGTAGCGTGAAATCTGAAGCTAAGTCGCAAGATGTGGGTGAGAAGCATTGTCTTAAAGAACAGCGATAAAGAGGGATAATGACAAAGGCACCCTAGATTAAGAGGGTATAGCTTAACCTCCAGCAATCTTGCACCTCTAATTTTTGCTGCAATGCACACACAGTCGGCAGTGTGGAGTGGGTTTATCGTGGGAGCCGGTATTTGCCTTAAAAAGAAGATGTCTCCAAAGATAAATGTTTCCCTGTGATATGTCACCGAGGACTTTATTTTGGAATATTATTTTTTCACCCTAAGGACAGAGCTATTAAAGGCATTAGTAAAGAAGAGATCAGCAGTTTCCTTCGCCTCAGAAACTTCTCCTGTTGTTTACTGCAACTAGAATTCCCCGTTGAGTATAAATCACATTAAGGGGAGAGGATTAGGGGGTATATCATTACTGCATGTCCTGGCATAAGTCAAGGAGAAACCTAGGAAACACAGACCCATTGATAAAGAGAAGCTGAGCAGTTCATGTGCTGTATCTGTTTGCTGTACAGTGTCAAGGGATCCTTTTTTCTCTCGTGAGCTCAACAAATCACAACTTAAGTCAAAGATCCTTTTTCCTTTTCTGGACCCTGAAGACATGAGCCCAGCGATTCTTTTTCTTTTCAACCCCGGTAACTTCCCCCCGGGCCGAGCCTTGAGGCAACCACCCGGGCCTCAAAATCTGCTGCATATTTGAAGGGGAAGCGCCGGCGCTGGGTGAGAATGACCCCTGGGTCACCGAGTTCCCCCAGGTACCACGACTGTAGGAGTCAGATCTCCTTATAGTCTGGTCTCAAACAAAAAAAAAAGGAACTTTGATCTAAAAAAGAAAAGTTTGGGGTCTGAAACAAATGCCTGATTTTTATTTTAACTCACAAGAGTAAACCTACTTCTTTGTGATGAGAGCGAGTGCTACCAGAGCTTTGACTACTGCTCTAAATACATCAATCACTTGACTCATGTGTGACTCTATGAAAAAGACAATTTATGAAAAAAAAAATAGATTCATTTATACCACTCTCCAAAGCTTAGAGTGATCTTTATATGGAGTGAGTGATCACAATGTGCCAGTCATGCTATAGCTTAAACTGTCTCAAACAGACTGACACTCTCATGCACTGGAGTCGTCATCACACTGTTTTATGGTTGGATATCTTTAACGTAATCTATTTTAGTTTGTTCTGCATGGGATGCAATGAATGACTACACTGCCAACACCGAGTACAAATGATCATACTTACAATATGCAGTAATAAAGCATTAATGTCACTAGGCTAGTGAGTATATTACCCCCGCACCCCACCCCCGAAGGAGAGGCAAGGGGTATTGTTTTTGGTTTGGTTTGTTTGTTAACACTCTAGCTGCAAAACTGTTGGTTGAATTCATACCAAATTGGGTTTATATACTGCCAGTGACCCAGAATAGATCTCATTACATTTTGGGAACAGTAGGTCTAAGTTCAAATTTTTTCCGAATATTAAAATCTTTTTTTTTTCTCCCATTTACTTATAATGGGCGGAATTTCAAATGTCTGTAGCAGCAAAACCATTGGTTGAATTCATACCACATTTGGTTTATAGATTGCCAGTGACCTAGAATATACGTGGTTACATTTTGGGAAAGACAGGTCAAAGTTTCGATTTTTTTATGAATTTATTATTTTTTTCCCCATTTACTTATAATGGTGAAATGTTACATGTCTATAGCAGCAAAACTATTATTTGAATTTATACCAAATTGGGTTTATATATTGCCAGTGACCCAGAATAGATCTCATTACATTTTGGGAACAGTAGGTCAAAGTTCAAATTTTTTACGAATTCTTAACATCTTTATTTTCCCCATTAACTTATAATGGGCGAAATTTCAAATATCTGTAGCAGCAAAACGGTTCACTGAATTCATATCAAATTGGGTTTATACATTGCTAGTGACCCAGAATAGATGTCATTACATTTAGGGAAATGTAGGTCAAAATCTCAATTTTTTAATGAATTTGTTTAAATCTTTTTTCCCCATTCACTTATAATGGGCGAAATTTCACATGTCTGCAGCAGCAAAACTATTGGTTGAATTCATACCAAACTGAGTTTATACATTGCCAGTGACCTAGAATATATGTGGTTAGATTTTGGAAAAAGTAGGTCAAAGTTATAATTTTGTATGAATTTTTAAAATCTTTTTCTTTTCCCATTTACTTATAATGGGTGACATTTCAAATGTCTACAAAAACATCAATTTTGTTTCAATTTACTTCAAACTTGCCACATATATAGAGGTAACTGATATGCTGACATCACCACACACATAGACATGACGACATTAGCTGGATCCATGCCAAAATAAGCTACAACACGTGCGAGAGGCAGGCTTTGTTGTGCCTGGCACCACTTGTTAAAGTTGATTTAAAGTTTATGTATCATTCTTTAGCAGCAACAGTGTTTGGTTTGTCTATTTTAACCAGCAGTGGTTTGTACAAAGTGTTCTACTTTGAAATCGTGACATCTGTAAAGGAGTTAACATGTTTTCACCTCCTCGCTACAGAAATAACATAGATAAGCTGGAGTAGAGTGGAGTGAAAATCAGAGAGAAGACAGGTTGCAGTAAAAAAAAAAAAAAAAAAAAAAAAAAAGTGAATTTGGACAGCTCTGTGCAATATTTTATTAAGGAAAGCCTGAATGTTTTTGTTGTAAGCCTATGCTGCATTTTGTTGTTGAACACATCGCCTCTCTTCACACTGCAGCCCTTCATAAATATGGTTTGGTTCTGCAGCGTCTGATTCACAGAGTGGAAAACATGTCAGACAGTTCATTATTCACCAGTTTCTATTCTTGTGATATTTTTATATTAGTGTTGTTGGTTATGTTTTCATTTGACTTTCAAAACACATTTTAAGACCAACATTTTTGCTTACAATTACACATTTTTATGCGTGTCATGTTCTTAAAAGTGATGTAATGTGACTGAAATCATTTTCCTTCATATACCTAAACTGTAAAAAAAAAAAAAAAAAAACTGTAAAAAAATAAACTAATATTCCGGCAGCAGGGGTGCCGAAAAAATACTGTAAAATAACAGAAAATAACCATCTCATAAAAATACGGTAATTTTCCATAATTAAAGTACAGTTTTTTGCCCTAACTTTACATGAGATTTTTTTTTTACTTTTTAACGTTTAATAAAGTATATTTTCATGTATTAAAACAATCAAATTACCTATAAATATAGATATAAATAATTTTCAATGAGACTAAGTTGTACAATCCACCGATTAAAAACTGTATTTGGACAGTTTATCAGAGCTTATACATGTTATACATTTACAAAAATACATTTATTCAACATTTTTGTTGTGAAACCTCCTGTAATTACACAAGATATTTGTCAATTAACAAACAAATCTTGTTAAACTCTTGTTATACTTCTTTTACGGTTAATTGTCAGTAATTTTATCTCGTTTTATTATTATTTTTTACAGTATTAAACTTTAAATTAACAGTTTAATCTCATAAATAGAAAAGAAATATTTGTGAAATTATGATACATTTGCAAATGTATTTTAACTGTATTTTTCTGTAAAAAAAAAAAAAAATAAAAAAAAAGGACATTTTTTGGTTATTCACAGTTAGTTTTTTTCGCGTTATTCTACATTTGACGTGTAAAATCACAGTCTATTTTTGTCATTTCATTGATATTTTCCTGTATCTTAAAAATACAGGAAAAATCTATAAAATAAACAGTGACAGTTCTGTTAAATTACAGATTTTTTTAAAAATTTTTTTACCGTGTATGGTTTTCCTTACCATCATAAGGCTTAGGTGCAACAACAGAGCTCATGTTAACCCAAAACTTTCTGTCATGATGGAAAACTCTGAAGGTCATTCATCATTTTTGACAGATTAGAGCACCGGTGCGATATAGCAAGTGCCGTAATAATGCATATCAGAGCTCCTTGGCTCACTACTGCAGGTCACGGAGCAAGACATTCCCTCACTCCCTACTCGTCACATACTGACGCTCGGTCAGGACCCAGAGGTGTCAGTTTTCAACATGCTGGTTAGTCTGATAATGGCTGCAGCTGCACCGGTGCGCAAGGAGTTTGTGCGGTGGGATTTCCTCCAGATGAAGCAAACGTTTGGAAAATGCCAAATTCAGAGAGTTTTGCCGACTTCTGATCATTTCTCTGGAGAAATGTTCTTTGACCTTAAAAATCGGTGTTCAGATCAAAATTAACACACCTAATGAGAGCAGCCTAAGTGTGTATTTCTTTTAGTCACAGGTACTGCTGTGTTTAAGTGTATCCTTTTTAACTGCAGAAGTAAAAAAAAAAAAAAAAAAAAAGAATCACTTGCTTTGAGGAGTGTTGAAATTGTGATTATACACAGTCTCTCTATTCACCTTTCCTTTCCATGCCCTTATGGATTTATAGTCTGTACATTTGTTCAGTATATTAATTATTTTGTATTTTGACTGAGCTTTTCTGGAAAATTAATTGCTATTAAACATAACTCGTATTACAACAACAGGTAAAAAATTGATTATGAATGACTTTTTACAACCCTGTCAGTCAAAATGATGGAGCGTAAAAAAAGTTTAATGCAAGCGCTGTGCTGCACCCAAGTCATTTTGGGCACAAGTTGAATTAAATCAATGCAAAATCAAAGTGGTATTATGTGTTCCTTCTCTCTTTTTGCCATGCCCAAAAACTCCCCACTGCTGTAATAGTCTATAATTATGTGAAAATGAAAGGTTTTTTAGTCAAATATCTCATTTGACTGTAACCCAAAAAGTTGATTAACCCATAAAGAGCTAGTGCTACTTATGTGGCAGTTCATTTCTTTTTTTTTTTTACCTTTCTTAAGTGATCTATTGTCATTTATTATAATATTCTATATTTTGCATTTTTTTTTTACTGTAAATCATCTATTTTACTATACCTAATTTCTTATATTTAATGTAGGTGCTCACCAAAACTCAGAGTAAATCCAAAGATTATTACATCAAAATAGAGAAAACTCTCATAATATCACTAGTTATCCATCACTACCTAGTAGCTCCTCTCTCTGGAGCAGAAAGCACACGATAGAGGTCTCGTCGGAAGAGTATATTCTTTGCTTAACCACCATAAAGAGAACTCTCTCGATATCCAGAAACAGCAGTGGGAAGAGGAATTGGGTATAGAAATATCAGAAGATCTCTGGCAAGAATCCTTAGTCAAAATTCATTCACCTTCAATCTGTCTAAAACACTCAGGAACACAGTTCAAAGTTGTACACAGACTGCACTGGTCTGAAGCAAAACTGGCCAAACTAAAGCTGACTACTGACTCTAAATGTGACAGATGGAACCAGGAAATCTTTCACACGTTTTACCTTTGCACCAAATTAAGCAATTTCTGGCCACCAATATGTAATGTCTTTTCAGAGATCTTTGAAACCCCAGTAGAATGTCACGTACTCGCTGCGATATTTGGAGTGATTCCACAGAACACACACCTCAACAAGAATTTTAAGAACATCATTGCCTTCACGACTTTAATAATTCGTCGGCTCATTCTACTTAAATGGAAAAAAATCCACCGACATTCAACCTCTGGATAAAAGATCTTATGAACTATTTGACATTAGAGAAAATACGATACACCCCAAGAGGCAATACAGCCAAATTCTATGCAGTGTGGCAGCCTGTCTTATTATATATTCAAATAAATGAATAAATATTAATAATAATCATAATCATACATATTATTTGTATAGCGCTTTTCATGGATGTCAAAGACACTTTCCATACAGCAGATAAAAACAGAAACCAAACACATTAAAAACAGATCAAAACCAGGTGCAAAAGGCAGGTATATGAATATAAAACAATTAAACATTGAGATGATGTTTAAGTGTCCACTGTGTTGGCTGACATGGAACTAAAACAACAAAATCCGTGAATATACAAGAGAACAGCTGGAGAATAACTGTCCACTGTAGTGATCACTATGCATGAAAGGGTTAAATAAACCAATAAAATAAAAAAATATATATATTTACTATTGAAAGACAAAGGGTTACAATCAGTATACACGGTCAAATGTGATTACTGATGTGTATAAATGGGAAATAAAAGCATAATGTGTCTGAAAACAAAATTATTCCAACTTTATGTTCTGTATTTTATTGATGATAGGTCTACATCGTCATTACTTTGATAATATTTTCATTTGCATGTTCTCCCCGTGTCTGGGTGGGTTCTCTGTGCGTCCTCCAGCTTCCTCCCACCGTCCAAAGCTGAGCATTTAAAAGGTTAACTGGTCAATCTAAATCACCCTTAGGTGTGAATGTGAGAGCGAATGGTTGTTCGTCTCTATATGTCAGCCCTGTGATGAAGTGGCGACATGTCCTGGATGTACCCGATTTTCTCCCGTCGCTAAATGGAATACGCTCCAGCTTCCCCGCGACCCTCCTGAGGACTTAAACGCTTCAGAAAACGAACAAAAGAACGACTGATACAATCCTTATATCATGATAAAATTACTTGTCGGTATCGCCCGGGCCTAAGTTTAGGTATTCTGAGCTGCTTTTTAAATTTGTTTACCATAGTGCTGTCTTAGAAGAAGAGAAAATACCCACATTGGCTGATAAATATTTCAAACATCATGAAGAAAGAGGCACACAGGAAGTAATGGGCAAACTGTGACATCCTAAACTGCAGTGAGAAGTGAAATGGGGGATGAGAGGATTTTAAAGCAGAGCGGAGGAGATGAAACGAGGAGTGAGAGGAAGAAAGTGGGACAAAAAGAAATCTAAATATTAACTCACAAGTAAGAAAAAATGGAGAAGAAGCATGTGGAGAAAAAGAAGTAAAATGGATATGATACCAGCAGAGCATGAACGTTAAATGAAAGACAAGAGTGTTTCCATGGGAACCCCCAGTTTGAGAATCTTTAAGGCTGCCATTTCACTGCTTCTCAATGACTTTATTTCTTTTTTTTTTTTTTATTAATTCCTATCTCTCACCCCCACGGCTCTATTACAGCTTCGCAAATGCCGGAGATGGATACTTATTCAGGTCAGTCCCTAGGGTGCAGGACCCAAGGAGCGACGTCGACAAGACAGGAATATCATTTTGGTGAGGACAGCATCATTAGTGTTAACTTTTGGCATGTCATTATGCTCATAAGATGACGATAAAAAGGGTGAGCGGTAAAAATTAAGTGAGATTTTCTTGTATAATCGTGGAAATGAAATAATTAGTCGGTGAGATGCCTTCGGTGCATGTGTTCCGTTGAAAAGCTGACCTCTACACGAGGAGGTTGAGGTCAGGTGTGATGTGCGGTGTGAACGTACCGGTGTTCAGCAGAGTTGACCGTGTCGAAATGTTGATTTCCTGCAAAAGCTCCAGTGTTTCGGTGTGAAACAGACGAATGGAGGAACCCTCAGAGAACGCCATCCACACTCCTCCACCGGCTCGTGCCATGTGTGCGACGCTGATCATTGGGTCTGGATGGACTTCAAACTTCTGGAATGCAAATAATAACAAGTGTTCAGAGAACGCAAACCTCCGCCAAGCACCCCAAATGGTGTGCATGTGTGGATCGACTATTTCTTTTTAAATTAAACACTTTCAAGTTTGTTCCATACAGCAGAAAAAAGTTGAAGCTTGGTACCAGTCATGTGTATGTCAAATTATATTAAATTCCAATCCATATTTGTTGAGTTACGATGAAAAATGTGTGGTAAGTGGGATTTTCAATGTTAAATGTAAATGTCCAGAGTCCACATTCCACAGTGGATGTGGACAATTTTGTGCCAGATACAAGATATTGTTATAAGCTACGGGTGGATCAAATTGGAGGCTAATCAGTCGTTTTGAATTTTTTATGAATTTTCGAAAATTGCTCAATGATGAGAGATAGGAAAATTGTAGATTTTGTGACCTTGCTGTGACTTTGAACTTTGGCCTACTTGCCCCAAAATGTAATGGTTTGGTCCCAGGGCCTAGGCCTATCTGGGGGGAAGATTTGGTAAAGATGGTTGGAATAGTTTTCCCGTAAAGTTGCTAACAAACAAACAAACACGCAAACAAACACACAAAGCAAAGTGATCACAAAAAAATAAAATAGAGGCGACTAGAAAAGCACTCTGAGAGCGCAGACCTCAACTAAGGCAGATCAGTCCCCCCCATTACCACCAGAATGTTATCATTTGTTCCTTGTGCCAGTATCAACATTTCCTGAAAATTTCCTGAAAATCCTTCCATAACTTTTTGAGTTATCTTGCTAACAGACAGACAGACAAACCCTGATGGAAACATAACCTCCACCGTTCCTTGGCGGAGGTAAATAACTAGAAAAGCACTCGGAGCGCAGACCTCCACCAAGGCACATCAGCCCCCCCCCCCCCGATCGCCACCAAAATTTAATCATTTGTTCCTTGTGCTAGTATCAACATTTCATGAATATTTCATCAAAATCCGTCCATAACTTTCTGAGTTATCTTGCTAACAAACAAACAAACAAACAGACAAACCCCAATGAAAACTTAAGCTCCTTGGCAGAGGTAATAACTTCCTATTTTTTCCTCTCAACATTTCCTGAAAATTTCATCCAAATCCATAACTTTTTGAGTTATCTTGCTAACAGACAGACAAACAAACCCCGATGAAAACATAACCTCTGCCGTTCCTTGGCGGGGGTAATAAAGCAATAAATTGAAAACACCCACATCATCAACAGAATATTCATAATGGAACACGAGATCTTTCCAGAACTGAAAGGTTAGCTCTCTCTGGATTATCTTAACTTCTTTTTCTTAAATGAGGAAAAACCTGATGTTTAATTTCTAAATATAACTCAGTGGATTTAAACTATTGTAGGTTTATTGCAACTGCTTTATTATTGCAGTGTTTTTATTTTATTATTGGGGTAATATTACACATGGCCTTTGGCTTTAATTTTTTTATGACTTGCATTTTTTATTTTTTCCAAACATATCCCATCATCACACATCAAATACTAATATTAGAGTAGTATTAAATTACCCACCCGTAGCCAGAAGGGGTCTTCATATTGATATAGTGGCTTTTTATCCTGCACACATCAACTTTGAGTATCCATGTGTATAATATGTGGGTGCTTCTCTGAAACTGGTCCTAAAAACAGGACATGGGAGCTAAAAATTCAAACCAGATGTAGACTAATGTTATGAAGCAAGTTTGGAAGCACTTTGGGTCTATTTTAAAAATAAATACTGAGATAAAAAAAAAAAAAATTCAGATAAAACACATTTTTATATTATTTTATATTTAATACAAAAATCTGTATGTAACACGGTCAAAAGGACACAAAAATTATACACTACTATTTTTTAAATATCTCTTTATTCTCTCACAGGGACATTTTGGGAACTGAAGTAATTATGCAAGGCAGAGTGTTTCACAAAAATGACCACTGTTGCAAAATCATTTGCGATTTATATGTGTCTAACTGGGCAGGTTCTGCATGTAACACAGATGGACACGATGGGTTACATACAAAACCTAGAATGAGACTGAGATTCATGAAAAACCTGCATGTCTGGATTAGAAAAACCACTAGGATCAACAAATTTAACACAGTGTCGTTATTTATGGCGCTATATAAGACCATTTACAGCCATGTGGTCCAGATCTAATGCACTGACACCTAGATAGCTTTTCATGTCCCAATTTTGGTCCTATTTTTGGCCCCAGTATTTTATTAAAAATGTATTCATTTTGGGATGGCTCAGAGCAAGAGCATACATTTTTTTTTGCATTTATCTGAGGTCATCATTAGGTCAATCCTGGGGGGAAATATGTCTAAATTTGTCTTTTATTATTGGGTCGAAAAAGCTGGAAACGTGCCAGGTACCAAAATGTACCCAGTTTCATAGAAGCACCCAAATATATACACCATAAATGTCTATAGAGGGGTGTCAAATCATAATATACACACATACCTACATAAGGTATTGTGCCAGTTTGAGTTCGATGCTTTAATTAATTTATTTTATATTATTTTGTTATACAGTCTACTCTCGTTAAACTGCCCGCCGTTATACCGCTATTTTCGCTCACCGCCGACCAAAACCATTGCACAAAAATCCCCAATGCATTATTCCATTAGCTACCGCCATTTCCGCCTATCGCCATCCGCCAGCCCAGTTCCATGCACAAACAACACTTATACCATTGATTTCCCGACCGTTACACCGCCAGCGTGATTGCCATCGAGTACACATAAATTTTAACAATGCACTGAAACAAACGCGCCAGACGCTGATCGCGACAAGCTACGAGTAGGTCTACGGAACGGCCACCGTTCATTTATCGCAGAACACTCAGTAGGTCAGGATGTCGGGAAGAGGACGTGGGATTAAGCCAAAGCCTCAAGATGATGGGGTGTCATTTCCCGACACGGTATAATAATGCTTAAAATGTTTCCCCACTTTAAATGATCCCTTACAACATAACAGAATCAAGATTTATTTAGAAACGCAATTAGAACGGGTTAACGGAGGCAGCATAGACATCATATAGTAAAGACATGCACATTATGGACGCAACCCGTTGTAACGCCATTTTCACTATACCGCCAATTTGGCCGTGAACGGAAGTTGGCGGTATAACGAGAGTAGACTGTATAGATTTTTAAGGGGTGCCAGTCAGGTCTCTCTCCTGACATTTAAGATGTTAAGTCAGTCGTTTTAGTTCAGTCTTTTGTATGTGCTTGAGCCTTTGTTTTTGGTTATTTAGTTTTTGTCTGTTTGTTATCCCTCAAACTACACAAAGAATGCAAGTCTTAATTAAACAAACACCCTACACATTAAATGACAGAAAAAGAAATCACACATTTAAATCATTTAAAATTCAAAATCATGTATCGAACAGTGATTGCATTAAAAACTCACAAATTCAAAGCACAAATTCCTCCTCAAAATCCAAACTCAAAATTTCCACCTTAGGTTTGATATCAGTCTTTTAGAAAAAAAAAGGTTAAAAAAAACAAAAAAACAGTTCAGTTCGTTTAAACAAAAAATTCCACTCCAGGTTTTCCACAGTTTCTCTGAATAATAAAAAAAAAAAAACCAAAATGATTCAGTTCATCCACAAAATTTATAAAAAGAAAACAAGTGCACAGTTCCATTCCAGGGCTTTAGACAAAACAAAAATCATCATTGTCTTCAGTGTGAACCCTCTTAGCCTTTAGTCTTTGAAATCTAAAGATTCCAGGTATATGCTCCATTTCAAATGATATTTTTCTGTCTTATCCTGCATCCTATATGACATTCATGACATTTGGCTTTAATAATAAACACGCATTTAGTTAATTTGACAAACTAGGATTTGTTTGCAAACTGTTATGACTGCCACGTTAAAGTTACTTAACTGAGGACGTCTATCTGGGTCATATTACGACTAGATGAGGTCAGTACATTCTCATCATATCATGGATGTAGTTATTATTCTACACATTCTTTTTTGTAAATAAACTCTTAACTGTGCCTCCTAATTTTGTCATTTACAGACTCCCTGACACACAGGGCATGTTTTTGCATCATTCCCTTGGCTTCTATCTTTTTAAGTGCACAATGGAAAAAGAGTTTCAGGCACAGAGTCTTAATGAGTTGCTTGAAATAAATGCAATGAGCCTTATCATAGCAACACATGCAGCCCCTGCGGTCCAAGGCGTGACAAGGGTTGGTTTGGGCATCATCTTGGAACCCCTATCACTGTCAATGCATGCGTTGCATTTGCCTGGGCAATTAGTCAGTGAGTGCAAGTCAGTGGAGATGAGAATGCACACCAACCCCCCAACCCGAGTGCACTGGCGGATTACCACCTGTTTGTGTGCCCTTGCCAGTGGGTCCTCCTTTGTTTGAAATTAGGGAAAAGAGAAGAAGCCTTTGATGTGTTTTCTCTTTTAATTGACTTCTCAGCAGTGGATGCTTGTTTCGCCTGGGAGATGCTACGCAATGCATCTCTTCGTTGTTTGAGTATCGCCATCAAAAAAACAGATATCAACTATAAAAGGGCAGATTTCACCTTCAGCTTAACCTACTGCTATTCAAATTAGCGAACGAGTTTGTAAAGAAGGAGCTGTCCTACTGTAATATATGTGTTGCATAATTATTGCATTAATCATGATCAGGCGTGGCGCCGCTAAAAGGGACTTCCAGCTAATCACCGGATGACATACTATACAGTAACTGTTGGATGCCATATTGCCTGCCATATGTTTGAAACCACATGGAGGGCATTCTGGGATAAAAAACTATGTACAAATGTTTCATTTCACTGGGAAACAGAATCAAATCGCAAACATTGGTTAAAGGTGGGGTGGGGAGATGTTTTCCTGGAACATTTTTTACTATATTGCTTAAAATCCTATTCACACCCTGATCACAACCAATTAATTAAATGCTCTAACACAAAAATTAAAAAAATGAATCACCTGTGGAACGGACAGGATAGAAAAAACACCATCTAATCATTTTAAGCGCACAATTGAAATGATTGAACGGTGATATGTCTATCAAACTCAACTTCCATTTGTCCCTCCCCCTCTTTGTGAATGAATCATGCGTTCTCAGAGGTTTGGAGCAACTGGTACAGGAAATGAAGCCAGAGCTCGGCTATATTAGCTATATTAGGATGGAAAGTTCACCGGCAAACTGTTTTGTAGGGGTGTGCCAAAAAATCGATTCATATAAAAATTGCAATTCTCATTTACTACAATTCAGAATCGCTGTACAATGTCTAAAAATCAAACAAATCCACCTGCAGTCTGCCTGAGTTTTGTACGCGGGACATCCTGACATCATCACACAGCTGTTTCTGGAACATACGCATGCGTATATATAAGCACCAAAACAAGGGAAACTAATGGAGGAGGTAGGGTTAGCGATTAGAGGCTAGCGCGATTAGTGGTTCGGGTTAGCGATTAGCGCGATTAGTGGCTAGCGCATTGACACGCCATCAAATGGTATTAAATAATACACAAAAGGATGAAAATGCGTACGTATAGCACGCCAAATGCAATAAACTGGCATCACATACAAAGCGATTTCATGAGATCAGTCTGTCAGCAGGTATCACCTAGAGCACAGGTGCCAAACATGCGGCCCGGGGGCCAAAACTGGCCCACCAAAGGGTCCAATCCGGCCCCTGGGATGAGTTTGCAAAGTGCAAGTTAGGGCATCAAACTCAAAAATAATATCGTAATAATATATAATGACAACACCATTTTTTTCCTCTTTGATTTAGTGCAAATAACATTAAATTATGAAAATGTTTACATTAACAAACTATCCTTTAACAATAAAATGTGAATAACCTAAAATGTCTGAAATAAATGAAGTGCAATTTTAACAATATTCTGCCTGTAATTAAATGTTTTGTGCCTTTGTAGATCGGATCTGTAATGTATATGTATAAATGATAAGTCGAGGCAGGATATTGATAGAATTGTACTTATTTTTCAAAACAAATTTCATGTTTTTCAGGTTATTCACATCCTTTTTGTTTGGACAGTTTGTAAATATTGGCATAATTGAATATTATTTTTTGCACTAAAACAGTTTGGAGTTGTCATTATTTATTAGTTATCATGCTGTTATTGTACTGGTCCGGCCCACTGCAGATTAAATTGGGTCGAATGTGGCCCCTGGAAGAAAATGAGTTTGACACCCCTGACCTAGAGCTTAAGGACACGGCGCAGAGTCAGCCACCAGCGGCAAATCCAACGCACACTGCTGTACATCACCAAACTCCCTGCCAAGCATGGATAAATGTTTAAACTTAATAAATGTGAAAAAGACATTATAATATTTGCATTTGTCATTCCGTCTTGTAAAGCAGACTGGAGTAGATCATGACGATCCTTTGCACACCCATAGACTGAGGCAGAAATCATCATGAATCAAATTGTTTTGAATCGAATATTGATTTGAATCTAATCGTAGCCCCAAAAATCGGAATCGAATTGAATCGTGAGATAGTGAAAGATTCCCACCCCTACTGTGTAGTCACTAACATAAATCATTAGTAAATGTAACGTGAGTCACATAGGTATGAACTGGGGCTGTTCCGTAAGAGCGGGGGTGTTGGAGGACATTGAATGAGGGATGCATAGATCGATGCTGGGGTGGGAGCCGTAGCCGGGCGAATTGTTTCTGTGCAGCGCTCGTGAACCCTCGAGAACAAGCATTGCGTGTACCAGTACTCTGGAGGCGTGGCTTCGGGGGGATATCTGAGGAAATGGGTTTGGACTTTTGAATTGAGTATTTTCCAAATGTAGCTCGCTCGAACCGTTTTTCTAAAGATCTCATACCCCACCTTTAACCTTTTCATACAGGAATTATGAGAGCCTTAGTCTCTTGAGTGATTTTATTCCTCTTTAGGCATGAGAAAAAAAAACAAAAAAAAACAACAATTCAATTCAAATATGAACCTATTTTTCACAGAGTTACAAATATGTCCACTCAGCTGGACACCATGTGTTTAATTTTTGATGCAAAGAAACATTTAAAACCCATCATCAGGAAGTGATCTACTATGTGAAAACTACGAAATAAAAACATTTTTTATGCTGCTAATCTGATTTTTTTCTCACATTTTAGCATACTCTAATACTAGTTATTACTCACTTTATGGAGATAATATGCAAAAAATAAACTTTTTGTTTAAGAAAACTGTTAGTTACAGCAATTGATTTACACTAAAACATGTCACTGCAGATCAGATTTATCACGAACAACAAAGTTACAGTAATGGTATGAATTGTAGTGTATGGGATGATGCTGTGTTGGCTGATATGCAACTAAAACAATAAAACCCATGAATATACAATGGCTAAAATTTGCTTAGAGGTCTTATTTATGTCTTTGTTCATAAGATATCAATATAAGTGAATCCCCAAAGGAACTTTGTGTTGGTAAATGCAAGTTATGCAAATTTACAGGATTTCAGTTCTGTTCAACATGTTGATGCTCATATGAACTATGTTTTCAGCTCAAAAATGTCCAATTTTATCACAATTAATGCTATATTTTCAGGTCACAACTGGCCAAGTTATAGTTTAATGAATTTACCTGAAAAACAAATATTCTATTCTTTTAGATTCCCCAATTTTTCGTACAAGATTCTCTCCTACATATTGCATGTTTTATTTTTACAGGTTCAGTATGGAGTATGGTGCTGATCCATCCTGCTTATGTTACACCAACACATACATGAAGAATCAACAGTTTTCGAATAATAAGCATTTTTATAAAGAAATAATTCTATATTGTTATTTACTCTTTAGTATGATGATAAACTGTACAATAAATAATTCTGATCCTAGTTTTTGCACAGGGATCATTAATGTAAACGGTGACATGGCTGCCGAGCATCAGTATGATGGGATCCATAACAACCATGTCACATCCGTCCACTGCCACATTTAGTGTTTTTGTGTCAGCTGTTATTGTTTTAGATCCACAATAATAGCGTTTATGAATAAGAGGAGAATTAGCAATAGTAAGTCTATAAGTTTATTCCTAATAAAGTACTGGTACTGACCAGAGCATCATGGGTAATGTCACATCTGTCCACCAGCAAAAGTTTTCACATACACGTGCTATTCAAAATCCAATATTTCTGAAAATAGAGCTTCCACTGTCAAATAATATCAGTAGTCTGTGCACTAATGGATTAGCATTATTTCAACACAGTTCTATGCATTTCTTACAACTTTTTTTTTTTTTTTTTGACAACAATGGCCACTCATTGGACCCCTAAGTAAATTTTAGCCTACAAGAGAACAGCTGTAGAATATCTGTCCACTGTAGTGACCAGTACGCATGAAAGGGTTAAATACCTGCTGATATCAACAAAATAACTTTTTGTTGACATTGGTACCAACAGAGAAAAACTCTCCTGTACATTTATTTTTTATTTTTATTTTTTTTTTATCACTAGCCTCTAAGCATGTTGCGCTATGTCAAATAAAGGATAAGTACAAGCCACAACTGTTGCCCCCAACCAACAACCTGGTATTAGTCTGCTGAATCCAGCGTTGCTTACAGAGATGAGGTGGTCACTGAAGCTTGACAGAAGTAATATGCCCTTTACACTCAACTCGGCAGTGTCACACTAACAGCCACATCCCTCCTAAAGCCTTCCACCAGCGGAGGGGAATAACAACAGCTAAAGCCACAAACACCACAGCTGGTCTGAACAGCTCATTAGTCCTTCATTACGCTAGGTGACAAGGTGTCTCTGTCCTTCGCTGGGCACTGACTCCACATCCCCACTCTAAGCGACGGGTCTGAGTCGAGTGGGAGTCGAGTGGACATGTGAGTGATAGGACAAAGCAGGTAGAAAAAGAAATAGTAATGGGAAGAGGAAGGAACAAGGACTGCCAGTCAGTACTGATCAAAGCTTGTACGTCCGTGCATGTCCTACTTTGTTAAGGTTTTGGTTACTTGGGAATGACTCTACAGAGTGTTCGAGTTGGTGGAGCTCTGTAATAATGCAGAGAATCTACTTTTAGTAACAAACAAATCTGAGAGTCTGAGTCTCTTTCCAGTACCTACTTGTCCTATGGAGACGGTGTCACTCACATGAAAATTACTTTTCAAGGCTGTGAGTTTTGCACATTTTAAGAAGGCAGGACTTCAAATAGAATGGAGACAACAGGTTTAGAGCTGCTATTTTTGCTGTTTAAGGTTTCACATCACCATTTGTTAAGGCCGGTTTTCTCCTAAAAGTACACACCGAACTCGTTGCTACCACTGTATGAAAAAATGATTTTGTTGGTTATTGTTTTACTTATGCACTAGCAATTCAAATTCTCCAAGTAGCCTGTATCTCAAAATCTACTGCCGGGTTTGCAAAAATGGAGCACTAGGCATCCAGACAATTCATCCTATTCTTCTACAGGTATTCTACTATTTTCCACAATTTTGCTCAAGGCTGCAGAGCTTGATTGTTTTTTAGTGTGACTGGCAAAAACTCCAGAACTCCCTTCCAGCATATTGTGATCTGAGTGATCTGTGAGGGCAGGAGACTGGTGCATCTACTCCCTGTTTGTGTTTTGGAGCTGGAGAAAATCTACCCTGTGACCTTGTTGAGTCACAGGTGTTTCCAGACAGCTGGCATTAACATATTGTTGATCAAATTCCATTAAATGTAAACTGAATGTGACTCTTTGTTCTGTATTCTAACATAGAAGCTCGGAAAAGTGGCTTCACTTTCCAATAACGGCATGAGATGACATGAGGTTCATCTATATGTGCGTTTACCCCAGCGTTTTTCAACCTTGGGGTCGGAACCCCACGTGGGGTCTTCTGAAATTCAAATGGGGTCGCCTGAAATTTCTAGTAATTGATTAAAAAAAAAAAAAAAAACTTACTAATAAAAAATACATGGTGAGTTGACAGAGACAATTACAATACATAAAAGACACGACAAACTGAAACTGCAGCACTGTGGTTCTGTTTATCTGTCAAATGTTCATTGTGGTCAGTTTCAGACGCTGCAGCTCTTTCATAATTCATAGTTTGAGTTCTTGTTTGTTCAGTATTAATTGTCAGCCTTGTAAATCCAAGCTGGACTGACTGTACATATCCTGACCAAGGAAAATAAAATTCTTCCTTTTTGCAGTAACCTACACCTGGATTTACTGCCTCTCTCCATAATAATATACATTATACAGACTAAATGTCATCTAAAATTAACATTTATTTGCAACATAGTATAGCAGACTATTACATGATCAAAAACAAATTAATTTTAGCAAAAAAAAAGTCTCTGTTCTAGGGTTGGCAGAAATTTGTGATGTTAAAATGCGGTCACGAGCCAAAAAAAGTTGGGAACCACTGTATTAAACAGTTTAGATCAGTAGATGATTTTGTTCGTCAGTGGATGTTTGGGTCTTCATGGGTTAAAACCTTCCAGCGACAAGCTTTATCTGTGCTTTATGAGCCATATATTGTTTTTTCTGTACTGAACATTTTAGTTAACTAAATAACTCTGGTCAGATTTACTCAAACACAGTTTGACAGGAGCCTGCTTAAATGCTGGATGACACCCATGATGAAATGGAAAAGGAGGAGAAGTAGTCCCTAGAGAGGTACTGTAGAAACATGGCACTAAAAATAGTGCATATATAATGATAAAACATCTCTAATTTTCAAGTGATTATACTCTAATGAAAATAAAAGTATCATATATTTCTACAATTGCATTACATTCTGCTGTTAAATCCATGTATGTCATTGCATAGTGAACATTTTTTTGTCTTTGCTTAAACTGATTTTGTTGCTTGTCACATCACATCTGCATGTTAAGAATGATGAAACCTCCATTTTCCACATGCTAATATTTCAACAGGAATATTTGTTTCTCTATTTCCTTGCAGCAATTGCATTGTTGAGGTTTTGTCAGGACTATAATTTTCATGTATCCCCACTGGGATGGGGTATACATAATAGGACAGAAGAACGCTGAGAGTACAAACAAATTCGTAAGTGATGATCATCCTCAGGGTTTGTCATTGTAAGTATGCGACCATATTTATCCAAAACAAACTAAGATAGGCTGTTGAATAATTGTACGTCTGGAAAACACTGACCATAAAGATTTTTTTTATTTTTATTTTTTTAAAGATTATTGTCAGGAAGAAAGGTGGAAGAATCAATGAGAACAACTACAGCAAAGTCAGGTGTAAATTATTCCAAAAGTACTACTAATCTGACAAGTGGTGAACATCTAGAGCACAGGTGTAAAACATGTGGCCCGGGGGCCAAATCCGGCCCACCAATGTTTCCAACCCGGCTCGCGGGATGAATTTGAGATAAATTGCAAAAAATTACACTGAAGATATTAACAATCAATGGTGTCAAAATCATTTTAATTCAGGTTCCACATACAGACACACACAGTCCAGTTAGATTTAAGGTGGGTCAGACCAGTATAATATTATCATAATAACCTATAAATAGTGACAACCCCAAATTTTCTCTTAGTTTTTTGGTGTAAAAAAGTAAAATTACATGAAAATGTTTACATTACCAAACTATACTTTTACAAAAAATGTGAATAACCTGAACAAATATGAACAAACAGAAATGTCTTAAGAAAAGTAAATGCAATTTTACTAATATTCTGCCTGATACTAAATGTTTTGTGCAATTGTAACGCACATGTGTAAATGATAAACTGAGGCAGAATATTGTTAAAATTAGGGGTGTTAGAAAATATCAGTTCTGCAATATATCGCAATATTTCATTTCACAATACTATATCGATATTAAAAAGTACTGTATCGATATTTTTAGTGCAGATATGGCAGAGGTTCATTTTTGTTTTTTGTTTTTCTCTATTGCTTATATCTTATTTATTATTATTTAACACTGTTTTATTAAATAATGGTTATTTGAAGCATCCTAAAAGCGCTTTTTACTGTCTGAGAGGCAGATATTAGTTTATTTGTTGGGAGTGCACAAAAATAATGTTATGATGTTAGTTATGAACTAATATGAACATTTGAGCAAGATCTTAAACTGTCATGTCTGTAAAATATAATTAAAGTTTTAACAGAAGAAAATTTTGTGATTATAGCATTAGATCCTGTTGAAATCAAATAAAAATTTGTTTAGTATTTGTGCAGATTTGTGGAATAATTCCATTCTTCCAGGAAATAATCATTTTAAAAAATGAAACAAACAAAAAAATTGCCTTTTTTTAACAGTATCATGATATATCGAGATCATAGTATTGAGATTTGTATCGTATCGCCAGATTCTTGCCAGTACCCCCCCCCCCCCCCCCCCCCAAGTTAAAATTGCACTTGTTTTTCTTAAGACAGTTCAAGTTGTTCATGTTATTCAGATTTTTAAGGAAACTTTGTAGACGTAAACCTGATCATAATATAAGTTTACTTTTTTTCACTGTTATTATTTCACTGGTTCGGCCCACTGGAGATCAAATTGGGCTGAATGTGGCCCCTGAACTAAAATGAGTTCGACACCCCTGGTCTAGAGGGAAAAACAGTGGAAATAAGTAAAGGGAATACGGGTCCATGACCCTCTAGCCTCTCCCCAAGTCATATCACTGGGTACAGGTGCCAAGTAGTGCTCCTCCAGATCCTGGCTACGCATTGCTGCCCCTGTGCAGTCAGCCCTCTGGAGTCCACATTAGTAAGGAAGACAAGGTTAGCAAAGAAGTAACCAGAGCTGACCTGTTAAGCTCTGTGGGAGACACAGTGAACCAGAACTGTGGCTCTACTGCGTGGCCATTCAGCTGATTAAGCCTCCGTCTCTGGAGTACGATGCCAAAGAACAGAGGTGAAGGAATAAAAAGGAGCCATCCAGAGTTCTGCTCACTCCTGATTATAAGGACCTTCAGGCACACTGGGTAAGCAGCTGCCGCACTATTCATCAGCCACATTTATCAGCAGCTTCGTCACATTTGTCCCTTTAGCTTTTGGAGAAAATGTTAAATGTGAGTTTTTGTTTTTGTTTTTTTTACACAATTGCAGTTTTTGCACATGTTGTGTATCTGGAGCGTTTACTTGACCTGATGTTAGTTCTAACATTGGTAATGGATTATAGAGCAAATACAGTTGTGGAAAAAATTATTATTAGACCACACTTATTTTCTTCAATTTCTTGTTCATTTTAATGCCTGGTACAACTAAAGGTACATTTGTTTGGACAAATATAATGATAACAACAAAAATAGTTCATAGTAGTTTCATTTCAGAGCTGATATCTATCCATTTAACATGTTTTCTTGATAACCAAAATCACTTCAGTTCTTCCATCAATATCTGTGTCATTGTACTGACAAAAACAGTGCTTTTAGGCATTCCATGTTTTCTTTTCTGTCTGTTTTAGTCACATGACACACACAGGAGTTAGGACTGTTGCATAACCATTGTTTTTGATGACTTTCGATGGTGTAATAATTTTTTCCGTGACTGTATTTGTGGTATCTTTATTTTTCTCATTTTTGTCAGTTGGTGCTGTTGATAATTAAAATCCCCCTATGAATCTGAGATCTTTATTTATTTATTTTTTTTATTATTTTTTTTTTATTATTAGTGATAGTTAACAAGACATTGTGGACAGAAAAACAACAACACATAAACAAAGGGAAAATAAAAGAATAATATCTATACATTTAACATGGTTTTCTTGATAATAACCAAAATCACTTCAGTTCTTCAGTTATTTTCTTTGACGGATGCAACTCATGAATGTAATAACTAATCCCATATTTTTCTGCTGATGTTTTACATTTTTAATGAGGTTAATAATGGTTATTATTTTTATATTTGCATTGTTAATAATTGTGTGATTGTCGTGCATATTAAAAAAATATTATAACTGTCTAATTTGCACGATGTAAAAAAACTATTTGCACTACAATAACATATATGTATACACAAACATATTTTTACAGACTGTATTCCTGTACATATCAACTCACTGTATAACTACTTCAATTTGCACTTTCTGTACATATTACAATGTAAAGCCCACTGTAAATAATATATATACTACGTAAACATATCTTTTTAATAGACCCGATCCACACATCCACTCAATTTGCACTCTGTACATATTACATTGTAAATCCACTGTAAATCTCAACCCGTTGTTGTCCTTGTCTGTAGTGGACTGTTTATCTATATAATTTCTAGGTCTGCATGTTCTGGGTTCATGTTGGAACTGTATGTCGTGAGCAATGTACAAACCGAAGCCAAATTCCTTGTATGTGTTCACATACTTGGCTGATAAAGCTGATTCTGTATTGTTATGTTTTGTGTTGTTCTTCTGTGTGCACCCCAGGAAGATTAGCTTGTCACTTTGGTGCCAGCTAATGGGAATCCTTTTAAACATTAAACATTAAGCATTGTACTGCCAAAAACAGTGCAGTTAGACATTCCATGTTTTCTTTTCTGTCTGTTTTAGTCACATGATGCACACAGGAGTTGGGACTGGATTGCATAACCATTGTTTTTGATGACTTTCGATGGTCTAATAATTTTTCCCGCAACTGTAGCTACTAAACGGTGTATTTTTGCCTCTTTACTAATCATACGCTTTGATCCATGAGTTTATTATATGACCGTAAGAAATCTGATTACACGGAGTAATCACACAATCGTAATAATCAGATCTGAGATGTTTACATGCGCTTCAGAAATGTGATAATCAAAAACCCTGGTTTACATGTTTCAGCCCGCTATCGGATTTCTTTCACAGTATGTGACGACAGACTCACAAAATATTTCTGTTATTGTCTTCTGTCACTTTTATTTTCTACGACTGTATTGGTTTTACACGTGTAGATGCAAAAGAACAAAATAAATCAGATTAACCTGAATAGATGCAAGAAGACATCAGAGTACTGGGGAGAAATCCAGGTGTGTTAATCCGATTTCTCATAATCCAATAAATCCTATTTTCTGATAAAGGATATCAGATGATGCTGTTTACACGATCACTGGAATAATCTGATAACTCCAGAAATTGGACAATGATCAGATTTTTTTTTTTTTTTTTAAAAGACTTAATTTTTCAGTTTTCAAATAAGTATCTACATCGGTATAAGACATATGAACTAGTCTGAGGCAGAACAACACTCACTAACATCAAACTGCACCCACCGAAAGTCTCAGAGAGAAGGAAAAATAAATGAATACTGGCTAAATTTACTTAGGAGGTCAAATGAGTGGCCATTTTTGTCAAAAAAAAAAAAAAAAAGTTGTAAGAAATGCATAGAACTGTTGAAATAATGCTAATCCATTTGTGCACAGACTACTGATATTATTTGACAGTGGAAGCTCTATTTTCAGAAATATTGGATTTTGAATAGCATGTGTATGTGAAAACTTTTGCTGGTGGACGGACGTGACATTACCCATGATGCTCTGGTCAGTACCAGTACTTTATTAGGAATAAACTTATAGACTTACTATTGCTAATTCTCCTCTTATTCATAAATGTTAGTATTGTGGATCTAAAACAATAACAGCTGACACAAAAACACTAAATGTGTCAGTGGACGGATGTGACATGGTTGTTGTGGATCCCATCATACTGATGCTCTGCAGCCATGTCAGCGTTTACACTAATGATCCCTGTGCAAAAACTAGGATCAGAATTATTTATTGTATAGTTTATCATCAGACTAAAGAGGAAATAACAATATAGAATTGTTATTTCTTTATAAAAATGCTTATTATTCGAAAACTGTTGATTTAAAAAGTGACCTGTAACATTCTTAATGTATGTATTGTCGTAACATAAGCAGGATGGATCAGCACCATACTCCATTTTGCAACCTGTAAAAATAAAACGTGATATGTAGGATAGAATCTGGTAAGAAAAATTGGGGAATCTAAAAGAATAGAATATTTGTTTTTCAGGTAAATTCAGTTCAAATATAACTTGGCCATTTGTGACCTGAAAATATAGCATTAATTGTGATGAAACTGGACATTTTTGAGCTGAAAACATAGTTCATATGAGCATCAAAATGTTGAACAGAACTGAAATCCTGTAAATTTGCAGAACCTGCATTTACCAACACAGAATTCCTTTGGGGATTCACTGAGATTGATTTCTTATGCACAAAGACAGAAATAAGACCTCTAAGCAAATTTTAGCTGATAAATAAATAAAAGGAAAATGGGGCACACAGTTAGACTGACTTTTATCAAGAAAAAAGGAAGACATTTAAATAAAATTTCAGTCTGATGCATAATGGTTGCGTTAATAGTCTGGCTTTTGTAAACATTTCTATGATACCACGGGTCACTGCAAAGACGAGGACAGAAATGAAAAAAAGAGAAGGAATGAAGAAGTCTACTGGAAAAGGATGATCAGATTTTTTTGTGTGCATGTAAACGCCTCAGTGTTTATTCATTTTGAAAATGTAGAGCAGAATGTATGTTGGGCCAATTAGAACTGCTTTTGTTGTTCAGTGTATTTTGTTTGTTTAGTTATTTATATTCAGCATCGTATTTTGTCATGAACCTTTTACGCATTTACACAGCTATGCACGCATACATCTGGGAGAGATAATTAAATGGTAATGGTTTGCAGTTCAGCTTCTGAATACCATATTAACATCCCTCAAATGAGTTGTTTTTTTGTCATTCATTACTGTCTACCACAACCACAGACATCATCACCCCCCCTCCCACCCTCCACCCATTACACTTCAGTAGAGATGAACACCTTGGAGAATGACCACACAAAAATGGAAAGCATGACAGAGACAACACCCCAGATGATTTTCACAAGATAACAGTGCAGATTCCAGTCGCACCATACCTGCACGGGGGCTTATTTATGTGCGAGAGCCTCGACAAACACTGTACGACTCTACAAAAGGTTTGAGTCGTTGTCCGCGCAGCCGTTCCAGGCCGTAAATCTTGATGACATCACAGATTAGAAAGCTGGCTCTCTCAGGTTGTGTGCATAAATCTTTCCGAAGAATGAAAGGAAAGGAAATTTTCTTCGAATGTTGCAAAAAGCAACAACACAAATAATAAAAAAAAAAACACCGTGTCTAGCAGTTTTCTTATGAAGTCATCCATTAACTTCTTCACACCATGTTTTAGTGATGACTGAGAATATTTATCACCTGGGAAGTTGGGTGGGTTTGACCTTGCACGCTCGCAGGTAATTTTCATTCAAGCCTGTATTTTTGAACTTGTTAGAGAAAACTTTACACTCTTTAAAATATTTGATTCTTAGCAGGTTTTTGTGGAAAATATCCTGTCAATAAAATGGTGTTGAAGGTGGACTTACTTTGTTTTTTTTGTTGTTTTTTTTTTAACACAGGGTTGACTTAGACCTTGTAGTCTAGAATAGTTACTGTAAAACAAAAGAAAAAATCTATATAACTGACTAGGGATGGAACGATTACCGGTATAGCGATAAACCGCGGTAAAATTGCGGACGGTTAGTATTACCGTTTAAATTCTAATTATCATGATAACCGTGTTTGATTACCGCACTTTTAGGGGAAAAAACACCTATGTAAAGATCTGCTTTTATGTCAAATATTTGAGTATAGTTTTAATTTATTCCAATTTTGATTTTATATACCTAATATTTGGAACCGATATTCACTTTTAAAGTCTTTGGAAAGGTTCGTTAAGCATCTGTGTGTTATTTATGCAATGAAGTATATACACTTTTCAAATCGGATGTTATATATTTTGTGTTTTTTGTCCTTTTGTGTTGATATAGTAGGTTAAAGTGAAAAAATAATTGGCAGATGATAGAGATCAGGGGTCTCAAACATGCAGCCCGGGGGCCAAATGCGGCCCACCAAAGGTTCAAATGCGGCCCGTGGGATGAATTTACAAAGTGCAAAAATTCCACAGTCAGTTTTTGGGTTCCACATACAGACCAATATGATCTCCAGTCAAATAATAGCACAATAACCTACAAAAAAATAGCAACTCCATATTTTCTCCTCAGTTTGATGTAAAAAAACAAAAAATTACATTATGCCTATAAATCATGACAACTTCAAAGTGCAAAAAATAACATTAAATTATGAAAATATTTACATTTATAAACTATCCTGTAACAGTAAAATGTGAATAATCTGAACAAATATGAACAACCTGAAATGTCTAAAGAAAATTAAGCACAATTTTAACTATTTTCTGCCTGTTCCTCAGTGTTTAGTGTCTTTGTAGATCCGATCCTTAATGCACATGTAGAAATGATAAGTTGAGGCAGAATATTGTTAAAATCGCACTTATTTTTCTTGAGAAATTTCCCTTTTTTCAGGTTATTCACATCTTTTTTGTTTGGATAGTTTATAAAAGTAAGTATTTTCAGAATTTAATGGGGCTTTTTTGCACTAAAACCAAGACAAAAATTTGGAGTTGTCATTATTTATAGGTTATTATGTTATTATTTTACTGGTCTGGCCCACTGGAGGTCAAATCAGGCTGAATGTGGAACCTGAAAGAAAATGAGTTTGAGAGCCCTGATATACATGAAATTGTGCTGAAAAAAAAAAAAAAAAAAGACACCAAACATGGGTATAGTAAACATTTTTTATATAGTATATAAAAGCAAAATCAAAAGCACTGAAAAAGGGCCAGAATAGGCTCAGACACCTAAAGGTTAATACTTGAATGTTTCTGCCAAGAGAAAGTACATTGTGCCAATTATTATTATTATTATTATTATTATTATTAAGTAAAACTTGGTTAAATTATTTCAGCGTGTGTATAAGTACTTTTAGAACATTTTGAGCACAATTTCAATAATACCGCGATAATAATGATAACCGTGATAATTTTGGTCACAATAATCGTGATATGAAATTTTCATATTGTTACATCTCTACAACTGACAAATTACAACTAAAGGCCCGATCCACAAACTGAAGGACTGTGCAGCTTTTGTAGCCGATGAACAAGTGCAACACAAGTCAAAAATACAGCACGGAATTCACATTTACAACAGCATACTGATAGGAGGTGTGAACTGTGTGCAAAGTCACTCATTATTCACTCTGTTTCTGTCTTTCTTCTTCATTTGTGAGGCTTCATTGATAGTGAATTACTGGTGGAGGTCAGGTTGCAATATTTAAAGAATTCAGACTTATTGTGCGATTTTAATTATCAATAGCACCATCTGACAAAAATGAGTAAAATAAAGATACCACAAATACAGTCACGGAAAAAAATTATTAGACCATCAAAAGTCATCAGAAACAATGGTTATGCAATCCAGTCCTAACTCCTGTGTGTATCATGTGACTAAAACAGACAGAAAAGAAAACATGGAACGTCTAAAAACACTGTTTTTGTCAGTACAATGACACAGATATTGATATAAGAACTGATTATTATCAAGAAAACATAGAAAATGGATAGATATCAGCTCTGAAATTAAACTACTATGAGCTATTTTTGTAGTTATCATTATATTTGTCCAAACAAATGTACCTTTAGTTGAACCCGGCATTAAACAGAACAAGAAATCGAAGAAAACAAGGGGTGGTCTAAAAAATTTTTCCGCGACTGTAATTGTAGTCTGTGCATTAATAATATTGTTGGGCCTGAAGGGGCTCATGTGCATTTAAAGGGCCAGCGCTCAAAATGACCTTTCTGGTGTCATTACTCAGAAATAGGGTTGAAGATGGACCTGTGGAGTTGAATTAATGAAGAATTCAGACCCAAGCAGAGCATTTACCGTTTATGGAGACCACAGGGAAATGTTGGAAAATGAAGAATTTCAATTAAAGGAAAATATCAGTCCTTTAATAAAACTTTTTTTTTTCCTCTGACAGATAGCTCCTCTGTAGTTGTGGTTGCCAGTGTTGGGCAAATTACTTTTAAAAAGTAATTAGTTATAGTTACTTTCCCAAAAAAAGTAATTGAATTATGCCCCGTTTCCACTACATGGTATTGGCTCGACTCAGGAATCTGGTACCCGGTACTACTTTTTTGATATCACCTCCACCAAGGTTCCAGGACTGGGGACCAGATACTAAAACGTGACGTGTACACACTGCAGAACACTGATTGGTCAGAGAGTTTTCTATGTGACCCACCGTTTTACAAAAAACAGATGCGGAAGTTGACAGTACATTTAGTGGTACATTAATCTACATGATAACAGCCCAAAACTACACCATGGTCGGTCGAGGAGATTCAGTCTTTGGTGGCCGACGTAAAAATTCAGACGAGACAACACGCAACGAACGAGTTCATCAGCAACTCTCTGAACAGACGACACGGAAGTAACGCGCTGCATCGCTATGACAACCAGGTACTGTAAAGTCGGTAGTATCTTGTAATGGAAACGCTCTCCAGGAATACCAAGCCGAGCTGAGCCGAGCTGGTTCCATGTAGTGGAAACGCGGCATTAGTAACAGAATTACTCCTTCATAACTGTAATTAGTTACCAGGGAAAGTAATTATTGTGCTACTTTTTAAAAAATCGTTCAAATATGTGAAAGGAAACTGATTTTGGAGCGTGTTTAACGGGCCAGTTGTATAGAGTAGACCAGCATACCATGACTGTGGTGAGGCTGGGGTCCACCAGGGCCCGGCCGGGGTCCACCAGGGCCCGGCTTTTCTACCACATGAATACATATGTGCATTTATAGGAAGAAGATGCTCCTCCAGTTAATCCCACATCTCTTTTTTCAGTGGCTCCTCTCTGATCCATCGGTAAACGTCTTCAGTCCAGTCAGTCGGACTCACTGATAACTCCTCCCCTAAATTAGCTGCACACGCAGCTGCGTTCAAGTGAATGGGATGTGCTGCGGACAACTCAGACTCATGGGGCACACAGGTGAAGTATGAAGGCAGTGTGGGCAATTTGAATATAAGAACGGGTCGCAACAAATCGGTTCTTATGACTGAAAAGAGCTGTTCAAAAGACTCGACTCGCCCGCAAACATCAGACCTCTCGTGCCTGGCTGAGCGAGCCAGGACGGATAACAGCTGTTAGATATTAGTGCAAAGTAACACACCGCATTTTACTGCTGGTAACGTTAACGGCGTTGTAACGTTTCAAATAGTAATTTATTAGATTACCCGATACTGGAACAATACCGGCGTTAGTAACACCGGTATTTTTAATGCCGTTAGTCCCAACACTGGTGGTTGCTAGATTCCAGGAACAATACAAATAAATTTACATAATATTAAATGTTTGCTGTTTATACCAAATCAGGTGGTGCTTAGCATTAGTTCATCTATGATCCCTCAGGCTCCTGTAGCTCCACCCCTTTTGTACAAATATGTTTACTTCCGGCACTGAAAACCAGACACAGTAACGGCTATTTTGCAAACTACTGATTTCACAACAATGTTCAGAAATCAGTTGGTTACGTCACGGTTCTTCCACTAATTATATACAGTCTCTGCAAATTAGTGAAAGCTATTGACAAGTTCAAACAAGTTTTGAGGGGACTATAAAAAATACAAACACATATTTTTGCATATTTTGATGTGGATGTTGTGCCGATATACTATGGTGTAAAGGGAGCTGAGGCAGAAAACTTTATGGAGGATGGATTGAAGGAATGAGGGAAAGATGGATGGACAGATTGATTTTCGCCCTCCATCAGAATTTTTAACTTGAGCTTATTTTCAATTTTTAATTATGAGGTAAACAACATCAAAAAAGCAACATCGCATGCAATATTAGATCCAGAGCTACAATTTAGTCAGATACCTGTGGCGTCAGGCTGGAGATATCCATTACAGTGACCGAGTTCCCACAGCTCGCCCAAACCGAGTCGTCCAGGACCAACAGAGTCCGCACTGGTTCCGAGCCCACGCTAACACATCTACGGGAGTCAGCGTCCCACAGTTCATCTGATAAAAGCAAAATGCAAAAAAACAAAAAAAACAAAGGAAAATTAGACGGCAGGAAACTAAAAGTGAACGAGCCTGTAAGAAAGGATATGAAAATCAAAATCACAAGCTATTATCACAGCTAGCCTACAGTTACATGAATAAACCTTAAATAAATGATTCATTTTGAAAGCAATTAAATCCAATTCTAACCACTTGTACCACAGCATGTTAACTCGGTGTTTATTTTTTCCGAATGGCTCTTAATGCATTCTTTGCAATTATTAACAACAGGTGGAAAGCTTCACTATATGGGCGCTTGTTTTTTTGTTTTTTTTTCTCCCCATGAGAATATGAATTAACCCTTTCATGCATACTGGTCACTACAGTGGACAGTTATTCTACAGCTGTTCTCTGGTTTATTCGTGGATTTTGTTGTTTTAGTTCCACATCAGCCAACACAGTGGACGCTTATGCACCATCCCATAATACACTGCAATTCATACCATTACTGTAACTTTGCTGTTCTTGATAAACCTGGGCTCGTATTCCTAAAGAGTCTGAGAATCCTCTCACAGAGCTCCTAACGTAACCTAAAAATTCCTAGCAGGGAGTCTGAGCTTAGGAGTGATTCCAGAACACTGTCAGAGCACTCTGGGCAAGGAACGGACAGAAACTCCTATGTTAGTGAGGAGGTGTGGTCGACCCCACTGCTAGGTATGAGTCATCATTTCAAAAGCTGTGATTGGTTGATCCTAAAAGCTAGAAAAATATATACTTTTGATGATAATGGGCAAGGGATGGACCTTCAAATCGATAAACTTAATCACAGAATCTAATCTTATGAGGACTGTGTAATTGTAAATAATATTTCACATAAAAGAAAATATCTGTTCAATGAATAGTAAACTATACTTTAAAATTATCCGACAAAATGTGTGGAAAAACTCACGCCCACTGGCACAGTATTCACATAGTGATAGTTCTATTTGTTTGCTCATATTAATTGGCATGCTGGTAATTTTTGCATTTTCAGCTTTCAACATTTCAACTCAATGTGGTGTTAACGAGGGTAAAATGGCTCAGCTTTTATCACTGTCTGTGATTGCTGAGCAGCCTCAGGAGGTTGTGACCCTGCAGATGGAAGGTTGTGACAGACCCAGGTCATCACTGCTGCATTGTTGCATTTTCCCTGTTGCCAAATCCCTCAGTGTTGTGATGACTTTCATTTTGGGTGGTATTGCATTGTGGTGTTGGGTTGGAGAAGTAAGTGCATCTCTAATGAGATCAACCACAAACAGGATTCCTGCACGATCCAATCTGTAGCGTTTAATTAATTCACTGTCATCCAGTGTTTGGAGAATATCCCTCCTGCCTCTTCCGTCGGCCATTTTGTCCTCTGCTTAGGGAACTCCTAAGCCCCTTAAAAGTCCTCTTCCCTGCTCTGAACAGGGCCCGTAGTCCTAAAGAGTCTGAGAATCCTCTCACAGAGCTCTTAACTTCACCTAAAAATTCCTTGCAAGGAGTCTGAGCTTAGGAGTGATTCCAGAACACTGTCAGAGAACTCGGAGCAAGGAATGAACAGAAATTCCTATCTAAGTGAGGAGGTGTGGTTGACCCCGCTGCTAGGTATGAGTCATCATTTCAAAAACTGTGATTGGTTGATCCTAAAAGCTAAAAAAAAATATACTTTTAGTGATAATGGGCAAGGGATGGACCCTCAAATTGATAAAGTTAATCATAGAATCTAATCTGATGAAGACTGTGTAATTGTAAATAATATTTCACATAAAAGAAAATATCTGTTCAATGAATAGTAAGCTATACTTAAAAAAATTATCCAAAAAATGTGTGAAAAAACTCAGTCCTATTTGCACAGTATTCACATAGTGATAGTTATATTTATTTGCTCATGTTAATTGGTACACTGTAAAAAAAAAATCTGTAATTTAACAGAATTTTTACTGTTTATTTTACAATTTTTTCTTATATTTTTAAGATACAGGAAAATATCTATGAAATGATAAAAATAGACTGATTTTACACATCAAATGTAAAATAACACAAAAAAAAAACGTAACTGTGAATAACCATAAAATTTCCATTTTTTAAAAGATTTTTTTTTTCACAGAAAAATACAGTTAAAACACATTTGCAAATGTATCGTAATTTCACAAATATTTATTTTCCACTCATGAGATTAAACTGTTAATTTAAAGTTTCATACTGTAAAAAAATAATAAAATGAGATAAAATTACTGATAATCAATCGTAAAAGAAGTATTTTTTCTGTAAGTTTAACAAGACTTGTTTGTTAATTGACAAATATCTTGTGTAATTACAGGAGGTTTCACAACAAAAATGTTGAATAAATGTATTTTTGTGAATGTATAACATGTATAAGCACTGATAAACTGTCCAAATACAATTTTTATCAGTGGATTGTACAACTGAGTCTCATTGAAAATTATTTATATATATATTTATAGGTAATTTGATTGATTTGATACATGTAAATATTCTTTATTAAACATTAAAAAGAAAAAAAAAAGAGTAAAATCTCATGTAAAGTTAGGGCAAAAAACTGTATTTTAATTATGGAAAATTTCTGTATTTTTATGAGATGGTTATTTTCTGTTATTTAGCAGTATTTTTTTGGCACCTCTGCTGCCAGAATAATACCTTTTTTTGTTTTTTTACGTTTTTTTTTTTTTTTTTTTTTTTTTAACAGTGCAGTCTGTAGCGTTTAATTACTTGACTGTCATCCAGTATTTGCAGAATCTCCCTCCTGCCTCTTCCATTTTGTCCTCTGCTTAGGGAACTCCTCTTCCCCTTAAAAGTCCTCTTCCTGCTCTGACCAGATCTCACCTTAGGAGCTCTCTTCAGGGTTAGGATTCTGTAGGAATAGCTTTTATTTTTACTAGGATCTACTCTTAATTTTTAGGGGAAATTCTAAGAAAACATCATGATTCTAAGAATTTTCTTAGAATTTGGCCTCTAGGAGCAACTCTTTGCACTAAGAATCTTTAGGAATACGGACCCTGATCTGAGGCAACATGTTTTAGTGTAAATCAGTTGCTAATTGTTATTAGACTATAATCAACAGTTTTCTTAAACAATGTTTTTTTCTTTTTTGCATTTTATCTCTGTTATGACTCTGGGTCATAATTTGTTTATGTATGTATATATGCTTTCTGTATAGTGTGTGTGTTCTCCCCCCGTCCTGTAGGTGTGCTGTGCCATTTTTGTGTCTGTCCTGTTTTTCATGTAGGTCAGCTGCTGATTGGTGGAGTGTGATTGCCCGGCCCCTTTAAAAATGGCCCTGATCTCCAGTTCGCCCTCTCTCTTGCCTCCTGCCAGCTCCCAACCGTGTGTTCCTGTGTGTGACCGTCAGTCGTGTGTTCGAGTGTGACTTTTGTATTTGTATATAGTTGTAAATAGAATCTTTTTGTAAATTTGACCCTTTTTCTGGTAGGGGAGGTCGGCTCTTTTATTTTGACCTTTTTTTGGTTAGGGAGTTGAGGTAAGTTTTCTGTATTTTATTTCGTGTATTTATTTTTGATTAGGTAAGTTAGTTTGAACTCCAGAAGAAGATATTTTGTTTGTTGTTTTAGCCGCACCCTCCCCTAACCCTTCTTTAGTTGATTTAAAAATAAATGCTGTGAATTTTAGGTTTTTTTTGACTGACGTGTGTGCTTGGGAGCTGGGAGGGGCCAAAGTGAGCAATATTCGTTTTTTTTTGTTGCTCCCAATCCTATCTCCTATTAAAAAAAATTTCAATCGCATTGTGTTTTTTTCATGCCTAAAGAGGAATAAAAACACTCAGGAAAAAATTCTTGATTAAGGTTCTCATAATTCATGCATGAAAGGGTTAAGCTTGACTCCATAAAACTTGTTGAATTCCAATGTGAAGACTCTCACCATGCGGTACAATAAGGCAGTGTTGCCACCCACATGCTGATAGGTCTTAAGAAGAACGCTTTAATCCACTTTTCAATTTCTTTGTCACTCGTTCTTTCCTTTCTCTCTACCCTTTTTTTTGCTCTTTCTTTCAGCTTCATCTGTGTGAAAATGAAGCAGACCTCCTTCTTTGAGTTTTAATCACGGGGTCCGACGTTGCTGCTACCACAGAGGCGTATTATAAAATGAACTGCATAAGCGTTTCCTTTGCTATGCGTTATTGAAGCAAAATTAGAGAAGGGAGCGCACCCAGCCATTTAATTAACATTTTGAGTTGTTTATTTCTGCCTTTCATAGAAGAATAGCTTTACAATGCCTTCTGACTTCCGCAGGTTAATTGCTTGGCATGTTATAAAGGTCATTTTTCCACCTTTTCAAAAATTCACTCTTGTAAATGTCCCTCCGGCGGACCCTTATGCAGCGCGAGGCCATATCGACGCAGTTCCGTCTTTAACACGGTCGACGAGGTGACGCGCAGCGGTGGGGGGTGGGGGTGTGTGTGGTTTGTTGCACCGAACCGAACTTCTCTGCCATGTCTTGCAGTTGCATTTTCATTTTGAACTGACGTGTTGATGTTCTTATCTCGGAGAGGAAAGCCGGAGCGCATTATTCACTACGCGACTATATGTTGCATGTACTCATGGTCCTTTTGATAAAAGTCTCGATGACACTTTATAATAAGTACACACCATGAAGCATTAGTTAAGCATTAATAAATACTGAAGTCATTATTTATAAAGCAGATTTCTGACATGAATGCACATTAGTATATGGCAGGGGTGTCAAACTCATGTTCTTCCAGGGGCCACATTCAGTCCAATTTCACCTGAAGTGGGCTGGACCTGTAAAATAATAGCATGATAGCCAATAAATAATGACAACTACAAATTGTTTTAGTGCACAGGTGTCAAACATGCGGCCCGGGGGCCAAAACTGGCCCGCCAAAGGTTCCAATCCGGCCCACAGGATGAATTTGCAAAGTGCAACTTCGGGCATCGAACTCAAAAATAATATCATAATAACCTATAAATAATGACAACACCTTTTTTTTTCTCTTTGATTTAATGCGAACAAACATTAAATTATGAAAATTTTTACATTAAGAAACTACCCTTTAACAATAAAATGTGAATAACCTGAACAAATATGAACAACCTGAAATGTCTAAAGAAATGTCTGAATGAAATGTCTGCCTGTTACTAAAGGTTTTGTGCCTTTGTAGATCTCATATATAATGCATATGTATAAATGATAAGTCGAGGCATAATATTGATAAAATTGCACTTATATTTCTTAACAAATTTCATTTTTTTCAGGTTATTACTGAATGTTAATGTATAACTGAATGTTATTTTTTGCACTAAAACAATCTGTAGTTGTCATTATTTATTGGCCATCATGCTATTATTTTACAGGTCCGGCCCACTTCAGATTAAATTGGACTGAATGTGGCCCCTGAAAGAAAATGAGTTTGACACCCCTGTTTTAGTGCAAAAAATAACATTCAGTTATGCCAATTTTTACATTTACAAACTATCCAAACAAAAAGGATGGGAATAACCTGAAAAAAATTAAATTTGTTAAGAAATATAATTACAATTTTATCAATATTATGCCTCGACTTATCATTTATGCTTGTGCATTATATATGAGATCTACAAAGGCACAAAACATTGAGTAACAGGCAGAAAGTAGTTAAAATTGCACTTAATTTTCTGTAGACATTTCAGGTTGTTCATATTTGTTCAGGTTATTCATAGTATATTGTTAAAGGGTAGTTTCTTAATGTAAATATTTTCATAATTTAATGTTTTTTGCACTAAATCAAAGACAAAAAAATGGTGTTATTATTTATAGGTTATTATGATATTATTTTTGAGTTCGATGCCCAAACTTGCACTTTGCAAATTCATCCCGTGGGCCGGATTGGAACCTTTAGTGGGCCAGTTTTGGCCCCTGGGCCGCATGTTTGACACCTGTGGTATATAGTGTATAAGCACAGTTATAAATGTTTTACTCATCATTAATAAGCACATTAGTTAAGCATTAATAAATACTGAATTCATCATTTATAAAGCACATTTCTGACATGAATGCACATTAGTATATGGTTTATAAGCACAGCTATAAATGTTTAGTTTATTTGATCCGTTTCATAATATTGACACTTTTGGGGTTTAGAATTCTATTGAATTATGACACTGACAGATTTTCTGGCTTTACTTTTTGATAATGAAAAATATTATATTTTTTAATTAAAAATTTTATTTACTTAGTACTTTTTTTTTTAATTTAGTACTTGAAACCTCTACGATCTGCTGTTGGTATTTTCGAGTTTTTATTGAGCCATGTTTACCCTTGCGGGAAGTTGTAATAAATATTAATGCAGTTTGTTTGATAATCCCATGTGCTGTGTCTTTTCTTAGTTAGAATAACTGAAACAGCACAAGTGTGTCTTTAGGCATTGCCAACCTTTAAATCTCATTTGTAAATGCTTTATATGGCATAGATAGTGCACACTTTAGATGAGCTCACACCATAGACTTAATTAATGAGTAGTAAGTGCTTTATAACTACCTGAAATAATGAATCCCTGTTTTAGTAACTTTGTAGGACATCTATTGGAAAATAAATGTGTGAGTTAGTATAAAATACCCACCAAAATATTCACTAACCATTAGTACATGTCTGAATAGTGTACGTGCGAGCATAAATGTGCGTCATAACCGGTTTGTAAAGGATGCAATACAAAATTTTTAAATGCTGAATCCATAATTTATAAAGTATGAAAATACAATCATTAAGCATATTGTAGATGAGCTTATTAATGATGAGTAAAACATTTATAACTATGATTATAAACCATATACTAATGAGTATTCATGTCAGAAATATGGTTTATGAATAATGAATTCAGTATTTATTAATGCTTAACTAATGTGCTTATTAACCCTCCGGTGTCCCGTCCACCAAGGCCCTTACTAAACACCAAGTGTGCCTTTTTCGCACACTTGTGGAATAATGTCAAAACAATGTTCTTACAGTTTACTTTTAATTCTTTTACACTTTTTTCTATTTCATCAACTTGAGCTGTAAATAAAAATACCAAATACTCAATAATTGTCACATTTTTTAACCCTTTAAATGCTGTGTTTGTAATGTAAACAAACCATTTTTTTGGATGCAAAAAACACACAAAATTTTTTTTTCAATATACTACATAAAAAGTGGATCACATGTTATTAGATTTTTTCATCCTGGCATATGTCAGTGATTAACTCCAACATTGGTTAATTTGCATTATTATTTTTGGCGCTAGGTCAAATGTTCAAAAATACTAGCATCTGTCACCAAGTGTGCCAAAAAGTCACACCTATAAATCAAACCATTAAATATTATATATTGATTTATTTTTCCGCTTTCATTTGGTTTTATTTTTGTAAATCCAGGTCAGCCCTAATCGTACATATCAAATGGAAGAAATAGTGCGTTTTAGGCACACTTGGGAGACAGATGCTAGTCTTGTAATTTTTATTTTGTTTACAATGTGCACATTTTAGTTGGAGGCCAGAATTTTAAAGATCATGCAAAAATGAACAACTTTTGAATTTTAACCTTATTTAAATTGTGAAAAATAATATGAAGTTTTTTAAAGCAAAGTGCAAAGTGTGCCTAAAAGGTGCACCTGGATACCGGAGGGTTAATGATGAGTAAACATTTATAACTGTGCTTATACACCATATACTAATGTGCATTCATGTCAGAAATCTGCTTTTTAAATGACGAATTCAGTATTTATTAATGCTTAACTAATGCTTCATGGTGTGTACTTATTATAAAGTGTTACCAAAGTCTCAACTGAAGCTTTGGCATTTCCTGGCAGCTGCAGACTTGTTTTTTTTTTTTTTTTAGACAGTTGCATGCTAGTCAAGGGCAATACATCTTTAACAGGTGTTCCAAATCCACAAACATTCTCCAGCACCCTCCAAAGCCTTTTTTTTTTCTTTTCCCCATGTCCTTTTTTTTTCCCTTACAAAGCATGAATGGTGATATTTAATCGGCATGCAGCAGCTTGGTGTAATTAATCACCCTTTCTGCTTGGGAAGAGAGAAGAGCGCAGGAGGAGGGCAGCCACGCTGACATACTGGGGGCCAGGTAAGAAGAACCCAGTGATAGAGCTATTGTACTCCTGCTGGCTGCGAAGACCGCTAACCACTGCTGAGATGGTGTTAAGCCCCCCTGGCCTTGTGCTATGCCTGACTAAACATGACATGCCATATACCACATGGTGAAGTGTTATTTTCATGCTTACAGCGGGTGTGAAAATCACTAGCAATGGGAAGTAGTCGGTAAAAGGGAGTTTGTTTTTTGTTTTTTTTTATATATTTTGAAAGGTACTCGAAATTAGCAGTTTCACAAACACCGGGACGTCCATTCCAATAGATGACTCTTTCTGAAAACTGCATTACATCTCTACTGCCACTCCAGTTTTTATAGGCCAAAGAAATCACACAAATTCATATTCACAATAGATGTTTACCACAGAGCGCATTCATAAATACATAATGCGAGCAAACATGAAAATTCATTTGTTCAATGAATTCCACTGGAACATTCAGCAAAATACTTCATTGTTAATGTAAGAAGTAAAGAACTGAGACATATTTCAAATTAACTTTTGCATTCTGACTGGTTTAAAGCGGCGTACGGCTTTCAGCACATATTTTTCTTCAAATGTGTAAAACCCCAGTCATATCCTAATTATCACTAATCCGTTAGTCTTTCCACGCTTATGCACCTAAATCACTTCCCTCACAGTGAACAACTTTGAAGACGACTCCATCAGAAACGCAGTCCGTTTGTTTACATGCCAGACTGATATACCACTCGGGCCTTTTCGGAAATTTTATCGCAAAGTGCGTTGTGGGAATGGGAATTCCACGCAGCCGCAGCAGTAACAAAACATGGAGACAACAAGCAACGAAACCATGTCCGACACCGGGTCAGAAGAAATGGAAGGAATCACTGTAAGTCAATTGTCACCTTGTAATATGGGGTGTGTGATTGTGAGATATCAGTTTCATGGCATTTTCAGAATATGTCATTGTGTCGGCTTATCGTACACGTACCGTAAGGAGCGAGTGAGCGGTGAGAGCCAACCCATACCCTGTATGCTTGTGAGGCGTGTATGATAAACCAACACAATGACATATTCCGAAAATGCCATGAAACTGATGTCTAAGTATTGTTTTTCACACACCCCGTATTACAAGATGACAACTGACTTACGGTTAGGGATGCACCGATACCAATACGAATATCGGGCATCGCCTCCGATACTCAGTGTGTGTACTCGTATTTGTACTCGTAAAAGTAATCCGATACAAATGCACCGATACCACTTACGGCCGTGTGACATTCCCAGTTCAGTGCAGCAGGTACGAGGAGGAGGAATAATGTGTGTGGAGTGTGAAGAGTGTGGAGATTTTTCAAAATAAATGACGGTGATAAAAGTAGCGCTGACAAACAGTAACGTTAAAGACACAGACAAATATGGACAGAGCGTTCTGTCCATCCTCTGCGTACATTCCATCTGTTTTCCAGGTGCTGGCGGATGCGTACCCAGACGGAGAATACCACTTGGAGTATGGAGCGGTGCGGACCACCGCCAGCGGAAGTGAAAACGAAACTTATCGCTCATTTCTCTTTTCTCTTCCTGCTGAAGTTAAACTTTTAAACCTTACCAGAGAAAACGCTGCAACATTAGTGTCACATTAGTGTTGCCTCTGTCGTCTCCATGTTTGTTATTACTGACTTTCTTCTTCTCAATAAGCTTCACTCTTCTTCATGGTATTTCTCATTCCAACACATTAAATGTCAGTAGCAGCACTTTGTTCCAGTCAGACTAATGACAACGACAATAAAGCACATTTACAAAAGGAACTAAGAACTGGAATGGGATTATTAAGTACTCATATCGGTAAGTACTCAAATGTAAGTACTTGTACTCATACTCTGTCTGGAAAAAAGTGGTATCGGTGCATCCCTACTTACAGTGATTCCTTCCGTTTCTTCTGACCCAGTAGCAGACACGGTTTCATTGCTTGTTGCCTCCATGTTTGTTGCTGCTGCGTGGAATTCCCATTCCCACAATGCACTTTGCAACAAAATTTCTGAAAAGGCCCGAATGATGTATCGGTTTGGCATGTAAACAAACGGACTGGTTGTGATGGAGTTGTCTTCGAAGTTGTTCACCGTGAGGGAAGTGATTTAGATATGTAAGCATGGAAAGACCACAGTCATACAGTGGTTTAATGTTTCATTATCACAGAATTTCCACCTATAAAGTAATACGAAATAGACGGGGAATAAGAAGCCACTGACAATCACACTTTTCTTATTTTTCCAATAGACCACATGCAGAGAATAGAAATGGCTAGAGCTGGCATGAGGCAAAAACCATGTCTCTGAAATCAAAGTAATGTCGGAACCATCTTACCGCTGCTGTTTCTTCTGTAAACCATCATGGTTCCATTTCGCAGGCCTGCAAACAGGAACCGAGAGGAATGCTTCAGGCACAGCACAGGGCAGCTCTCTGGGTTATGGAGGGTCAATAGGCATTGTGCTGCAGTGTCCACACTGCCATAGACTAGTATGCTGGAATAACAAAAGCAGAACAAGCCAACATGATAAATGAGTGTCATTTGAAATGACAGAGTGCCTTGTTTTCATATAGTTTGATTTAACAGTGCACTTTGGAGCAAAGCATTGTGTATGTGTAACCACTCTGTCTCTCTCATGTTTGAAATGCCATCTGAACTTCACTGCAATGCACTGTTTTCTTCAGAATGACAAATGCACATCACGGTTTCTCTCTCTGAGAAGAAAATATTAGCAGCAGCACACAGACCATATAGTGTGCACTAAAATGCTGAAAATGTATTTTATTTCCCTGGCTGTCTTTTTTTTGTCTTTGACTGAACAGACACTTGTATTCAAAAATAATGATTCAGCATAAACAAACTGCTGACATCATCTCTGATTTAAGTCCCTCTATAAATGAGTAGTCACTGCTGTAAATGAAAACTGAAAGGACGTAATAGCATGATAGCTAAATCTGAAATTTCAGAATATCCCCTTAAAAAACAGTTGTTCAGTGTACTCATCACAGGCGCTCAGATTAAACCGTCCTCCATTACACACAGTGGGAAACAGAGGCTTTATTGGATTTGAAAATGGAACTGATCATAGCTGCAATAGCAGAACTGATGTTGTGTTTGGGGTATCAACTCCGATTTCTTGCTTTGATGAAATATTGACAGTCAAATCTATACAGCTAGAAATCTAAGAGGACTGTAACAAAAGACAATACAGGATATTAAATTACAACAGCAGATTTGGAGACTACAGAAGACTATGATTTGTGCTCTTATCTTTTTGATTTTGCATCATTTTTTTGTATTATTCCCGACAAATCCAATTTTAACACATGTTCCCGTTCTCAGTCAACACAAGAGCTTGTTTACTTCGCTTTTTTTTTTTTATTGCATTTGATGCTTCCTGTGATATCAGAATCTTACCGCCCATCATCTAATCCAACACAAATGTTAGCGCTGATCCCCGAGGGCGACTTGAGAACTCCCGCCTCCTCTTCCTCAGACGGACACGTTTCTGGCACGTATTCCAGACATCGGACGGCGGCGCCGACCTGTAGGCTCTTCACAGCCCTTGGCATGGGCCTGTTGAGGGAAAATATCTCTATCTGCCCCTGGGAAGCTTCTCCTCCTGCCACCTGAAGGGAAGAACCAACAGTTAATCAAAGATCAGGACCCCATGTTAAGGTATACCAGTGGACTGAACTGTGATGCCACATGGAATAAACAATACTACTGCACATTGGGGGGGGGGGGGGGGGGGGCAGCAGAGAGTGCCAGGCCGGCAGTCCCTTAGATCATCCTCACAATGTGTGTTCACTGTCTTCAAATCAAATAGTGAAGACCTGTGGATAATGTGTCTTTAGTTAAACATTCTCTACCTGTAACGTGTAATTTAGATTTAAAAGAAGTTCAAATCAAGTCTCCTTTCAGACCTTGTCGATTGTAGTTCTTAGCTCAATTTCTTTTTTTTATATTACTAGAATTTTAAACACATTATGTAATGGATTCACAATGTCATCTCTGGGAGATCAAACAATTCTTCCAACCCTGCGATCTCTCCATCAGATAAGAACAGAGAGGCTCTTGTAAGTTTCTGAAAGGCTCTCACTTGCTTAACAATGAGATGATTTCAGTAAGTGAAGTCAGCGCCCACAAAATGAAGCAGAGAAAACCAGCTGCAGCAATCGATTATTTTTGAAATCCATAAATCTATCGCTTATTTTCTTTGATTTGATTCATTTAAACAATTATTTGAATAAGTGAAAAAAAAAATCATACAGATATGTGTGAAAAAGACATGTCTGAAAATGACAAATAACTTAACCTGAAACCTCAAAGGATATAAAGTGGATACTGACACAGTACTGTGGTACAAAATATCGGTTTGTCTATTACCACAGAGCCAATCAACACGCTCGTTACCTCAGCCAGGAAGTATTGTGATCACTTTGCTTTGTTTGTTTGTGTGTTTGTTTGTTAGCAGGACAACTCAAAAAGTTGTGGATGGATTTTCATGAAAGTTTCAGGAAATATTGATACTGGCACAAGGAAGAAATGATTAAATTTTGGTGATGATCGGGGGGGGGGGGGGGGGGCAGGTCTGTCTTGGCGGAGGTCTGCGATCCCCAAGTGCTTTTCTTGTTACCTCCGCCAAGGAGGTTATGTTTTTGCCAGGGTTTGTTTGTTTGTTTGTCTGTCCGTTAGTGTGCAACATAACTCAAAAAGTTATGGACAGATTTTGATGAAATTTTCAGGGTTTGTTGGAAATGGGATAAGGAAGAAATGATTAAATTTTGGTGGTGATCGGGGGTGGGGGGGCCCACTTCCAACAAACCCTGAAAATTTCATCAAAATCTGTCTATAACTTTTTGAGTTATGTTGCACACTAACGGACAGACAAACAGACAAACAAACAAACAAACCCTGGCAAAAACATAACCTCCTTGGCGTGGGGGGGGCCCACGGGGGGGCCACTGATCAGCCTTGGTGGAGGTCTGCGCTCTCCGAGTGCTTCTAGTTATATCTTGGTATCTTGTGTAGACTGGGCACTTGACACATCCCGTAATGTTACATCCCAAAAAGTACCAGGCAATCAGATAGCAAATCAGGTCTGATCTAAAGACAGCAGAGATTTAACTCAATAGAACTGCAATACGGAAGACTCAGATCTGATTCCTGGTCAAAGCAGCATTTTTTTCTGCAGATTTTCAAATGGGGGGGGGGCACGCCAGTAGGTAAATCCAACATTGATTAAATCAGCCACTGGGACAATGTTCAGAGTGCAGAATACACTGAACTGACACAGAACTGTGAAGTAACACTGCTGCATCTAAAACATGTAGCTCCGCCCACCTTCTCCAGCCTCAATCTCACTGACTGCACAGAGCAAAGAGCACCATAAAACAACATATAGAGCATTTACAACAATAATTCCTATTCTATACTATATACTGTGACTAATTTGTCATTTCTTCCATCAGTTGCCACAGTACTGTGGTAGAAAAATGAACAAAAGAATGAACTAAAGCAGGGGTGTCAAACTAATTTTAGTTCATGGGCCACATTCAGCTAAATTTGATCTGGGCCAGACCAGTAAGATTATAATATAATAATATATAAATAATGTCAACTCCAAACTTTTCTCTATGTTTTAGAGTGAAAAAAGTCAATTTACGTTATGAAAATGTGTGCATGTACAAACTATCCTTTCAAACAATGTGAATAATTTGAACAAACTGAAAAAAAATGTGTAATTTTAACAATATTATTCCTCAGTTTAGCATTTCCACATGTACATTATAACTTACAGATCACAGTGGATCTACAGACACACAAAGCATTTAGTAACAGGTGGAATATTGTTAAAATTGCATGTACTTCTCTTAAGACATTTCAGGTTCTTCATATTTGTTCAGGTTATTCGGATATTTTTGCAATATTATACTTTGTTTTAGTGTAAATACATGAAAACATTTACATTTACAAGGAGAAACATTTGGAGTTGTGAGTATTTATAGGTCACTATGACCCACTTGAGATTGAATTGGTCTGAATGTGGAACCTGAACTAAAAGGATTGTTCATATCTTAGTGTAATTTTTGCATTTCACAAATTCATCCCAAGGGCCGGACTGGACCCTTTGGCGGGCCGGATTTGGCCCCCGGGCCGCATGTTTGACACCTGAACTAAAGCATACTCCATATATGAGCACAGTACTGTGTCAACAAGAGGATAATGAGTTCATGAACAGTATCCGTGATTGGCTCTAGTACAAATGCTAACATTTGATTGGCTCTGTGGCACTAGACACACCCATATTTCGTGCCACAGTACTGTGGCAGTAGACATTGCCATACAAAAAATATCTATAAAATAAAGCCAAATATTCTCAATGTTTGTGTGAAAGCTTAAATGTTTAAAGGAGTAAGTGATGGTTCCAATGAAGAAAAGTGAGCATATGGACATTTTCTGCCTTTTTGTCCTCATCTCTTCATGTTGTTCGTGTTGATCCTGGCGTCATGTCCATTGTAATAAGTGTCCATGTGAAACATAACAGCAGAACCAATGTTTAGCAGCAACAGTGAAGTTAAGGACATGAAGCTTTTGCCACGTTTCCACTACATGGGACCGGCTCGACTCGGGTACCAGGTCCTATTCCTGGAGACCATTTCCATTACAGACTTTACAGTACTTGGACGTCATAGCGATGTGGCGCGTTACTTCCGTATCGTCTGCTCAGACAGTTGCTGATAAACTCGCTCGTTGCGTGTTGTCTCATTAAGTTCATGCTGAGTTTTTACATCTGAACCTCCTGGACAAACCCTGGTGTAGTTTTTGGGCTGTCATCATGTGGATTAACCTACCGCTATATTTACTGTCCACTTCCGCATCTGTTTTTTGTAAAATGGCGGGTCACAGAGACAACTCTCTGACCAATCAGCGGTCTGCAGTGTTTACACGTCACGTTTTAGAATCTGGTCCCCAGTTCTGGAACCTCGGCGGAGGTGATACCAAAAAACTAGTACCGGGTACCAGATTCACGGTCCTTTTTCGTAATGGAAACGCACAAAGGCCGAGTCAAGTCGAGTCGAGTTGAGCTGAGCCGAGCCGGTACCACGTAGTGGAAACGCAGCCTTAGATTCAGAAAAATTGTAATCAAATAAATTTTTCAATTAATTTGTGTCAATTATTCAAATAATCGTTACAGCTGTAATTAATCAAACTAGCTCCTTGCATTTACACATACAAGCTGAATGAAACGCTCTCTATAACAGGTCGAATAAATTCACTGAAAACGAGGTATGAGTAATGAAGAATGCACTCTTAGATATCAAAACCAAAGTTAGGTGTATCGCAGGAAGCTTCCAGAGGTGGTCTGAGGTTCTACAGATGCTTGATTTCTCTTATACCACACTTCTATTGGCCGTTGTCAATGCTGATTCGAAGAAAACCAAGACAGCAGGAGCCCTTCACCCTATTACTAATGCAATTCCAATTGCTCCCATTTCCAAACAATTAAAGTGTCACAGCGGGTTTTCAATATAATTTCATTCATTACTCCTGTGTGAGGCCTGGGTGAATGTCCACAGAATAAAATGTCCTTCGTGAAAAAAAAAAAAAAGGGTGCATGGCTGCTTGCTGCTAGACACCGAAGATTTATACTCTGTATGAATCACATCGTGTGAATGTGACATGAGCTAAATATAGTCTTTAGCTCTTCTCCTCCGCGCTCACCCTTATTTGCATGCAATCATTTGTTTGATTTGTATCAGCGTGCAGAATCTGGACAGGAGCGATCCTGTGGGCTCTTGAGAATGAGCCAGAACAAATAATGGTCTGTTGCACAGGGTGAAAAGAAGATAGGGAGGACTTATCTTGCAGCATGAAACCCAAAAAAAAAAAAAAAAAAAAAACAGCTTCAAGTAACTGTGTGTAACCAGAGCCGGAGGCAAGGCCCCTTCTTATTCAAGCATCTGTACATTTTTTATGTTCACGTGTCCATCTGTACCTTCCAAAAACCCCCACACACACTACAATCACCACTCACAAAGTCATTATCTTTGCCTGTTTTAATTCAGTTCTTTACTCTTTGCCTCCCCTTTATGCAGTGCAAATATCGTGTCCTAAGAAAGTCATCAGCGTTGATTTAAAGGCACTGATATCTGGAATTTGCTCTGGACAAATTCTACCTCTTCAGCTTGGGGCGAAGGCTATACTTCCTGAACAGTAAATGTGCTTCCAGCATTAATTACACTTGTCTCGAAGCAGAGGAAGGAGCGTGGGAGTAAGGTTATAATAGAAAGCTGCATTCCACTTAGTATATTATGAAAAGAAAACCACAGGTCACCAAATGGCCTAATTTCTTTAAAACCAGTGCAGGAAGTGACTCTTGTCAGTAATAGGCGCAGGTGAAATGGAAGGTGAAGTAGTTTTACTGAACTGCTCTCAGTGCAGAGGTGCTTTTACTTTATATGAATGTTACAGTACATCATGGAGGCAAATACTGCAGTTCTGGCTAAAACCTGAAATGAGTAGTTTAGGACATATTACACTTTTCATATTGTTTGGGTCCAGTGAAAACCACATACCACTATATCTGTTGATTTGGAATGTTTGACACTCCTATTCTCCTACTTCTAAACCCATAAAGACCCAAACATCCACTGGCCACCAAAACCATCTCCTGATCGAAAATATTTAATACCTGCTGATCCATTAATCCAATCAATACATGTGAATAATTGGTAGGGATGGGAATCGGGAACCAGTATTTGTTGAGAACCGGATCCCAGTAGCTCGAGTCCTTGGAATCGTTTGCCTGTCTGCTTAACAATTCTGCTTATCGATTCCGCATTCATTGCGCATGGGCGATGACGTCACGTGTGCGCTGCATTGTTTTGATCAGAACGTAGCCAACATGGCGTTGAGGCAGAAACGGTCTGAAAAGATGACACCAGGTCCACTGGAACACTGTCAGACCTTCCATTTCTTCAAAAGGGTGGAATCCCTCCAATCTGCTCAAACATTTGTCCACAGCATGTGATTCATTCGATTTGCTAATTAGCGGCGCTTGTGAATCTAGCGGCAGAGTGAACACCAGGCCGTCATCCGGGCCCAGTTGCGGTTCTGGTACGGGCAACAAACGTCATACCCCCTCAAATACAAGTTTCCGAAGGTAGGGGAAAGGAAATGAGGTGCACAACAACTGGAGACGGGCAGAGTCGAACTGGTTCCACGAATTTAAAATGCGACAATAGAGGAATTAGTAAAGCGTCTTTAGTTTCACTTTCACTGCATGCCGCTGCCCCCTCCCCAAACTGGAACCGGCATCATCTGTTCTTATTATTTGTACATACTGTATATGTTATATTTTCTGTGCAGAGATGGAAATATAAAAGACAGTTCATGCAAACACACCCGTTTGTACTCTTTAATTCCCTCACCCAATGAGAATCGATAAGGAATCGGATCGATAAGCAAAATTGATAATGGAATTGGAATCGTTAAATTCTTATCGATTCCCATCCCTAATAATTGGTGTTAAATGAAGGTTGTCATCTTTTCATGGTCATCAGATATGACCCATTTGGTCGTCCAGAGGCTCCGTAGTTACCGTGGAAACACCATCGTCTGCTACAACATTGATTCACCAGTAAAACCCATGGAGTTTGACCAGTAACAGTGGTTGAAAACACTCGTTTTTACATTCAGTTACTGAAATCTTTTCCAAAAAAGTCAATTTTTCTACAGTTTTCTCAATTTTAATATAATAAACTTTGAATTTATTGAGTTTCATGAGCATCTAAACAAGGTTATTATCGTTAACGAAAACTAACGAAATGACAAAAACTAGAATTGTAAAAACATTTTTGTTAACTGAAATAAATAAAAACTATAATTAAAATAAAAAAAAACATAACTGAAACTGTATTGTGTGCTTACAAAACTAACTAAAACAGATCAAAATTATGGATAAAATTCCCTTCGTTTTTGTCTTTGTCAATGTCGGATTGAAACGAAAGCGATTTATTTCGCTCTAGCAATTTTAGCTAGCAGCACCATATGGTACTTCACGGTCCGTCACTTGTGGTTTCCAGTCGTCTTCTGGTCCCCACTCTACCTGGAAACATGGAGACTAAAGTTGGGAGAAAGCAGCAGAGTCCTGTCTGGGATTTATATGAATACGACGACGAAGAAGATAAAAGATAGGACAAAACTAAAATTAATACTAAAACTAAGCATTTAGAAAAAAATTAAAACTAATAAAAACTAGCAAACCTGCTCTGAAAACTAATTAAAACTAACTGAATTAGAGAAAAAAAAGTCAAAACTAAATAAAACTAAACTATGATGAAAAATCCAAAACTATTAGAACCTTGCATCTAAATTAAATATAGGTAATAAAATATGTATGTATAAAAAAAACATGATTTACAGTGAAAAATGCAAAACACAGAGGATAATATAATAAATGGAGACGAATCACTTACAAAAGGTTAAATAAAGAGAAAAATTCATTAGGAAACTGACACAAAAGTAGCACTGGGTCTTTATGGCTTAAGTTAAATAAATCTGATTAGCAAAGAAAATGCATCACCACAAAGCTCTGGGCTCATGAAAAGTTGACTTTTATTTTTTTAGATATAAGTGGTTCTCACAGGACAGTGCCGCTCTACACCTATGATGATCTTATTGACTGTGATGCATTGCTGTAGGCAAAACTACCCAAAAGTAAATAAGGTACTTAAAATGAGCTCAACCATACATATCTATATCAGTAAAATGCAACTGATGAATCTAAATCAGGGGTCTCAAACTCATTTTTTTCCGGGGGCCACATTCAGCCCAATTTAATCTGAAGTGGATCGAACCAGTAAAATAACAGCATGATAACTCATAAATAATGACAACTCCAAATTATTTTAGTGCAAAAATAACATTCAATTATGCCAATATTTACATTTACAAAACTATCCAAACAAAAAGGATGTGGATAACCTGAAAAAAACAGAAATTTGTTCAGAAATATAAGTACAATTTTATCAATATTATGCCTGGACTTATCATTTATAGGCTACATGTGCATTACAGATCAGATCTACAAAGGCACAAAACATTTAGTAACAGGCAGAATATTGTTAAAATTGGACTTAATTTTCTTTAGACATTTCAGGTAGTTCATATTTGTTCAGGTTATTCACATTTTATTGTTAAGGAACAGTTTCTTACAGTAAATATTTTCATAATTTAACATTTTTTGCACTAAAAGAGAAAAAATTGGTGTTGTCATTATTTATAGGTTATTATGATATTATTTTTGAGTTCGAAGCCCTAACTTGCACTTTGCCAGTTAACCCTTTCATGCATAGTCGTCACTACAGTGGACAGTTACTCTCCATCTGTTCTCTTGTATATTCATGGGTTTTATTGTTTTAGTTCCATATCAGCCAACACAGTGGACACTTCTGCATCATCCCATACACTGCAGTTCATACTATTACTCTAACTTCGCTGTTTTTGATAAACCTGACCTGCACTAACATGTTTGAGTGTAAATCAATTGCTGATTGTTATTAGACTGTAATTATAATTTTTTTCTTTCACAAAATGTTTTTTTTAATATTATCTCCATAAAGTGAGTAATAACTAGTATTAGAGTTTAAATATGAGAAAACATCAGATTAGGAGTGTTAAAAACGTTTCTATTTCGTAGTTTTTACACAATATACCAGTAAATACATGTTTCTTGGCTTCAAAAATTAAATGCATGGTATCCATCTGAGTGGGCATTTTTTCAACGCCATGAAAAATAGGTTCATAATTTTTTTTTTTTAAAAGTCAATCGCATTGTTTTTTTCATGCCTACAGAGGAACCACGGTCTTGTCTCATCCTGTCCCTGTACACTTTCGTCTATGAGCCCTCCCTCTATGTATATGTATACGAGCAAGGAATGGATGAACATGCACATATAAAGTTTGAGATTGTTACTTAACCCTTTCATGCATGAATAATGAGAACCTTAGTCAATGTTTTTTCTGGAGTGTTTTTATTCCTCTTTAGGCATGAAAAAAACAATGCAATTAAAAAAAGTTTATGAATCTGTTTTTCATGGAGTTAAAAAATGTCCACTCAGCTGGATATTTTTTAACTCCATGAAAATGTAAATAATTGTTTCAAATACAGTTTGTCATCTTTTCACGGTCATCAGATATGACCCGTTTGGACATCAGAGGCTCCGTAGTTACCGTGGAAACACCGTCATCTTCTACAACATTGATTCACCAGTAAAGCCCATGAAGTTGGATCAATGACAGTGGATGGAGACACATAATTAATGATAGATTTGCTGAAAACGTCACTTTTTTCTGTTTTCCCTGTTTCTGATTTAATATCCTTTGAATTTACCCTGAGTTTTAATGAACAGCAACATCATCAGCAGATTAAATATACCGTAAATTCCGGACTATAGACCACACCTGAATATAAGCCACAGACCCTAATTTTAGAAAGAAAATCAATTTTGTACACGTATAAGCTGCGCCGGTTTATAAGCCACGGGTGTTCACCAGTGGCGATTTCTCATAGACTGCAAGAGAAGCCCAGCTTCCCCTATCATTACAAAAATTAAATGGTTAAATATGTTCGGTTGTGTTGACATTTCATTGACTACACATGTGTTAAAACACGTTCATCTCACAGATGAGTTCGTTCAGAATCAGCTTTATCACAAATCATCAGACTCGATGTTGGTCACTTCTCATACATTCCCGTTGCGCTGTTTCCTCATACGATCTATGGTCAATGCATTTCCCCGTTGAAGCCTGGCTTCTATGGGAGTCTATGGGAGCGAGTGGAACCTTTTTTTTCATTGCGTCAAAACTGGACGGTAATTGGATAAAGGTTTTCTTTGAGTTCAAATGAAATTCTTCCCTGTATGTAAATGGGTCTGATATGTGTGAGCCTGCTGTCATACAGGGGTTGGACAAAATAATGGAAACACCTTCACCTCAAGATGATAATGCCCCAATCCTTACAGCTAGAATTGTTAAAGAATGGCATGAGGAACATTCTAATGAAGTTGAGCATCTCGTATGGCCGGCACAGTCCCCAGACCTCAACATTATTGAGCATTTATGGTCAGTTTTAGAGATTCAAGTAAGACGTCGATTTCCACCGCCATCGTCTCTAAAAGAGTTGGAGGGTATTCTAATTGAAGAATGGCTTAAAATTCCTTTGGAAACAATTCACAAGTTGTATGAATCAATACCTCGGAGAACTGAGGCTGTAATTGCCGCAAAAGGCGGACCTACACCATATTAAATTATATTTTGTTGATGTTTTAAGGTGTTTCCATTATTTTGTCCAACCCCTGTATCTATAGGTTGATTCGTTGTTAATATTATGATTAAAAAACAAAAGACAAAAAACGAGGCAATAAAACGATAGTAATAAAAGCACATTTTCTCTTTCTTTCTTTTTTTGTCGGTGGACTTATCGGGGTTTCCTTTGGATTTGTGCCGATACGGGATTGACTTGCTTTTGCACCAGCTGCGGATTCACAGACTTAAAATGACTTGAAAGATACTTGAAAGTGAACAAATTTTTATTTTTCGTTAGAGTAGGACTTTTAATTTATTTTTAAAATATCAAGATTAAAAACAAGTAATTATGTCTGTTGTAATATCATTTTCATTTAACATTACGCACGACGTGTGCATTAATTCTGAGATGCTTTAAATTTATGACGGTCTCTGGAGAGCTTTATTGGGTGTTTTCATTCAGAGTTTTGTTTTGTATATTTGTGAAACTATTAATATTTGAAAGTTTTCTATTTTTCCTTAAAAGTTCCCCTTTTGTGTGTGTTAATATTAACTTTATAAAGGTTAAGTTGTTAATGTTATCCATTCCTGCATACCTGGTAACAACAGAAAGATTCTTCCCTGGGGTGTGGCAGGCAATAAGGTAAAATTGTCGTATAAGCCGCGTTGGAGTATAAGCCGCAGTGTTTAAAGCGTGGGAAAAAAGTAGCGGCTTATAGTCCAGAATTTACGGGAATAAAATACCCACTTTACACTGAAAAAACGCTAAATACAGAGGATAATATTATAATAAATGGTGATAAATCACTTAAGAAAGGGTAAATAGAGAAAAAATCATTTGGAACTGCCATCAAAGAAACACTGGGTCTTTATGGGCTAAATATTAGTAACATTTTATTTCCTAGCCTTTATAATACAGATATTATGCAGGTACTATTATAGACGTTCAGGTTAAATTGCATTATAGAATAGCTGTCCACTGTAGTGACCACTATGCATGAAAGGGTTAAACACAAGCTGTAATTAAAAATAAATAGTTCAAGAATTTTCATCTTGTCTTCTTATCTTAATTATACAGGGGTTAATTTTCTTTTGTTCTGAACAAAAGACAATAACCCCTGTATAATTAAAAATAAAGCTGTCCTCCGAAGAGGGGGCGGTGGTGGCGAATTAAAAAAAAAAAAAAAACGGCGAAAAATCGTGTTTATGGTTCTCATAATTCATGCATGGAAGAATTAATCCTACAGGCCCCGTTGGAAACTTTGGCGGGCTGGTTTTGGCCCCCGGGCCGCATGTTTGACACCTGTGATCTAAGTGAATCCAAAACATCACACGTTGCATTTGAAAACTTCTGGTGTTGGAGAACTTCGGCGAGTTTATAAGACAGGACGTAGAATGGGTTGTGGAAGACCTTATCTAAAAACAAATAGCATCATGTTGGCAAAAGTGGGACATGGAAGGTAAAGGCAAAATGGGGAAGCACTGGGATATCAGGCTGATTAGACACAATGTCATTACTTTGATCAAAGCACACAGAAATCCCCACAGCCCATCTCACTTTAATATGATTAGTGTCATCCCTTATTTGACAAGCCTGCCAGGGAGGTAGAACCAACTGGGGGTGGGAATGCTCCACCACTAATTATTCTTACTGAATCTACAGGCCACCATTATTATCATTATTATTATTATTTTTTTTTTTTTTAATGGATCACAGGGTTTTGCTTTGGTTACAAACACCTCCGCAGAATGAAACCAGGAGAGGTTCAGATGTGTTTAGTACTTCGAGGAGCCGCTCGTCCAGTTGGCAAGGTTGCTATTTCCAGAATGTCAGAGTAAGCAAGAAAAGTGGTGCAAAGTAAATTCAGTCTTAAGATGACAATTTCACCCTTAAGAAATATATCAGCTGAAAATGTGGGACGCTTTAAATCTAGTGTTCACCGCACAGGAGCCCTAAAAAAAAAAACAGTATACTCAGGTTTTTACAATACAAAGTGAGCCAAGTTTTTTTTTTTTTTTTTAGAATAACGTATAATGTGACTGCATCCAAATAACCAAGAGCAGGATGAAAAACTGGGAAGACAGCTCTGTACTAGGGGTGTGTATTGGCAAGAATCTGGCGATATGATACAAATTACAATATGATACAGGGGCGTAGAATTGTGTAGGGACGCTAGTGACACATCTCTACCAATATCCATCCACTACACTGTCAGCCTGGAATTTGTATTTACTAAAATGCTTTAATACAATGCACTGAAATGATTTCAGTTTTATGATGTTACTATAAAATGTTCAGTATATTCTACTAATTTGTAGACATAGTTGAAAGTACGAAAAAGTTGAAGTTGAATGGAATTAAATCACTAAGTTTTAGTCATGACCACACCTTTTTATCTTCGCATTGCATTGTGGGTAATGGGCATGTTGTTGTAAATGTGTTCTTTTTCTGTGCAGGGGTTCAGCGGGGTTGTGGTGTTAGTGTTAATTTGGATTTAATGTGTGTATGGCAGTGTTCATTGGCCTTTTTGTGTTTGTTTTTGTATTTCTGTAGAGCTGCACCATGAGTCAGAGCCAGAGGAAGAACTATGGATTTACTGTTCATCTGAAACTGTTCTTGTACAATGGAAACCTTAATGTCTTGTCAAATTAAAAGTACTTCTTGTACTGGGAAATGACATTGACCTAACTACTGTAAATGCTACAACATATTAAGGTGAACAATTTTATAACTATTTTGGTCAGGAATAGGATTTTGAGTTTTATCAATTTAAAAAAGTTGTTTATTTAATGATAAATTGATCTGGCTGCAATTGAGTAAATTAGTCAGTGTAACCTAAAATGCTGAGTTGAATGGTTGGATAGTGGGGTTGATTTTACAACAGATTTAAAGTACAAATAACTTGTCTTTTAGTGTTTTCTACTTAATAGTTTAAGTTCAGTACTTTTAGCATTAAAGCTGAACCTACTTAAACCAAATGATTAGTCGATCATTACTCAAATCATTTAAGTGCAATCACTTGCCTCAAATTTTTTGAGTAAACTCTACTTATCCAGGCTTACAGTGTACTGTCTCGTCCATATCAATCCAACCGCTGTCCGTAGTGTTTAGTCAATGATTCTGGGACACAAAGGGTTAACGGTTGGTCTCTGCTAGAAGTCCTGCCTCTAATGTAAATGTCGCTCTCCGATTGGCTCTTTGGTTTTGCTAACGTACATGTGATTGGCCGTCCCTGCTGTCACTCCATCTACTTGTAAAAGGAACCTGCTACAGTCTACTCTCGTTAAACCACCCGCCGTTATACCGCCATTTTCGCTCACCGCCGACTAAAACCATTGCACAAAAATCCCCAGTGCATTATTCCATTAGCTAGCGCCATTTCCGCCTATCGCCATCCGCCAGCCCAGTTCCATGCACAAACAACACTTATACCATTGATTTCCCGACCGTTACACCGCCAGCGTGATTGCCATCGAGTACACATAAATTTTAACAATGCACTGAAACAAACGCGCCAGACGCTGATCGCGACAAGCTACGAGTAGGTCTACGGAACGGCCACCGTTCATTTGTCGCAGTACACTCAGTAGGTCAGGATGTCGGGAAGAGGACGTGGGATTAAGCCAAAGCCTCAAGATGATGGGGTGTCATTTCCCGACACGGTATAATAATGCTTAAAATGTTTCCCCACTTTAAATGATCCCTTACAACATAACAGAATCAAGATTTATTTAGAAACGCAATTAGAACAGGTTAACGGAGGCAGCATAGACATCATATAGTAAAGACATGCACATTATGGACGCAACCCGTTGTAACGCCATTTTCGCTATACCGCCAATTTGGCCGTGAACGGAAGTTGGCGGTATAACGAGAGTAGACTGTAGTTGCTTTTACTAGCTAAGGTAATTTTTCAGTGTGTTTGTATTTGTTCTGTCTGGGTCACATTAGCCAGACAGATTTGAATATCAATGGTGTCATTTACATTTATATTTGGACATGTGTTTGTTTGTGTGCGCGCCCATGTATGTGTGCTCGGTAATTAGGATGTAAAGGATGTCAAAGAAAAGAAAACTGGACATAAGACACTTCTATAGGAGTCACAGTGTAAGTTAGTTCAAGGGTCTAGAACTGTAGAGGCTCAACACAGACACTGAATAAAAGACACTATTGCCGCGTTTCCACTAAGTGGAACCAGCTCGACTCGGCTCGACTCTGTATTCCTGGAGACTGTTTCCATTACAAGATACTACTGACTTTACAGTACCTGGTTGTCATAGCGATGCGGCGCGTTACTTCCTGTAAGAGAGTTGCTGATAAACTCTCTCGTTGCGTGTTGTCTCGTCTGAATTTTTATGTCGGCCACCAAAGACTGAATCTCCTCGACCGACCATGGTGTAGGTTTGGGCTGTTATCATGTGGATTAATGTACCGCTATATTTACTGTCCACTTCCACATCTGTTTTTTGTAAAACGGCGGGTCACAGAGAAAACTCTTTGACCAATCAGTGGTCTGCAGTGTTATACGTCACGTTTTAGTATCTGGTCCCCAGTCCTGGAACCTCAGCGGAGGTGATACCAAAACAGTAGTACCGGGTACCAGATTCCAGGTCCTTTTTCGTAATGGAAACGCAAAAAAGGCTGAGCCGAGTCGAGCCGAGCCGATACCACGTAGTGGAAATGGGGCATATTTAATTCCAAAGAGAAACACTTTTTAAAAATTACTTTACTTATTATTTTAATGCATTTCTATGGAAGAGCAACTGTTTAAAAAAACACACATAAAGACAATTTGTGGGGAAACTACAATGAAACCTCAGATTGTAAATGTGATTCTACATGTGATTTTATCCATATTTTGGCGAATAAATGACATGTAATTAGGGATGCACCGATACCACTTTTTTCCAGACTGAGTACGAGTACTTACATTTGAGTACTTGCCGATACCGAGTACCAATACGAGTCCTTAATAATCCCATTCCAGTTGTTAGTTCCTTTTGTAAATGTGCTTTATTGTCATTGTCATTAGTCTGACTGGAACAAAGTGCTGCTACTGACATTTAATGTGTTGGAATGAGCGTTTGTCAATTAATCCACCAGGGGGCGCCGCTCTGAATTAACCATACTGTACAAATACCACGAAGAAGAGGAAAGTTTTTTGAGAAGAAGAAGAAGAAAGTCAGTAATAACAAACATGGAGACGACAGAGGTAACACTACTGTGATACTAATGTTGCAGCGTTTTCACTGGTAAGGTTTAAAAGTTTAGCTTCAGCAGGAAGAGAAAAGAGAAATGAGCGATAAGTTTCGTTTTCGCTTCTGTTGGTGGTGGTGGTCCGCGCCGCTCCGTACTCCCGGTGGTATTCTCATTCTGTTTACGCATCCGCCAGCAGCTGGTAAACAGATGGAATGTACGCAGAGGACGGACAGAACGCTGCGTCTGTATCTGTCTGTTTCTGTAACATTACTTGCAGTCAGCGTTACTTTTATCACCGTCATTTATTTAGAAAAATCTCCCCACTCTTCACACTCCACACACATTATTCCTCCTCCTCGTACCTGCTGCACTGAACTGTGAATGTCACACAGCCGTAAGTGGTATCGGTGCATTTGTATCGGATATCTTTTACAAGTACGAGTACGCACACACACTGAGTATCGGAGCCGATGCCGATACTCGTATCGGTATCGGTGCATCCCTATTTATTATATTAAAACAGAGAAAACTATGGAAAAACAGACTTTTTCAGTAAAGATTTCAACAACTGAATGTAAAAGCAAACGTTTTCAACCACTGTTACTCGTCAAACTCGATGGATTTTACTGATGAATCAATGTTGTAGAAGATGATGGTGTTTCCATGGTAACTACGGAGCCTCTGAACATCCAAATGGATCACATCTGATGACCATGAAAAGATGATTAACTGCATTTTACACCAATTATTTACGTTTTCATAGAATTAGTGCAGAGGTTCCCAACCTTTTTTGGGCCGTGACCCCATTTTAACATCACAATTTCTGGCGACTCCAGACATTCAAAACAGAGCCTTTTTTTTTTTTTTTGCTAAAATTAAATTGTTTTTGATCATGTAATAGTTTGCTATACAATGCAGCAAAAAAAATTTTTAATTTTAGATGACATTTAGTCTATATAATGTACATTATTATGGACGGAGGCAGTAAATCCAGGTGTAGATTACTGCACAAAGTGAGAATTTGATTTTCCTTGGTCAGGATATGTACAGTCAGTCCAGCTTGGATTTACAAGGCTGACAATTAATACTGAACAAACAAGAACTCAAACTATGAATTATGAAAGAGCTGCAGCATCTGAAACCGACCACAATGAACATTTGACAGATAAACAGAACCACAGTGCTGCTGTTTCAGACTCACAGTTTGTCATGTCTTATGTATTTTGATTGTCTTTCTCAACTCACCATATATTTTTTATTAGCAAGTTTTTATTTTTTTTTATGAATTACTAGAAATTCCAGGTGACCCCACGTGGAGTCCTGACCCCAAGGTTGAAAAACACTGGATTAATGGATCAGCAGGTATGAAACAGTTTAGATCAGTAGACAATTTTAGTCACTTACGGCTTGCTTGGTTCTGTATGGGTTAAACATCTCTGCCAAATTTTTTTTAATACTCTTAAATTTTAACATCCAGCGTAGATAATGCAATGTAAGATGAAGACACGAGCCTCCGCGAACAGACCGGAGGTTGGATATGACTCAGATACCATGAGTCGTAGCTTGAGTTTGACATTTCACACCAGGTCCCTTTGGTGTAAACATCAAAGTGGAGATTTACAAATGAATGCGTATAATCAACCAAAGATAAACGCTGAAAAGTCTGTGGTTTATGAATAGCTTACAGTTGAGGAGGAGTGTGTGTGTGTGCAGCGCAGCACTCCAGTCCAGCCTTCAGTCACCTTTCTGAACTCATTCTCTACTACGACTGGTGTAACCCACCGGCCACACTTATGGGCGGACAAGGTCACAGACATTTAAGCCGGCGGTTATAAGATGTTCTCCGGAGGAATTTCAAGGTCAAAGCATCTTAGGCCGCTTCTAATACTGATATCATACGGCCCTGAAAGCACTGGTCCACTGTATCTTCTTTTCTCCATCTGATAGTGCATCCATTCCACTTTAATGCCTGTCCTACAGAACAATTTAAGCTACCCCACATTCAATATAGGAAAAAGACAAAACAACAATGCATACAACCAAGCAAACAAGCAAAAACATAAAAAGTGAAACTAAACCAGAAAAACAGAAAACATAACCAACCAAATTAATGGTAATTTAACCCTTTCATGCATAAACTATGAGAACCTTAGTCAAGATTTTTTTTTTCTTGAGTGTTTTAATTCCTCTTTAAGCATGAAAAAAACAATGCAAATTATTATTATTTTTTTTCATGAACCTATTTTTCATGGAGTCACAAAAATGTCCATTCAGCCAGATGCCATGCATTTAATTTTTGAAGCAAGGAAACATGTATTTAAAACTCATCATCAAAAAGTGATATACTGTGTAAAAACTATGAAATAAAAATTGCTAATTGCTAAATCGCTAATGTTTTCTCACATTTTATCATACTCTAATATTAGTTATTACTAATTTCATGGAGATATTATCCTTCTGAGACCCAGGAAACTGACAGTTTTAGCTTTTTTACATTAAAAAAAAATGTCTTGATTGGAAACTACATAATGCAGCAGTTTTTTCAGATACATTTTTAAAATAATTTTTATTTATTGACTGATTTTTTTTTTTAACGGAATGTCCGTTGTAATACACAGCATTTTTTAAGTAAAACTGTCAAACCTTTGTCCCCTATAGAGGACAAAATGCATTGCTGGGTCTCAGGAGGAAATGGAAAAAAAAAAATTGTTTCAGAAAACTGATAATTACAGTCTAGTAACAATTAGCAACTGATTTACACTAAAACATGTTAGTGCAGATCAGGTTTATCATGAGCAGCAAAGTTACAATAACACTGGTCAACAACAAATTTATTGTTTAAGTTTTTTGAGCTGATTTAGGATCATTTTGGTGTGCTGAATCCAAAAATCACATTCATTTTGCTCAATCAGGTCAACTTTCTGAACTATGCTACATATTGGCTTTTTAACATTTTTGCTTACATTTATGGGCATTTTCACGTCATATGATACAAAATTCTTTCATATTTCTTGCAATAAACGAGTTCTGAAGATTTTACTTTTGCCATTTTATGATTAATGTTTTTTTTTAATATTACAGGTGAATGAAATGGCTTCGACTAGAACACAGGTGTCAAACATACGGCCCGGGGGCCAAATCCGGCCCGCCAAAGGGTCCAGTCCGGCCCTTGGGATGAATTTGTGAAATGCAAAAATTACACTAAAATATTAACAATCCTTTTAGTTCAGGTTCCACATTCAGACCAATTCAATCTCAAGTGGGTCAAATTGGTAAAACACTATCATAATAACATACACATAATGACAACTCCAAATTTTTCTCTTTGTAAATGTAAATATTTTCATGTATTTACACTAAAACAAAGTAGAATTTCACAAAAAATGTGAATAACCTGAACAAATATGAACAACCTGAAATGTCTTAAGAGAAGTAAGTACAATTTCAACAAGATTCTGCCTGTTAGTAAATGTTTTGTGCATTTGTAGATCCACTGTGATCTGTAAATTATAATGTACGTGTGTAAATGATAAACTGAGGCAGAATATTGTTAAAATTACACTTATTTTTTTAGTTAGTTAGTTAGTTTGTTCATGTTATTCACATCTTTTGAAAGGATAGTTTATAGATGTAAACCTTTTTATAATGTAAATTTACTTTTTTCGCTCTAAAACATAGAGAAAAGTTTGGAGTCGACATTATTTATATTTTATTATGTTATTATTTTACTGGTTCGGCCCACTGCAGATCTAATTTAGCTGAATGTGGCCCCTTAACTAAAAGGAGTTTGACAGCCCTGGACTAGAAGATCTCGCAAAAATAAGCCTGATGTATTCTGCTACATCTGCGGTGAATACACCTTTGTACCTAACAGGAATCAAGTCACAAGTTTCATAACGTGTGCTTACCAATCTTATTTTGGTATTAACCTTGGTGACCAAGATAAAGTTTGTGCGTCACACATGGTATGCAAGTCATGCATCAAATTTTTCAAAATCAAATTAGCAAAAAAACCTGACCTGATTGAGAAAAACAGATGTCATTTTTGGATTTAGCGGCGCAAAATGGTCCTAATTCAGTTGAAAAAACCTCGACAACTTGCAAAAAACATTTTTTTTGTAACCCAGTGTAATTGTATGAACTGCAGTGTTTGGGATGATGCATAAGCGTCCACTGTGTTGGCTGATATGGAACTAAAACAACAAAACTCATGAATATATAAGAGAACAGCTGTAGAATAACTGTCCACTGTAGTGACCACTGTGCATGAAAGGGTTAAAATAGCATCACAAAAAGCAATTAAGTCTGAAACATTGAGCCGTACTCTGTCTTTGGTGGGCTTCCGCGTGATTCAACCACCTTTTAGGATGAGGGAAAAAAAAAAAAAAAGGATTACCTGATAAATTGCCTACCCTCTCTTAAAGGGAGGGGAGGGATGAAAATGTAAACTTTAAGATTAATAGCAGATTCTACGCGGCGTTTTTTCCCCTCTAAACGTTCGCCTTTTCTAGATCCTGTTAAATTCCCACAAGTCCGGGGATTGTGATGTGATAGTCTGAAGGTGCAATTTGCCTCACTCATCATAAAACACTTTGCAGCACTTACCAACCGCTAGCCTTTATATGTAGTACATTAATTTTCACAGTTTCCTAGTAATATTTTCTAGAGAATAATAGCGTATGTTACATTCCATTGCCTAAAGATACTTTTTTTTTTTTTTAAATTCTTTTAAATGAATGAAAAATGAATATGAAAAGGACAAAAACGTTAACAGTAATTGTGTTAAAGGCTGAATTTCTACGCAACTAAAAGCCATTCGTTCTTTTTCTTTGTCATTTGCTATATATGGGTGAGTGTATATGTGTGAGAAAAATATTACTTACCCAGAAATAGCCCTGAGGTAAGGAGGTACTGGCTGCAGAGAAGCCCAGCAGTGCGCAGTGAACAGGATTGTGCAGGGCAGCTTCAAGCTATAAAATGCAAAAGGGAATTAATTATTGTACAGCGTCGTATATATGTAACCACATCTGGCTTAACACCTTTCCGTTCACAACTCCAGGGTAACGCCGCTCTGTCTTTTCTACTTTTTTGGGGGGTTTTCTTTTTTTTTATCTAATTAAACTTCTTATCCAAGCTTGCTCTTTGGTTTTAGAAGTTTGAACCTTTCCTTACAGTAGTGCAGCTGTATCTTCATTTTTTTTTTTTTTTTTTGCCATCCTCTGTGAAATACTCGGGTGAATAAAAACCCCGGTTTGAAGCACCAGCTGCTTAGGGTATTAAACCTACTCAAAAGAGAGTGAAACTTTTCAGAGAATATAACAACTGCGGACCGTCTGTGCCCAATCAAGTCGTGTTTTATGAGACGAGTACGAGCACTAGTTCTGAAATAGAAATGTGCATTGATTGATCGGTAAACACACAAACCCTTGCATTGTTTTTATTGTTATATAACAGGGGTGTCAAACTCATTTTGGTTCAGTTCCATATTTAGCCCAATTTGATCTCAAGCGGGCCAGACCAGTAGAATAATGACCTAATAACCTATAAATAATGACAAATCCAAGTTTTTCATTTTGTTTTAATACAAAAAAACCCCAATTAAATTATGAAAATATTTACATTTTACATATTTTACAAAAAAAAAGATGTGAATAACCTGAAAAAACAGAAATTTCATTTGAAAAATTTGTGCAATTTCAACAATATTATGCTTCAACTTATTATTTATACATGTACATTTACACACAGTGTTACATAAACATTTGGTAACAGGTAAAATATTGTTAAAATTTTGGAGTTTGGAACTAAAATTTGAACAATTTCTACAATATTTCATCTCTTATTATTATTATTATTTTTTTTTTTTTCTTTATTTCAAATTATACACTTACACAAACATGTACCCATACACAGGGAACTACACAGACACAACATATACAAACAAACCATACAACAAACGTACCAATACCCCCCCAAAAAAAGAAAAAAAAAAAAATTCTTCTTCTTCTTCTTCTTATTATTAACATAACTCCAGATCACAGTGGATCCATAAATGCACCAAACATTTAAGAACAGGCAGAATATTGTTCAAATTGCACATTTTGGGTTGTTCATCGTTTTTATTTATGTATTTATTTGCATTTTATTGTGAAAGAATAGTTTTGTAAATGTAAATATTTTCACAGTGTAATCTTATTTTTTTCACTTAAATTTTTTCACAAAGAAAATTTGTCGTCATTATTTATGGGTTATTGTGTTGTTATTTTTACTGGAGATCACATTGGTCTGTACGTGGAACCTGAACCAAAAGAATTTGGACAACCTGGACTGTTCAGGTTCATTTTTGCACTTTCATCCTGCAGGGCCGCAATGGAACCTTTGGCGGGCCAGATTTGGCCCCCGGGCCGCATGTTTGACACCTGTGTTATATAACCTTGAAGGGTTAAATTTCAGATTGATGTTGATTTGGAGTTAAACTGTGGAATGAGGCCAGCATGGATTTAAGAATGTGTAGCTCATTTTGATGTCTAAAAAAAATGATACGTAGGGCAATTTTTGAAGGATACAATTGTTAAGATCTAATAAGTAATAAGTAAATAATTTATTTTCCACTCTACATTAAATTACCATTAATTTGGTTATGTTTTCTATTTTTCTGGTTTAGTTTAACTTTTTATGTTTTTGCTTGTTTGTTTGGTTGTATGCATTGTTGTTTTTTTTCTTTTTCCTATATTGAGTGCTGGGTAGCTTAAATTGTTATGTAGGACAGGCATTAACCCTTTCATGCATGAATTGTGGGAGAACCTGAGTCAAGATTTATTTTTTGAGTGTTTTTATTCCTCCTTAGCCATGAAAAAAACAATGTGATCGAGGGTTTTTTTTTCTATGGAGTTACAAAAATATCCATGCATTTAATTTTTGAAGTAAAGAAACGTGTTTAAAACCAAATATCAGAAAGTGATATGAAAACAATGAAATAAAAACATTTTTAATGCTGCCAATCTGATGTCTTCTCACATTTTAACATATTCTAATGCTAGTAATTACTCACTTCGTGGAGATAATATGCAAAAAAAAAAACTTTTTGTCTAACAAATAATTGATTTAGACTCAAACATGTCACATCAGATCAGGTTTATCAAGAACAGCACAGTTACAGAAATGATATGAATGTCAGTGTATGGGATGATACATAAGTGTCCATTGTGTTGGCTGATATGGAACTAAAACAACAAAACCCATGAATATACAAGAGAACAGCTGGAGAATAACTGTCCACTGGAGTGACCTATGCATGAAAGGGTTCATATAAACATTCTGCTTCTGCCTGGGCCTTTTCAGCCACTAACCCAGTGCTTCCCATCCTTTTTGGGCTCCTGACCCTATTTTAACATCACAAATTTCTGGCGAACCCAGACATTCAAAACGGAGACTTTTTTTGCTAAAATTAATTTGTTTTTGATCATGTAATAGTTTGCTATAATATGTTGTAAATAAATGTTAATTTTAGAGGACATTTAGTCTATATAATGTGTATTATTCTGGATGGAGGCAGTAAAGCCAGGTGTAGATTACTGCACAAAGTGAGAATTTGATTTTCCTTGGTCAGGATATGTACAGTCAGTCCAGCTTGGATTTACAAGGCTGACAATTAATACTGAACAAACAAGAACTGAAACTATGAATTATGAAAGAGCTGCAGCATCTGAAACTGACCACAATGAACATTTGACAGATAAACAGAACCACAGTGCTGCAGTTTCAGACTCAGTTTGTCATGTCTTTTATGGATTGGGATTGTCTCTGTCAACTCACCATATATTTTTTATTAGTAAGTTTTTATTTTTTATCAGTTACTAGAAATTTCAGGCGACCCCATTTCAATTCCAAGCGACCCCACCCCAAGGTTGAAAAACACTGCACTAACCTGTTGGTAATGTTTGTAGTGTTGACACTGGTTGTATGTGATGACTGATTAAAGAATTTCATCATCATCATGTACTACAGCGCTTAATGTTCCACTGATTTATTCATTTATCTTTATATATATATATATATATATTTTATTTTTTACTGATTTACTGATTTTTTACTGATTTATTTTTTTGCTGATTTTTACAGATTTTTTACTCATTGACTGAATTTCGTTGTACTTGTACAGTGACTATAAAGAGATTCTGATTCTGATTTATTAAAGGCAAACACAGGTTCTCGTTTTGTTGTAGCGTCTTGCGAACGTGAATGAATGACTAATCCACATATGTACCAATCTTCCATTTTCTTACTTGTCTGAATGTATGATTCCACCGTTGCCTGTGCTGTGTACTCGTAAAAATTTAAATCAACCTGGAGATAACACAAGGCTATAGAGGAGTGTGAAGTCGTCAGCTGAAAGAGTGGTCTAAATAATTCTGACTAATAAAACAGCCTCTAAAAGCGAGAGGGGAAATATGCCTTAACATGAAACAGATTTGTTTGCCTGAAACGAAAATGATGGAGGCTGACATTTACATTATAGAGTCCGTGGCTGATAGTGTGTCAAACCCCCTGTGGTGAAAGCTGCTCTTCTAACCAGCAGTATGTCTAGTAGGAAGTGATTATTATCTTGCAGTATGACCGCTAAGGGTGGGCCATGTGACAGACGGAAAAGCTAATTGTGTGTTGCCGGGCTGGTGGGGGATGAAAGTCAGTCAGTAGTGGGTTGGAGGGAGTATACGGAGGGTCATCCATGAGAGCTGCGCGTCTTTAACTGTCATCCTCTGCGGCAGCCGGCATCAATCAAAGGTAATTTATTGCCCACGCCGACCAGGACCCTCCCCTTTTGTCTCTTGCAGAGTGTGTTTGTAAACACTCCAAAAAAAAAAAAAAAAATGCTCTGGTCAGACTCATGCTCTCCCCATCTGGACTGTAAGGCTATTTCTCCAGCGCCGCCACCCCACACTGTAAAAAAAAAATCTGTAATTTAACAGAATTTTTACCGTTTATTTTCCAGATTTTTCCTGTATTTTTAAGAAACAGGAAAATATCAATGAAATGACAAAAACAGACTGTGATTTTACACGTCAAATGTAAAATAACACGAAAAAAATGTAACTGAATAACCGTGAAATTTCCATTTTTTAAAAGATTTTTTTTTTTCACAGAAAAATACAGTTAAAATACATTTGCAAATGTGTCGTAGTTTCACAAATATTTATTGTCTATTTATGAGATTAAACTGTTCATTTAAAGTTCAATATTGTAAAAAAATAAGCCGAGATAAAATTACTGACAATTAACCGTAAAAGAAGTATTTGTTCTGTGAGTTTAACAAGACTTGTTTATTAATTGACAAATATCGTGTGTAATTACGGGAGGTTTCACAGCAAAAATGTTGAATAAATGTATTTTTGTGAATGTATAACATGTGTAAGCACTGATAAACTGTCCAAATAAAGTTTTTATCAGTGGATTGGACAACTGAGTTTCATTGAAAATTATACATATATATATATATATATATGTTTATAGTGACTAAAATTTACTTAGGGGGTCAAATGAGTGGCCATTTTTGTAAAAAAAAAAAAAAAAAGTTGTCATAAATACATAGAACTGTGTTGAAATAATGCTAATCCATTTGTGCACAGACTACTGATATTATTTGACAGTGGAAGCTCTATTTTCAGAAATATTGGATTTGGAATAAAACGTCTATGTGAAAACTTTTGCTGGTGGACGGATGTGACATTACCCATGATGCTCTGGTCAGTACCAGTACTTTATTAGTAATAAACTTATAGACTTACTATTGCTAATTCTCCTCTTATTCATAAATGTTAGTGTTGTGGATCTAAAACAATAACAGCTGACACAAAAACACTAAATGTGTCAGTGGACGGATGTGACATGGTTGTTGTGGATCCCATCATACTGATGCTCTGCAGCCATGTCACCGTTTACACTAATGATCCCTGTGCAAAAACTAGGATCACAATTATTTATTGTATAGTTTATCATCAGACTAAAGAGTAAATAACAATATAGAATTGTTATTTCTGTATAAAAATGCTTATTATTAGAAAACTGTTGATTTAAAAAGTGACGTGTGCCATTCTTAATGTATGTGTTGGTGTAACATAAGCAGGATGGATCAGCACCATACTCCAGATTGAACCTGTGAAAATAAAACGTGATATGTAGGATAGAATCTGGTAAGAAAAATTGGGGAATCTTAAAGAATAGAATATTTGTTTTTCAGGTAAATTCAGTTCAAATATAACTTGGCCATTTATGACATGAAAATCTAGCATTAACTGTGATGAAACTGGACATTTTTGAGCTGAAAACATAGTTCATATGAGCACCAACATGTTGAACAGAACTGAAATCCTGTACATTTGCAGAACTTGCATTTACCAACACAAAGTTCCTTTGGGGATTCACTTATGTAGATTTCTTTTGAACAAAGACAGAACTAAAA